>NC_068911.1:144947139-145250169 GCF_023091745.1 Budorcas taxicolor | reverse complement strand
CATTTTTGTATAGTTCTTCTGTGAAAGGGAAGTTCCTCTGTAAGGGAATTCCTTTATTCTCATTATTATTAAGGAAACATTTTCCAGAAAACCTCATCAGGGTTTTACTGTCTCATTGAATAAACTTGTATCATGTGCTTATGCTGAAGGGTTAATAGGGTAGCAGAGATGTGCCTGCAAACGGGTCTCTCTGCTCGGGCTGAACGTCCTTGCAAACGAGGCGTTCTGCCAAAGAGTCTGGACACAGCCTTGAGTTTAATGGTCCCTTGCAAACGAGGGAGCATTCCCTTCTTGTGATAAGAAGGAATAGAGGGCTTTGGACAGACTCTGCAGTAGACAGGGATTTCACTCCCCTTTGCTATACGATAACATGTATGCACCTGCGCTGTACTGAAAAGGCTTCTTCATGCAGTCTGGAATTCTGCCTAGGGGGCTTTTATAGTAATAAACCACAATTAGTTTTGCACAGTTCTGTTCCTCCGGCCGGAGTGTGTATTGTCTGTCTCTTGTGTGTCTCGTGTTTTGTCTTTGTGTCATTTCGCTCGCAACATATGCTGAAACCATTCACTGGCCAGGAGAATCAGTATAGAATGATTGTCTTTACTGATTGTGATTTGCTCTTTTAAACTGGATCTGAGACCTATCTCCCTTGAAGTCATGGCTGGAGATGGGAGGGTGGATATCTGGGAAAAGAAGGGAAGGAAAGGTTTGAAAGGCCATGACTGTTGGGTAGACTAATAGTATCTCCTGGTATGCTATATTATGCTAAAATCCTTTCCTGTTTTTTCCTTTTGTTATTCAATTCTTCCACTTGGAATTCTTGTAAACCCATCAAGGATGGGATCTTGATCTTTCTGTACATATTTATCCTTGGTGCTTGGCACTAAGGTTCTAAATAAGGTTAGAAACACAGTAAATGTCCATAGAGATAGCAAACAATTAATAATTCCTTAATCACTCTATCTTGGCATTTTTGTTGTCATGCCTGCTAACTTTAAGAGTTATCCTGAATTATGACCTTGTCGGATATAGCCAACTACTCTCATAAAGTAATATTTTGATGATAAATTTATTTTATTTATGTATTTCATTTGAGTGAAAGATACTGGACTTTTAAGCAGTGAAAATTCTCTTCCCTTTCATCACCCGTTTTTTCTAGTTGCTCAGGCCTAAATATGGTGTATGGGTGCATTTTGTTCCTGGATTTATCTTCCGCTGGATGTGGTAAGTGAACCTTGATAAATATGTAGCAGGTATCCACAGCAGTTGTGAGAGTCAATTTGGCTTGAAAGTTTACCATTGCTATCCACTCGCTGAAAGAGTACATAGATCAGTGTGGTTAAACACAGAGATATTATAGTGCAGAACGGATTAACAAATTCCCTCCCTGTTTTGCACTTAGAAAGTATTGAATGTACTTAGGAAGAGCGATAATTGGTTTATAATTCTGAAAGTTAGGGAAAGGCAGTTCTTTAAGGCATTTTATTTATGGAGGAAGCCTTTTTATTAGGAACTTCAGCTTCCAGGCATAACTAGAATAAATGAGGTTTTTCCTTTTGTTTGTTAATTGACAAACTGATGAAAGCTTTAAAGAATCTCACACAATGTGTAAAACTTTTAATTATATGAAGCTCTAAAGTTGTTTATGCCTACTTGAAAATGATAAAGGCTAAATAATGGGGTATTATAAAAAATGTTCTACAGGAAATTAACAAGATTATTTGCTTTGCCAGACTTTTTTTAGAGTCTTGTATATAGGACTGTATATCAGAATATATGAGTCTCTGTCCAAAGAGCATTTCCTATACTTAAGAAAACCTCAGGAGATCACCAAGTGTCTTTGTGCCTCAGCTTACCTATTTTCAAAGTAGACATTTTTAGCAAATTAATAATTATTAGATTAAATTTATTATGGCAATAACCACAGAGGGAATTTTAGGGAAAAAAAGTTTGGTATATAATTTTCCCCAGTACAGTATATTTTGAATGGTATCACAATAGTAAAAAAAGAACTCCATTTATCTCAAATATCTCTGATTATATGATTAAACAGTTTTTCTTCTGAAATTAGTAGAAACTAAAGATATAGATTGGGCAAACCATATTGAATGTTTGGGACTAGCAAAAAGAAAGGCTAAAGTCAGTGAATGTTTTCCAGAATTTATTTTGTTGATTATAGCATTTGAACTATTTACAAATCCTTCTTTAATAATCAGTTCTATTTTCTTTACTTCTATGACTCTACTCTCTTTAGGATGTTCTCTTACCTGTATGATTATTCCTTTTATTCTTCTTCTAAATGTTCTCCTTTTTCTATATGATCCATACATAACATTAGTTTTCAATTAATTTTATTAATAAATTAATTTTACTGGTAAATTCACTTAATTTTCTACATCTCTTGCCTGATATATTCTCTCAAATGATTCCCCTCTCATGATGTTTCAAATATCATCTGTAAACCATTGGTCTCCAACTCACTAGCTCTAGAGTGAACCATTCGCCTGAACACCAGATCCAAGAGTCCTTAATATCTCTTCCTGGATGTTCCATAGGCATCGCAAAGTCAACACATTGAAAAATCAATGCCTGTTCATAACCCCACACCACCCAAGTATTCCATTTGTGTTTCTTGTTTCAGAAGTTGTCACCACAATCTTCTCAGTAGCTCAAGCCAGACACTGATACAATCTCAATACCTAATCTCTTCCTCAGTCCCACAGTCAATAAATCTACAGCAAATCTCATTGACAGTTCTACCTTAACATCACTGGAAGTTGTCCAGCCATTTCTCTACATTTCCACTTCCCTGTTTTATTTGAGGCCACTATTGTGTTTTCCCTGGATCAATGCAAACTACCTTCTAATCGATCTTTTTGCTTCTATCCCGAGAGCTCTTAATAGAGAATAGTCTGATTGTGTCACTTCCGTACCTAAAACACTTCAAAGTCACAGCATAAAATCAAATACAGAATGATGTGTAGGGTATTTCATATTCTGGCCCCACATTCCTGTTCAGTCTCATCTACCGCCACTCTCCTCCTCAGAGTTTAAGCTCCAGGTAAACTGAATTTCTTAGAGTTTCTTTAATATACCATACTTTTTATTTTCTTTTGGACTTTTATTATATATGCTCTAATTTTTCTTGGGACATTTTGCCACTTGTCTCTTTATTCAGTGCAGCTTTATTTGCTGTTCCGGTATCTGCTTAGACTTAACCTGTTTTAAGAAACCAACCTGGAGCTTTCCATCCTAGTTATAACCTAAGACTTTGTTAGATGTCTTTTAATACCTTGAACTTACTTATTAAATATGTATCTTACTATTTGAATGAATGATTTAATGACTTTTTAGCTTACAACTCTATTATAACATAGAGCTATTTAATAAGCCTCATCTGCTTCTTTTGACATTTATGTGTCCAGATGGAACAACAATCACTAACCCAAAGGAACAAGTAAATTATACTCAGATTGTATTACAGTGTCAAATGATGCACTCACACTCATGGCAATTTATACCCCTTGCTCCACATTAATCTGATAGATGCTGGATTATTAGATACAGTAATTCCTCATTATGGTAGTACTAAAAATTTTGCATTTTATTCATCTTTTGACTCTGGTGTCTTACAGAATGTAGTTTAAGATTATATTTAAAAGATTTTTAAAAGTAGATTTCATCTTGAAGAACCCTTACATTTTATTTCATTGTAGCATTTTCATATATACTATGGTACATATTTTCAATCAAAGGGAAAATGTAGCATTTCTCTTTTCTCCTGTTTTTATAGTTAGTCTTTGTTATGGTTCATTGAGGCTGAAATCAAGTTTGCCAACATTTAGAAGTTTGTTGACTTTTCTTTTACCTTTTGACTTTTCTTACTTTTCTTTTTCTTCACAAAGTACTCAAGTATTTTCTGAAAATTCAATTTTGATTCTAAGCATTTAAAGCAAGATGGTTTGACTTTTTTAAGCATATCGGTTTTATTTTTATTAGCTCATAGTGATATTTGAAAATTTTTAATTTGTTCTCAGGTATTTGGAGATTTGAATGCCTTATTAATTTCTCATTTCTTCTCTTTTGGTGGAAGCAAGTGGCTACTTCTTTCTTGAAAAAGACATATGTTTCTAATATTTATTGATGTAAAACAAACCACCCTGTTCTTAGGTGCAAAGCAATAACCATTTTATTGATCACAGATTATGTGTTTCAAGAGTTCAGAAAGTGAACTGATTGGGGCCTTAACTGGGAAAATTCAAAGAAAAATTATTCGATAGCTGGAAGATAGGTTCACCTCTAGGCGTCTTTATTCAAATATCTGGTAGTCGATATTGACTATTTGGGGGGATCTTAATTGCAGCCATTGGCCAGAATATCTTAATGAGGCATCGACGTGTGGTATCTCCACATGGGTTAGATTGCATTTCCTCACAGTGTGGTCAGCAGGCTTTGAAGAAAGAACATTGTTAAACATGCAAATAAAACAAGCCAAAAGCCAAAGTGAACGTGAATGGCATACTTATGACCCAGTTTGGAAATCATAAAGATTTCAATGTATTCTGTTGATAGACATGCTCACAAATGTCAACCAAGTTTAAAGAAGAAACTTGAAACTGAGACCTCACTACTAGATGTCATCTTGTAATAAAGAGTATGACATGAGTTATATTGCAGTGGCCCTCTTTGGAAAATACAGCCTGTCTCAGCATACATTCACAATTTAGCTTCTGGCAATGGTAAATGTAATAGTGTGGTTCTCTTGAACTTTTTAATTTTATTTTTGTCAAAAAGATATTTTAAAAATATACTAAAACCTTTATTTAGAATGAAAAGAGTAACCGGTATTTAAGGATATCTTGAAAAATAAGCAAAAGCAATAAACCAGAACAATGTGCCATGGTTTACTTGTCAATAATTCTCTAACTCCCAGAGATTTTTTAAATCTGTTGCTTATTTAGATAATGTTACAATAAATATTTTAAAACATTTTTTCTTACATCTTTCACTATATCTTGATTTGATAATATATATCTAAAAGTATAATTACATCAAAAATGAGACTAATAATCATTGTACAGAAAAACAGCCCTTAACCATAGTCAGTGTATATTTTCATTCATAAATTGATTAATCAGATGTTAGTGGTAATATGAGGATTTTATCATGGATACTCAATTTGAGTTTTAATCTTTGTTGTTTATAAAGTCTCAGAATTGTTGTCAGAGGACAGTACTGAGAGTAGAAATAGATGAGGGCATCTGTTTAGTATACAACTAATCCACTCTGATGCTGGGAGGGATTGGGGGCAGGAGGAGAAGGGGATGACAGAGGATGAGATGGCTGGATGGCATCACTAACTCGATGGACATGAGTCTGAGTGAACTCCAGAAGTTGGTAATGGACAGGGAGGCCTGGCGTGCTGCGATTCATGGGGTCGCAGAGTCGGACACGACTGAGCAACTGAACTGAACTGAAATGAATCATTCCTATAGTCACCAGCGACTGCTCTTTGGGAAAAATACCATTGACCGACCCAAAAGAATAATTAAACACAAATTCTGAAGCATAGCATTCCTTAACTCAGTTTGAACTAACTCAGTGAAAGGGTTGTTTAAAAATGCTATTAAACCTAATTATTAGAGCATTGTGGAAAATTATAATGTAAAAGTGCCCTAATTGTAAAAGTTATACAATCTTTTTCAAAAAGTTTTTTCTTAGTATTTTATGACTGTTGCTTAAATAATGTCTTCTTCTCATCAATATCTTCAACTATTTTTTTTATTATTTTATAGAAGGCTTTATAGTTTGAGAAGAGTCATACACAGCCTTTGTAATTTAATTTCAGTTAATTTTAAGATTTGATAAATCATATAAGGCAAAGTGAAAGTGAAAGTTAAGTCTCTCAGTCGTGTCCAACTCTTTGCGACCCTGTGGACTGTAGCCCACCAGGCTCCTACATCCATGGGATTCTCCAGGCAAGAATACTGGAGTGGGTTGCCATTTCCTTCTCCAGGGGATCTTCCCAACCCAGGGATCAAACCCAGGTCTCCCACATTGCAGGCAGATGCTTTAACCTCTGAGCCACCAAATTGCAAGTTGCAAGAACAATTTTATTAATAATGCTGAAGCTTCGTGAGAAATCTATTGGCTTACTCCTGACATATCTAAAAAAGAAAGGTGGAGTAATATTCTGAAAGCTCATATAGGGTAAAAATGTCACAATATAGGGAAAGTGTTCTGGCTACTCTTATGTGGACAAAAGCAAAATCAGTATTAAATTTAGGATATGCTGTATTTAAAAATATATCCAAAGGGATATTTGCAAATAACTTGAATTTTTAACTCATGTGTTTCAACTCATATATGTATATGTATATATATATATATATATATATATATATATATACATATGCTTTAATCCACCTGGTTCCATCCACTATTAGAAACAAGTAATAGAACATTATACCCAATGTTTCTTGGGTATATTATGAAGATGCATATACTCTCACCATACCAAGCCTCGTGATGCTCCAAATGAAGCATCATAAGAACTGGGTTTTTACTATGTGACCCTGAGCAAGTCATTTAACCTCTTTAGATTTTAATTTCTCAACTGTAGTATGAGGAGGTGGACTATAGTGATCTTAACCTGATAATAGATTTCATGATCTGATTTGTAGTTTATTGAGAAAGCTGAAAACTGCCAACCTGGAGTTCATTAAGAAATATTAATCTTATATGCCCAGAAAAGGATTAAAAAAACACAGAAAAGGAATGATTAGTTTGACCCACATTCCTCTGTAGCTTGTCTCAGCGGTTCCTACCTGAGAAGTGGTTTATGTAATCGTCTAATCATTCCACCCAATTAGCTATTTATGTGGCACTTAATACTAGCGCTTAGTTTCCTGACAAGGTAAGGAAAAAGAAATCGTATCACTTACTTTTTAACAATATATGCAAGCAAAGTCCAAAGGGATACTTAACTTGCAAATAACTTGAATTTTTAACTCATGTGTGCATATATGTTACTAACTCACTTCTATGCAAGTAGAACTAGAGCTCATATTTAGTGAAGAAATCAAATATCATAACTTCTATCATCTGAACCTAGGAAAGGTTCTCTGATTCCCTTGGAAGAACTGATGTTGTTACAAATTCTATGCTGGCCTTCAGTCGTCGATGATGATTCTTTAGGTGGAAAAAAACAAGTAGAAAACTTGAATCTCAGAGGAAATGCAAAAAGAGACTATTTAAAATTTTGTGTATGTGTAAAACCTATTTAATTATCAATATTTATATTTTGTTTTTTAATAAAAAATATTTCATCCATTCATCATGGAACAAGTTATCAGTATGTGGACTTGTAGAATAGAAATGGATAGGAGATGTTGTTGCAAATGAGTGAAGGTTTTATTTATATAAAGTGGCTACAAACATTTAAAATTACTCATGTATATTAAATATTGAGTTGCTCTACATTTATCTTGCAAATTTTAATTAAAATAATTATAGGTATTTTCTGTATCTTAAGATTTCAGTATAGGCAAGAAAGTGAGAACAAAATGTATAAAGGAATGGTTTAATGATTTAAATTTAATGAAAAAATTCCAGAAATACAGTATGAGCTTTCTGACCCTAAACTTTGCCTGAATTCAAAAGAAACCCTGTGGTCATAAAAAGAGAAATCTTTGATTCATACTGTCTGACTGCTTGTACAGTCAGCATCACTAAGACATATAAAATTTTCCCTGTAATTATATTGCTATAAAGAATTTATTTAATTGTTTTTAGCATTTTCTGTAGCCTACACTGAGTGTGTCAAATACTGTACTAAAGAAGTATTGCAGGGTACTGAGCCATGACTTATTTATTACCTGTAGAAATGCCTTAACACTTAATAAGGTGTTAATTGCATTCAGGTGACACAGCTGCAGTTGGAAAGATAATTTGGTGCACCTTATCTGAGCTGATGAAAGGGCAGAAAGCATTCAGGTTACACTGCACTAGGAAGGGCAATTTCTTGCAACTTATCAGCACTTGATAATGGACACTTAGCAGTCTAACTAGTAAATGCATTTATTTTATCACGATTAATGAAAAGCATTTCAATTAGTAATAAGAGGAGATGGAAATCTTGTTCTTTAATGTTTTCACTTGCTCTCTTTCAAAAAGATATGACTATCAGGAATATAAATTATTTATTTAAATGCTCATTATCCCCATCAGTAAGTCGTTTAGGAGCTTTATTCTGTGTTTACCCTAAATGATACCAACATATTCAGATAAAAAATGAAAAAAATTCAGTAAATCATTCCTACAGTTGTAAGTTTCCAAAAAATGAGGATATAATGACTGAACTAGGGTTAATATTTATAGCAAAACTTAATGCAAGATCATAGGATTTTGAGTTGCTGTGAAAATCTGCTGTCTTCTATTATCTTGATTTGTCACACATATTCAACTTAGACTGGGCTAAGACTATAGTCCCTGTGCAAATTTCAAATGTTGTTTTCTTAGTTGGAACTCAAGATCACCGAACATGTTTACATACTGCTCTTATTGGAGATCACAGACTATTAGCATTTATAGTAGATTCATATGTTCTAAACCAAAATAAGTACAAAATTTGAAATGTTTGACTCCAAAAAAATCATTTCAGCCTTTTATTAATAGATCCATGCTTGTTTATTATTTTTTTATTCACAGTTTAGTCCCTGGAATAAAATGCATTTTTATTTTCATCAGTTTTATTTTGTACTTATAGACACAGTATTGGCATATGTGTAAAAGTTATCACATAATAACTCTGAGGGTTA
The DNA here is from genome assembly GCF_023091745.1 of Budorcas taxicolor. NCBI lineage: Eukaryota > Metazoa > Chordata > Mammalia > Artiodactyla > Bovidae > Budorcas > Budorcas taxicolor. Next base: position 145,241,350 of record NC_068911.1, on the reverse strand, counting down.
GATAGTAATTTTAATCTTCATTTTCCAGATGAGGAAACCAGAGCACAATGTAGTATGACCAATGCCACATATTTAGTAGGTGGGGCTTACTAGAAACTGGTATGAGGACCCCTTAGATTTTCTTTCTTTCTTTCTTTCTTTTTTTTTATGTCTCCAGGGTCAAATAGCCCCTATAACCACTAGCTGTCTATTACTGAGCCTTCACAGCTGTTCTGGGCCCCACACCTTATCTTCAGTTCTGCTGTAGGAAAATGCTGTCCCTTTTCCTATGTTTTCCTATGTTCCTATACAGTATCAGAGTTGCTTATACCTGATGGGTAAATGCTTTTTAAAATTCTTTTTACTTTGTTTAAACACTCCCTACACACACACACACACACACACACACACACACACACACACACTCCATAGCACTCTTTCTCTCCCAGGGTATAAAGTCAATAGGTAGGCCCCAATTAGCTGAAAACTATACCCCCAAACTACTAGTATCCACTGACTCTTCTGTTAAGTCCAGATCATCATATGACTTGCTGACTCATATTGGGTCATTTCCAAGTACCTTCCTTTTATTCCTGCAGTTTAGCTTCTGTTACCTGCCCCAGATTCATCACACACCTTATATCTCAGTAGCAGTATGACCCACTTAGAAATTAACATTAGATGCTCTTATATCTCTGTAGCAGGGTGACCCATTTAGAAATTAACTTGTATGTGTATTGTTCATGTTCATTTGTTTGTCTTGTTTATATTCTCTGACTGGAAGGGAGAATACTTCCAATCTGTTCTTCAGATGGCTTTGCATATTAGGAAGAATGGAAATTATTCAACATGGGAAGGTAAACAGAAATTTGTGTGTCTCAAATCTGGGTCCTTTTTGTTGCTAAGGAAGGTATTCAGGTATTCAGGTTCTTTTGAGTTTCTGAAGGCTAAGATTCTTTTTTTTTTTTTTTTTTTTAAACCACCAAAAACATCTTATATTGGGATAAAGCCTATTGACAATATTGTGGTAGTTTCAGGTAGCGAAGGGACTCGGGGCTGAGATCTTGAGATTCTAAAAGGTTGTTCAAACTGTTTCCATAGAAAGAGGAAGAGGTGGACAAAACACAAAATTAGCCAGCCTCTGGGATGGTAACACAGACTTGGGATGAGAGATAATGGTTTCAGTTTCCATCAGGGTAGAGGTCTAAACCTATGCTGGATGAGTGCGGGGATTGAGACGAGAAAGGTTGCGTGTGGGACTGAAGGAACAGGGAACCTTGAGCTGCAGCTTTAGGAGCCGGGATGTGGGTGCATGTAGGTAAGCTTGGCTAAGAGAGGGTAGACATAAAAGGCAATAGTCTTCTCTTGAAGGACCAGGCTTGCCTCATCAGAGCTTTGTTTGGACTCAGAAGTGCAGCTCTGGGCGGAGAATGGGGAACTAGCATCCAGTCCCTATTCCGTGAGGCAGCAAAGTGCAATGGCAGTGATGACAACTGCAGTCTGGGAGATGCCAGGGCACCTACCTTCCTCAAGTGGAAGTACTAGACTACTTTTTGCACTAGCTTAGTCCCATAGTACTTAAATGATGCAAAAGTAGAGATAGGAACTTTTTCAGTTGACCGCCTCTCAAACTGCTGGATGAAGTCTCCAGCTGGTACCAATTTATGTGAAACATAAAGACATATGGCACCGCTTGCCTCCTGACAGTATTAGACAGCTCTCCAAGGACCCACAGAAATAGTGGTGTTGGCAAACAGATATGGTGAAGATGTTGACTGTGGGCAGGGTGCATGTTCATTGTTTATGCCACACACCAGGTGTATCCAGCTCTTAACTTCAACTCATCCAGGATCCCCGAATAAATCCTCATGATACCCTGCAGTGGATAGAGTTATCTACTTTTGTTTTGTTGCCTGTCTGTTAATGTGGAAATAATTATCAGAGAGATGACTAACTGAAGGAGAAGTTTGGATTGTCTAAATGGTTAGTGTAATAAGATCATTAATGCATCCCTCTCTCTTATCAGGGGATGTCTGCCAAGATATTTAAAATAACTATGTATTCTCAGGGCACTCTATTCCATCAATGGTATTGTAAAATTTGATATATTCTTACTCTTTAATGTTCATTTTTCTTTAGTCTAATCTTCTGATTTACTAGCACTGATATAACTCAGTATTTAAGAAATGACTCAGGTATTTAAGAAGTTAAAGATTTTTGAGAATTTCCTTGAACTTTGTAACTAAATTTGGGGCATAGTCTGGTAAAAGCAACATATTTAGATCTATGTATTAGGCGAAGTGAAATGTGGAAGACTCCTATGTTTTTTTGTACTTCACATTTCATTTTGGGCCTTTTCATTCTCCTACTAAAATCATTCCCTTGATCCTGTCAAATTTATTTTGAAGGCTCCTGTCTGCATGGTTGTATATATGATTCAGCAATGAACAGGGATATAAAAGTCAGGGAAAGGTGCTGATTTTTCAGGGAAGGTAATTGGTTTAATTTTAAATATTTTGAGATTGAGATTCTAGTGGAACAGCCAAGTGGAATTATCTACTAGGTATCAGGACATGTTAAGGTAAGTACCTGTACGTTTTGAAGACATTCAAGTAGGACTTTGAACTGAAGACTGTAAAATATAAGACAGCTGAGGAAGAAAGTTAAAGAGAATAACCAAAAGCCAAGAGGCAGAGCATTTTCAGAGGTGTCTTGGAGGATAGGATCATTGATTTCTTCTCCCTGTTGGCTTCTTCTCTAGCTCACTAGCCAAATTTCTGCAAGCACAGCAGCACCAGGAACATGAAACTTGACAACCTTCACATTAAACAATTACTGCTTCTGGGAAATCAGTGGAGCCACCTGTCATGGTTTCCTGCCCTGGAGGAGCAATAACCCGAGTCAGAGAACAATTCAGGAGCCTGTTTGAGTAACACTGTCACCTCGTTTTCAAACAATACTGGCTCCATATGACAAAATCCATGACCAAAAATGGTTTCCAATATATAAAGTCACCTTATCTCATCCAAACTACTAGAGTGGGTGCTACTGAAGATTGAGAAGAAAATAAAGAATAGGTCCTATGCAGCTTTTATGTTTTAAAACTATAACATGCTTTTGATAAAACTAAGCTAAAATTCAAAACCAAATTATTAACTTAAACACACACACACACAGATACACACAGCACACAGTTTATCAGCTCCTCTCTGGAGTAAATCTCACCAAAGGTCCTATCTGTTAAAGAGACAGGACTTCAAAGGATTCCCCTAGTGAGCAACTCCCTTCCTATGTCATGGAAACTAAGAAGTTGCTAGTGTTGCAATTTTCCTCAGCAGATTTTTAAAGATTCACTCTTTGTGTCATCTTTTATGGTTGATAGAGCCATAGTTATTATTTTATTACCTACATTAAAACCCTAGGGTCCATACCAAGCTTACTGCATCACCAACTGTTATAGACAGTCTTTGTAGTCCCCTAAATTCATATGTTGAAATCCTAACCCCCAATGTGGTGGTATTAGGAGGTGCACCCTTTGGGAGGTTATTAGGCCACGAGAGTGGAGTCCTCCTGAATGGGATTAATGCCGTTATAAAGGAAACCCCAGAGAGCTCTCTTGATTTCCTCCTATGTGAGGACACAGTCTTCTATGAACTAGAAAGTGGGTCTTCAGCAGACACCGACTCTGCTGGAAGCTCTATCTCATTCTTTCCAGCCTTTAGAACTCTGAGGAATAAATGTTTGTTGTTTACGTTACCTGTCTATGGTAATTTGCTCTGGTAGTTGAAACTGACTAAGGCACCAACCTTATTATTAATATATAAGGCCTCTTATTGAAGGTTTTTGTTTTATTCTTAAGCATATCCTAAGTCCCAGGAATGAGTTAAGGAGATGCTCCTGATCTTCATGCATACTTGCCTAAGCTATAACTAAAGACTTTGTTTTCCTGGCTCCCTCTACACTGATAATTTCACTGTTTACATTCTTTCCCGCGTATCACTTGTTCTGCATTATCTTGCATGTATCCAAGTCTTTTACTTGTCATGTGTTTATCTTCGGTTCTCTCAGATTGTAACTTCTTTAAAAACTAATAGATTTAAGAATCTCATATTTTATAGTCTTTATAATTTCTAACTAAGTATCAAGTGTAAGTAAAAGTACAGTGAAGGTTAGATTAAGATGAATCAAAATAAATTCATAAAACATAAGCTCAACTTATTTGCATTCAAATGATTATATTTTATTCCAGGAGTTGCCCTGAAATGTATTTTGATGCCTGAGTTTATTACTCAAACTATAAATTAGGAATAGTATAGGAATAATCATGATATGATTAGAAAGAGTCCACATACAGAATTACTAACACACTAGATACTCCCTGTTTGGGGTGAGTGTGCAACAATGATGATTTAAAAAAAAAAAACAAACCCTCAAGTTTGCTGTGACCAACACTTATTTGACTTGTAAAAATAAAAATGACTATGAACTACTAACTGAGGAACTAAAATTTTTAAAAAGTAGTGAAGTGTAAGTTAATTTCTATAAATGAAATGTTTGATTTGCATATCTGCCAATTAGGAATTTTTGTAATCAAGGACCTACCCATGCTTTCTTGTCCATTTGTAATTCAGGATTTCTTGACTCCTGCCAAATTGCTGTATATTACTCTAACTTAACCTATAAGTAGGCTTGAATTTAAGTCCAAAATTTCTTAAATCTTAAGAGCAGTATAATTAAAAGCTAATTATTTTCAAACTTCTCCACTGAAGTTCAAGACCCGTTTCAAGATACTTCCACAGAATGAAACTGGCAAATTCATTAAATATATGTCTATCTCAACACTTTTAATCCATATGACTTTAAGACATGGAAAAAGGAGTACAGAAGGTTGTCCCATATTTAGTGTCAGTATCTAGGATAGATTTTTTATGATTTGTGATCAAAAACTTTGATGAAGGCAAAACACTTACACTGCTAACTAAAGTGTGAACTTGCTTTGAGAATTTCATCAGAATATATGTTCTTGGTAACCTTCCCATCATCTTAAAAATAGTCTCTGGTTTTCCTCATTCACTTCTGATGAGCCAAGAACAGAGCAAGTAGGGCTGAGAAGCTGTTTGTTTTCAACTCACAGGTTACTCCAGTGAGTAACGAAAGCCTGATATGATTCAGTAAAGCCTTTATTGCAGCTCTTTTATAGGAACATGAGTTTTTATGTTCACATGCCCTGAAATTTGACAGAATATTGTCAGCCTATCAGTTTCAGATTTCTTAGTATGTGGGGGAGTTCTGTTGGGTAGAGGAGCCAGGTCACTGACTGTATAGGTAATACTCTCAAAGAGATGAAATGATAGTCAACTGTTGCAGATGGAAAGATAAACTGCTAAGGATTTTAAAGGAATTATTATATTCCATGGTATTGTAAGAACTATTATGTTATATTAAAAAACACATATTCGTGCTTCCTTGTGGGAGTTATATTATTACCCATGTTTATAACAGGCCTTTTACATTTTAGGTTTTATAGGACCTTGGGCTAACTCTGTATCCAGACCAAGTAGATGGTATGTTTACTCTGTGAGCTTAAAAGACATAGAGGACCACTTCTCCAGTTTGGGTAACTAAATGACTGTCTCTTTCATGTATTTTCTTGAGTAAGTGTTCTAGAAGTCATCTCTAACTTTTTCTTCTCCTTCATTTTCCGCTCTTTTCCCCCTCAGCAACCTTTCTGCCATCCATCCACATTACCAGTATCCCTGTTCTGTACCTGCCCTTATCATATTATGCCAGGTCCCATCCTGGTTTGGGAAGATCCCTTGGAGAGAGGAATGGCCACTCACTGTAGTATTCTTGCCTGGAGAATTCCATGGAGCCTGGTGAGCCACAGTCTATAGGGTCACAAAGAGTTGGACATGATTGAGCAACTAATACATCATTTCATACACAAAGTTTTTATATGTTTTTTCTTTTATAGTGTCTTCCATATAACTTTCCTTCTTAATAACATGATATCAGAGTCTCAAGCATAAGACTTTAAGGGACAGCATCTAACCCAAGACTATAACAATCACTTGCATCATCTACCCATGTGCCCTCTCCTGGTCTATATCTTACCTTCTCCCTAGGGCAAGACCTGTCTTGAACGTTGTATTATTTCCTATTTCTTTTATCCTTTACAGTTTTATTAGATACAGTGTTTTAACCAGTCTTTCTGCTGCTAGAGCTAATTATAACGTTTCCCTCCTTTAATTCTTAACTGTCTATGTGATAAATTTAAGCTTATTTGCATATAAGATTATTCACAGTATTGTTCCTCTTACCACCTAGTCTCAAATTCTGTCACACTTTCTGACAGAATTCTCTGTACATTCATAACTCAACATAATGATTTTCAGCTGTGACCACATTATTGCATGTATGTGGTTGTTGATTGGTACTCCATTGTGTGAAGATACTGTATTTTGTTTATTCATGAATCTGTTGGTAGATTTTGTGTTGATTTCAACTTTTGGCAATTGTGAATAAAGCTTCTGTGAATAATCATATTAAAGTTTGTTGTAGATGTTGTTGTTATTTTAGTTGCTAAGTTGTATCTGATTCTTCTGTAACCCAATGCGCTGTAGCCTGCCAGGCTACTTCCATCAGTGAGATTTCACAGGCAGAAATAGTGGAGTGGGTTGCCATTTCCTCCTCCAAGGGATCCTCTCGACCTAGGGATTGAACCCGTGTCTCCTGCCTTGCAGGCAGATTCTTTACCATTGAGCCACCACAGAAGCTGCCTTTTGCACATATATGCATTTATTTCACTTGGATGAATAAGTAGGAGCCATATGGCTAGGGAGGTCTTATGGGAAGTTTAACTTAAATGGTTTTAGCATTGTATATTCCCATCTACAGCACTGAGAGTTCCAGTTGCTCCATATCCTTGACAACACTTGGTATTATCAGTCTCTTAAAATTAACTATTTTAGTGGTTTTGTAGTGATATCTCATTGTGGTTTTAATTTATTTTTCTTCTATATATAATGATGTTGAATATCTTTCTGCTGATTGGCTATTTTGCTGAAAGTTTTACTTTCATTTCAAAGGATTCATTAACAAAAGAAACCACTCATTACTCATAAAAATACAATTTCAATATTTATTAAAAGATTATTTACCTTAATTTCAATATGCAGTCTCTAAAAGAAAAGTGAAATAGAAACAATAGAGAAGAGTAATGGCACATACATCACCAAATGGGCCGACGAACATCTAGACTTCTGGGGTCCCAGTTGAGAAAGGGTCCTGGGCAGTGTGCCCACTCCATGGATGAGGCTTCAAATTGTAGTTTCAGAAGTTCCTGCTTATAATTCCAGGTTGCAAACTGATATCATTATCACTTTTGTGTGCAAAAATGCAGCTCTGATTTTACTTTAACATTTTACAATATTGTTTGCTTAACCTTGCGAGTCACAGGAGTTTGTTAAATCCTGAGTGGCTGGCCAGACCTCCAGGGGCTCAAGAATTCCAAGACCACTCCCTTTTTATCTAAAGTGCCACCTGACCAGCTGTGCCTGTGGGCAAGCACTGAATCCAGGAAGTGTCCACACAAGGTCAGACACCTGCTTTCTTGCTTCTGAAGCCTGAATAAGAATTCCTCCATTTTAATTTCCCTAACAGTCAGCCTCAGGATTGCTTAGGCTGAAGAGCATAGGGATAAGGCAAAATAACATAAGCCGCCTTCTTAATTCTATAAGTCACATAACAATTCTAGATATCAATAGAAATAAAGTGATCAAGTAAACAAATAAAGGGTAAAAACAATGCAGAAAACAACTTTTGAGCAGTAGGGGACTTAGTATAGAAAAAGTCTCAACATGAATGCTTTTGTACATTAACTGCTACATTCATTAACTCTCGACGTTAACTTTCCATTAACTTTAGTAACAACAGAAATGTTTTATCAAGGTATGATTACACTTATCTATGAAACTCTGATTCCTTGCAAAATCTTAGGTATAAATGACCAACATGTGTTAGGCATCCAGGAAAAAAAAAGGAGTTCCTAACTGATACATAGAAGTTGTGTTTACATCATAGAATACAAACTAATTGAGGGACTATTAAAAAAAAACACACATTAAAGAATTTAGGGAGGATAGTACATTCACAATAGTTGGTGGAGTTCTCCAATAAGCAGGGTTCCTCAAATATGAGAAACTGGTTTACAGAGCAGTCCCTCTGTCGCCTTGGCACAGTGTTTCAGTAAGTAGGTGTGGCTATTACAGGAGCACATGAAATTTGCACATAATACTTATGTTCCAGGCTTAAGTTATATCCTTACCAGTGCTCTGTAATCTAGCAGACAGACAAATTTGTCCATAGAAAGTCAAAGTTAAGAAAGGATGGGCCTTGTGTGCTGGGCAGGTGAAGTTAACCTAAGTTCAAGTCCAGCTCATGTTTTTTCAGCTGAAATTTTCCCAGTAGCTTTCTTCATATTTTTCTTTTTATTGTAGTATATCCTTGAAGGTTGAGTCATGAATGACAATCCACATTACAGTCAGACTTCCAAGAATGATCTATTCATGAAAATAACAGTGAGTCAATGGCACATATTTCCATGTTTCCTGTCCAAGGATCCTCACTAATACACTAATTATCCTTCACATCAGCAGATAAGGGAGGACCTTTAGGCTACTTCACCCAGATTCCAGCTCCAATTGCATGCATTTCATTTGTGGATCCAAACTCTCCATCAACTCTAACTGTTAATAAGGTGGGAGGTTCTCCTTTTTGTACTTCGCCAATAACACACAGAAGAATCAGCAGTTGGGCAATTCGATTGTGTTTATTAATAAATAGATCATTCTTTCCTTCATTTTGTAAAATTACTCAAGATTTCTCCTTGGTAGTCTGTGTCCCCATGGACACAGATCTCTTTCAATACTAAACTAGAATATTCTTTAATTAATCCAAAGTGTCTAGGAGGCATTGTAATTCCAATACTTGAAATAGCACATATCAATCTTTTAGTAAGTCTGAAAGCATTCGTTGCTCAGTTGTATCCCACTCTTTGCAATCCCATGAACTGTAGCTCACCAGTCTTCTCTGTCCATGAGATTTCCCAGGCAAGAATACTGGAGTGGGTAGCCATTCCCTTTTCCAGGGGATCTTCCCAACCCAGGGATTGAACCTGGGTCTCCAACACTGCAGGCAGATTCTTTACAGTCTGAGCCACAAGGGAGGCCCTTAGTAAGTCTATGTTATATAAGCAGTATAAATCCAGTCCACAGCCTCAGGAGTAGCATGGGAAAGAGCTAATGCTCCTGGGCTAATTTCCCAATACCCGGTTGTATAGGATGGAAGTCTATTTTATGAATCTGTAAATTTGGAATAGTCATTTTCATCAAAGGAGTTCCTAATTCTCCTATAGGTTTATTGTTTAAAATATTGAGAGCAGTATTCAAGTTAGTCCTCTGATTTTTATAAGAGCCCTCTCCAAGTTTAATTAATTGCTATTTAAACAAACCATTCATTCTTTCAGTCAAGCCAGCAGCTTGAGAATATAAGGAGTATGAAAAGTCCATTGTATATTATGTTACTGGGCAAACTCTTATATTAATTTACCTTTAAAATATTGTCACTCTGAATTTGAAGTAAAACACTGTAATATAAATTCATTATCTCCAATTGTTTTAAAAGTATTAGTCTGATTGACTTTTCTGAAGGGAATGGTCTCTGAATATCCAGAATAGATATTCACAGCAGTACACACATATTGGAATCCTTTATCGAGAATTAATGGACCAATATAATCAATCTGCCATATTTGCCCAGGCAGCTTGCCATGTGCCAATTGTCCTTTGACTAATTGTGGCAAGCTTCTGTGCTTAATATGTTGACAAATTTTACCTTGTAAACTAACAGATTTAATGAGATCCATAGTTAAGGAAGGGCTTCCCAGGTGGCTCAGTGGTAAAGAATCTGCCTGCCAAGCAGACCTGGGTTGGATCCCTGGGTTGTGAAGATCCCCTGGAGAAGGGACTGGCTACCCACTCCAGTATTCTGGCCTGGAGAATTCCATGGACAGTCCATGAGGTCACAAAGAGTTGGACGTGACTGAGTGACTTTCACTTTCATAGTTAAGGAAATACCTCAATCCTGAGCTTTCCTGTATGTTACATTTTCCCCCCAGATGGCCACATTTTTGGTATCTCCACAAAGTCAAACCTTTTAAGTCACTGGAGTCTCAATCAACTTCTGCTTGGATTCAAGTTTTTTTCATGTGTAATAGTTATATCACCCATTCCATAGAATTTGAAACTCTGTGAGCATCTACATGAAACACCAAAACATTAGTAATTTGAACAGTTTCCCAAATGTCAGATCATAATTCCTTTCCCCATAGCTCTTTGGAGTGAATTTGCCAATTACTCTTTACCCATAGGGGAAGTCAAGTAGACAATCCATTGGCTACCGACCAAGAATCTGTGCGTATATGGCATTCCGTTGAGTTCTCTTGTTTTAGCATCTGATAAACAGCACATAACTCACAAAGTGGCTATGTTTACCTTCCCCAGTAGTTGTCAGCAATTTTGTAGTTACTGGTTTGTATGCCACCACTTTCCAAAAACAAGTGAATCCTGGATATTCAGCTGACAAACTGAAAGAAAGTGAAATTTAGTTGCACAGTCGTGTCCAACTCTTAAGGACCCCATGGACTGTGGCCTGCCCGGCTCCTCTGTCCATGGAATTCTCCAGGCAAGAGCACTGGAGTGGGTTGCCATTTCCTTCTCCAGGGGATCTTCCCGACCAAGGGATCGAACGCAGGGCTCCTGCTTTGCAGGCAGATTCTTCACCAACTGAGCCACTAGGGGAGTCCGAATTGGATCCATCAGTAAACCATGCATGCTGTTTCCCTTGTGCAGTTAAAGAGTCAAAAGACTTTCCCCATATTACAGGTGACTCAGTTATCTCAGGCCTAATTGTAGCCTCTTGCTTGAGGCCATTAATTGGAATTTCAGAAGTCTTTTCATATAAGACAGTGACCCCATGTGGCCCAGATTTGGCTCGGTCCTGAATATGCCTTTTCCATTTTATAATACTGGACTCCTGGGCTTACCCATCCTTTGGGTTTGGGGGCAAACTTTGTACCCATTGCATGATTGGCACTTGAGGTCTTAATATTATAGTATGATCTACAGTCAATTGTTCCCTATCTATCAAAGTCCAATAACAAGCCAATAACTGTTTTTCAAAGGTAGTGTGATTTCTGCAGGCCTCTGGAAATTTCCTACGCCAGAAGCCCAAAGGCACTCTTTTGCCTTGCTGTTTTTGCCATAAGCTCCAATTAGCATCACTTAGCCAAAGGAACGAGGAGGGCATGGCGACCCACTCCAGTATTCTTGCCTAGAGAATCCCTTTGGACAGAGGAGCCTGGCTGGCTATAGTCCATGGGGTCACAAATAGCCAGACAAGGCTGAGCGACTAAGCATAGCACAGCACAGCCAAGGTAACAATAAAAGATTTCAAGGGCAAATACAGACAAGATTACTTAAGAGATAAAGAAACTTAAAATCTGTTATCAACAGCAGTTTGACTTCCCAAGCAAACTTGTACCATGGATAAAACTTTTTTCTTGGAGTCCGATTTCCACAAACCTTTCTTATCACTTGCTGTATCCATAATTTTATTTTCCCATTCAGAAAGAGACACCTGTAAATCAGGCCTACTTCCTTTTCCCTTAGCAAAATGCAGTTCCATCCCTCATGCTTTCTTTACTAAAAACACACATCCTACTTTCCTTAAATGATCATGAACTGTCCTTTATATTAGCATTCTGTAGATTGGTGGACATAAATGCCAGTGATAATTTCTAAAAATATTTACTTTCTTACAGACAACATCTCAGAATGATACCAAATATATTCATTAATAGTTCTAACCGTTTTGTTTCTCTGTAAAAGGAAGCCAGTGTTTATTAGACATTCCTAAAGCATAATTATTCTTACTAGAGTTTATCTAAAAGCTCTTATCTCATTTAAATCTTCTTTCCTTAAAATTTCTTCACATCAAGTTAGTTTGTAAAGTGGACTCAATATATGCCCCGAATATGGAATATGCTATTGCCAGAAAACAAATAGTCCTATATATTTTTGAGCCTCCTTTTTTCATCTGGGGAGTTTTAAATTCCATTATCTTTTGTTTTGTTGTTTAGTCACTAAGCTGTGTCTGACTCTTTTGCAACCACGTGGACTGTAGACCCTGAGGCTCCTCTGTCCATGGGATTTCCCAGGTGAGAATACCAGAGTGGGTTGCCATTTCCTTCTCTAGGGGATCTTCCTGACCCTGGGATCTAACCTGAGTTTCCTGCATTGACAGATGGACTCTTTACCACTGAGCCACCAGGAAAACCCAAGAAAAGAAGAGTGTCCTGGATGGGGAGTTAGCCCCAGTCCTGAGTCCTCTGAAGCTCAGAACCCAGGAGCAAGGTGTTGAGTTCAACACGTGCTCAGTTGTGTTCAACTCTTTGTGACCTCACGGACTGTAGCCCTTTAGGCTCCCCTGCCCATGGGATTTTCCCAGCAAGAATTATTGGAGTGGGTTGCCATTTCCTCCTCCAGGGTGTCTTCCTGACCCATAAAGCGAACCTGCATCTCTTATGCTTCCTGCATTAGCAGGCAGATTCTTTACCATTGTGCTACCTGTGAAGCCCCAGTTGTTTAGCCTTAGGTAAAATCTATGTTCCCATTGTCTTCCCAAAACTTACAGTCTGGGCAGGTCCATGAAATTTGAAGGGATTTATCTCTCATCCCCAGCATCCCAGTCTGTCTCTACTTTAGCTGTTGCCAGATGAGCTTTCTTTTTGTTAACCTTGCCATAACACTTCCCATATTTAGCCTGTGCAATCTTTACTGCTGCTTTTTGGGCTACCGACTGAGAAGTGGAGACCTGGTCAGCTAAAATGTAATTCTGACATTGTAACATGGACAATAGTCCTTACAGATTGCATGGTACTTTCTCCAATTTTAATTTCTCTTAGACAATTTTAATTTGTTTTCATATATCTTACAGTAGGCAGGGACGAGGGTCCAGCCTCTTTGACCCAGCATGGTATATTCTGGTCCTTTCTCATTTGGCATGAGCCACAAACGTTCAGTAATTTCAAAAGATTTGGCCTGATTTAATTTAGGGTCCTAATTCTCACACCATCAGTGAGTATGCCCCATTCAGTAGCTAATGAGCAGTAAGGCAAATCTTCCCATCTGGGAAGAAAAACTTGATTAGTCTTAACTTCTTTCTTTTTATTTTAAAGAGTGGCATTTTGTTTCACAAATCCTGCTCACAGCACCATCTTATATTTTGCCAAAAGTTTTACTTTTGTTTCAGTTTTGAACGATTTGTTAACAAAAGAAACCACTCATTACACACAAATATGCAGTTTTAATATTTAGTAGAAGGTTTTTTAACTTAATTTCACTATATAATCATTTAAAAAAAGAGAGAGAGAAATAGAAGCAATAGAGAAGAGTAACAGCACATACATCACCAAATTGGGCAAAGCAACGTGCGTGAGTACTCAGTTGCTTGATCACATCTGACTCTTTGTGACCTCTTGGACTGTAACCCTCCAGGTTCCTCTGCCCATGGGATTTTCCAGGCAAGAGTATCAGATTGGGTTGGGTTGCCGTTTCCTCCTCCAGGGGATCTTCCTAACTGGGGAACTGAACCTGCATCTCTTGCGTCTCCTGCATTGGCAGTTGGATCTTTACCATTGAACCACTTGAGAAGCCAATATCCCGACCTAAGCAGCATGCTATGAAGTCCTGAGTAACAGCAGTCCGGAGTCCCAGTTGGGAAAGTTGTATCCATTCTACAGGTGGGATTTCAAATTGCAGTTTCAGAGATTCCTGCTTACAACCCCAGGCCACAAACAGATCAATTTGCACACAAAATTGCAGCTCTGGTTTACTTTAACCTTTTTACAATATTGTTTATTTTGTGAGTCACATAATTTCCTTAAACCCAAGCAGTTGGCCAGACCTCTAGGGGCTCAAGAATTTCAAGACCCACTCCCTTTCTTATCTAAAGAACCACCTGATGAGCTATGCTTGTGGGCAAACGTAGAGCCAGCCAGTTTCCAGGCAAGGTTCAGAGGCCTGCTCTCCTGCTTTTGAAGCCTGAACAAGACTTCTTCCATTTTAATTTCCCTGACATTGACAAGTCATATTGGCAATTCATATTATTTTGTGTGAAATGACTATAAATCTTTTTTTCTTTTGAGAACCATTTCTTTTGACCATAAATCTTTTGCTCATTCATTTTTTAAAAATTACTGAGTTGTAAAAGCTCTTCACATATTCTGATTACAAGTCCTTTATTAGATAATGAAGTCTAGCAATCTGTGGCTTTACTTTTTGTTTTCTTTTATAATTCATGGTTTGTGTGTGTGCATAAAAATCTTTACCTAAACTAAGCTTACTAAGATTTTCTCATATATTTCTTCTATAAGTTTTGTAGCTTAGCCTTCACAGTTAGATCTAGAATCCATTTCCTTTTTGTCTATGAGATAAGGTCAAAGTTGTTTTTCATACAGACATTTGTTTGTTCCCATTCAGACAAGGCTAGTTTTGGCAACTTTGTTTAAAATCAGGTGACCTTATATCCATGGCTTTGTTTCTAGATCTCTTATCCCATCAGTTCAGTTCAGTTCAGTTCAGTTCAGTCGCTCAGTTGTGTCCGACCCTTTGCGACCCCATGAATTGCAGCACACCAGGCCTCCCTGTCCATCACCAACTCCTGGAGTTCACTCAAACTCATGTGCATTGAGTCGGTGATGCCATCCAGCCATCTCATCCTCTGTCGTCCCCTTCTCCTACTGCCCCCAACCCCTCACAGTCCAACTCTCACATCCATACATGACCACTGGAAAAACCATAGCGTTGACAAGATGGGCCTTTGTTGGCAAAGTAATATCTTTGCTTTTTAATATGCTACCTAGGTTGGTCATAACTTTCCTTCCAAGGAGTAAGCGTCTTTTAATTTCATGGCTACAATCACTATCTGCAGTGATTTTGGAGCCCCCAAAATAAAGTCTGACACTGTTTCCACTGCTTCCCCCTCCATTACCTATGTCTAATTTTTACTACTACCACATTGTCTTGATTAACTAATTTTATAGTAAATCTTGAAGTCAGGAAACCAGATAGCATAGTTCTTTCAACTTTATTCTCATTTGCGTTTCATATAACTTTCAGAATCAACTTGGTAGTTTTGACAAAAACTTTTGGAAATTTTCATGAGAATAGTATTAAATCTCTAGATCAATTTGGAACAAGGAAGCACAATGGTAAAGAGTCTGCCTGCCAATGCAGGAGACACAAGAAATGCCGGTTCGATCCCTGGGTTGCGAGGATCTCCTGGAGTAGGAAATGGCAACAGGCTCCAGTATTCTTGCCTGGAAAATTCCATGGGCAGAGGAGTCTGACAGGTTAAAATTCATGGGGTCGCAAAGAGTCTGACAAGACTAAGCAACTGAGCACACATACATACGCTCTTCTAAAATGTAAATACGTCTGTAAAAGTTAACAACAAACTGCGAGTATTATAGTGCCTGTAAGAATGAGTGAAATTTAGCAGTAAAAGCAGAAAAAAGTCTAGCACGAATTCCATCCCCTTCCATATTTTCTTTATTTTGCTTCGATGTTACCTCAATTTAACCTTAAATCCTCCAAGAGAATAACAAAAACAGAAAAACTAATCTATACCCAAGATCCTAGCTTATAATGAAATATATTTTACAATCATTCCCCCCTTATTCTAAAGAAAAACCACACAGGATATCTTTTTACACAAAATGTCTATGCTTATTTTAAAAGCTACCTTTTCAGTGTGCAAACAGCCCAGCATTTAGAACTACAGGTTATGAGGTATCGGGGAAGTACCTTCCACTTGGAACCTCATCCTTTCTGCATACTCAAGCACCTACTAATAAGCAGACAAAGGAAGTGTTTTCTTGATTTAGACAGTAGCACATCTGAAGAGTTGAAACCACTTTCAAAACGACTGCTCTTGGAAGGGTATTTTGCCCCAAAGAAGTTTTCAGAAAGCCTCAGAGGCAAATGCACAGAATTCTAGCTGCTAGAAAATTTTCTTTGACCTTTTAGAGAGCTCATATTTTCCTTTATCTGCTTTTGCTTGTTAATCATCTGCTTATTTCTGTTACTTTTTTTGATGTTTGATATATTCACCTGGCCAATGTTTTTATTTAGAACAGAAATTTGTAACACTTTTTAATGTATATTAAGAGTAAATAAGGACGACTCAACACCCTTATTAACAGAACAATCGAAAATCGATTTTGTCATGGAATTGAGATAGTTGCTGAATGAAGAGGTTTTTACCCTACTCGCTGAAAATATAAGCTTTTAGATGCTCTACCCAGACACGTGGGATTTAAGATTTACTCATTTTACATTGTACTTTCAGAAATATTCTTTTTGTCTTATCAAGGGTATTTGGTACTTACTGCCAAAATCAAGGAGATGTTACTTGTAAAGTTTACAATTCTCATTAGCAGATAGGAGTTATACAAACATTGTCTCTCAGCATTGGTTTATATCCCTTTTAATTCAACTTTGTCTTTCAATAATTGTTGTCATAATATTTTCTGCTTCAACTATAGCAGTTATAATTCATTTGTTTCAAGAAAATATTTTCTAGATGCTAAAAGGTAAATTTATTTACATGCTAAAGAAAACTTTAGTTTTGTACATTTGCTTGCTTTCTGCAATTATCATTCATGAAATTTAAGAAAACCTAAGTGAGAATCTGAAATCATTTTCCTCCCCCAGTCAGCACCAAAGTTTGTTAACTTAACCTGAGCTCAGATTAAAACAGTTGTATCTTCATCACAACTTTTAGTGTCTCACAAATTCATACACGCACACATATATAAACACACACATATATAAACGAAAGACCTTGCTGTCTTATGTTTTCAGGTGTTTTTTTAATTAAATTAATTTTTAAATAGTTTTATTGCGATAAAATTGACTTGCAGCACTATATAAATTTAAGGTATTCAGCATAATGATTTGACTTGTATATTGTGAAATGATGACCACAATAAATTTGGTTAACAGTCATCATCTCCTATAGATACAAAATAAGAAAAAGAAATATCTGTTTCCTTGTGGTGAGAACTCTTGGGATCTACTCTGTTAACAACTTTCAAATATAGCCTATGGCCATGTTAACCATAGTCATCATGTTGTATATTATATCCTTAGTGCTTATTTATCTGATAACTGGAAGTCTGTATGGTTCTGGGTATTCTATTGAAGATCACTTTTTTACTTTTGGAGATGCCAAATTGTGCACATTCGTTAATATACCTACATCAGAATCACCCAGTGTCCAATACATGTCTATTTCTGGTACTAGTTCGGGAGGATAGGTGATGAAAGATGTGTGGCCACAGCTGATGCTCTGTCTGTGACCCACTTTCCCACAGTGCTTGTCCCCCTGGCCACCATCACTGGTCTCGGTAGCCTAACAGCCTCTAGAGCTGGTCAGACCATGGTTACCATTTCACATGCACTCCAGGGAAGGAAGAAAACTCTCAGGGTTGATTGATTTCCATGTGCCAGGTGCTCTTGGAGTTATGTCTCACGCATGAGTCAGGGTTTCTCAATGGTAATTATACCCCTGCCCATACACAGATAGTTTTAGGAAGAGTGACCCCATTATTTCTTATCTAGACTGAAACAGTTTTGTGAGTAGAAGAAATGCTGTTAATAATTATACCAGGACAACAGAAATAAACTGTCCAAGCAGCTGAATAGTGTGGTTCCTTTTTACTTTTAAGGAATATATATTTATCTTTATGATACTTACTATTAATGATACTTTAGCCATTTGATGTGAAGAGCCAATTCATTGGAAAAGACCCTGATACTGGGAAAGGCTGAAGGCAAAAGGAGAAGAGGGCAGCAGAGGATGAGGTGGTTAGATAACATCACCAACTCAATGGACATGAATTTGAGCAGACTCTGGGAGATAGTGGAGGACAGAGGGGCCTGGCGTGTTACAGTCATTGGTGGGGGGGAGGTTACAAAGAGTCAGATATGACTTAGTGACTGAACAACAATTAATAATAAGTGATAATTCATGATAATACAAAGTTTTCTTTTTAAATACATATATTTAATGGAAAATAACAGTGAAATAATACTATCGATGTTAGATTCAAAGTTTTGAAATGTTATAAGAAAGATGGAGATTTGGGGAATGCTTCATTAATGTATTTAATCACCACAATAAACCTGTGAGATATATTAGTGATTTTTTAAAAATTTATAAGGAAATTGAGGCTGGGGAAGTCAAGAAGTTTGCCCAAGCTTATACGGGTATTAAGTAGGTGAATTGGTACTTAAATATGACTAACAAATCCATGTTTTTTGTTTTTTTTCTCAATAGAAGCTCTGGTTTTTATTTTCGCCAATGTCTAAGACTGTCCCTTTTCCTTTCAAGTTGAGAAAATGTGGGAAATTTTCAAGTCTGGTTTAAGGTGGATTCTTATGTAGTTTAATGTCCTTTTGATGACGATGGCTGGGATTTGTATGGGTCTCAGATATCTAGGTGGCACTAGTGGGACAGAACCTACCTGCCAGTGCAGGAGACCTAAGAGATGTGGGTTCGATCCTTGGGTTGGGAAGATCTCCTGGAGGAGGGCAAGGCAATCCACTCCAGTATTCTTGCCTGGAGAAACCCATGGACAGAGGATCCTGGGGGACTATAATCCATAGGGTTGCAAAGAGTCGGACACGACTGAAACAATTTAACATGTACGCACATATATCTCTTAGACTCCACAGACTCACCCAAACCCTCTCCCATCACCTCAGCCTCTTCAATCTCTGGTAAAGCATCTCCAGGTAAAGATGCTTTTTTTCTCTGAGAGGTCTCTTTTGGACCTTGAATCATTTGCTTAATCCTTTTCTTATCCCAAAGACCTGCTGCCTGATGGACTTTCTGATCTATATATACATTTTAATAAAAACTTCAGCACTGTCTGATGCTTGAATCCTATTTAATCATTTGAAAACAATTTCACCTTTATTACACTTCATTCTAGCCCAATACTCTTCTTTCTAACCAAATATATTCCAGTTCACTCAAAACACATTTTGAATGCTTCCATACCCCAGCCTTCTTCTAAAACTTATGAAACATTGCACAACCAAAATGATACAAAAAGCCAGTGAAAAAGATATTTGAACACAAAACCCACAACTAGGTATATATATTTTCTACATATGTTAATTTTTATTCATATATTAAATATTAGTAAAGTTTGATTTCCTTTCTTAGACAAAACACATAAAAATCTAAGTTCTGATTTTTTCTTTCCCCCTCATTAAAATGACTTTGCACATCCTTTGGCTAGGTGCATCCACGTAGAGACCACTTTTAAGTGACTATAGAAACCTAGTGGCCTCAATGGCTGATCCCATCTTTTCCTGAAGTGCGTATGTTTGCTTTACACCCATCTCTCCACCGCTACCTAGCCTTTCTTGCTTCAAAACTGAAACTGCCTTTTGGGTTCTCACTAGGCCTACCTAAGAAACTTGCTCTGGGAATCAGTTCAGAAATGGTCAAATGGTTCTGAGCTCCTAAGATAAGAAAACTTTTTCCAGCTCAGGTTACTGGTTGGTTCCTCGGCTTATCAGATCATTGAGTGATTTTTTCAGGGAAGGGAATTCATTACTCAGTTACTTTTTCCAGTTGTTCTCTACCCAACAGAGTAGTTACCACGAGTCCAATTTTTTCATTTTATAAAAAATAACCTTAATATGCAGTGAATATTAAAAAATAGTGAAAAGGAATATCATTCTTATACACCAAGGGTGTTTCAAACTGAAAGGAGAAATGGATACACAAAACAAACGAGAACTACCTTGTTCCCTGGCAGTCATCACTAGTGATTCCACAATACGTGTGTTCCTCGTTTCTCAGGCGCAAGCTGCTGTGTGAATAATCTTGTGGGCTACACAGAGGACTCAGGCCAATCTCCTGTCTTGTGAATGAACTCTTTTATCCGAGGCTGGTCAGTAGAGTTCAGCCTGCTCTCTCATAATAGCAAGAGTTCTGACTTGCAGATGTTCCTATGGCTATTCTTTTTGCTCATTCTGAGACTCTCAAGAGGCGATAACTGCTTTTATTTATTTATTTCAAATTCATGGTCTATAAATACACCTGGTAACATGACTCACCAACCACTAGCTATCCCACACAAAGAGACAGAATTGTTTGGGGCCACAAAAATCTGGTTTTGAGGGGGTGCTGTCTGGTTTCACAGCCTCAGCTCCATTCTCTTTTCACAAGATTCTTTCAAGGACGCCTCTGAGCGGCTTTGCACAATGCAGTGGGGGGCACGGTTTTGTGCAGAACTTAGGGCAAAGGGAAAAAAAGCAAAAGAAAAAGAAAACTTCCCTATAGTAAATTGGCAGAAAAATGTTTCTAAAGGTTACACACCACCCACACATTCCTTTCAGATGATCAAAGACTTACAAGAGGTCATGGAAGGAGAAAAGCAGGGGGGCGGGTGGAGCCTGGAAGAATTTTTTTTTTTAAGTGCTCTGTATTGCAAGTCTTGCTGAATAAGGGACAAATTAGGACTCTTGTTACTCTTTTGGAAGATTTCTAGACTAAAGGGAGCAAACATTAAATTGAGTTGGTGAACTGATATCTTGAACATGAACAAGTATGGCTGTCTCTTCTCTGTGTCTCATTCCAAATTCAGCACCATTTTTGTCCATTAAATCATTTAAGTATTTGTTTCTTTCTTTCTTTCTTTCTTTTTTTTTAGGTTTAATTTTCATTGTCCTCTTTATTTCCTGGTTTCAACAAAATGCACTCAAGTTTTTATCTTGGTATTTCTGGCCTATCCCAAAGCAGGAAGTATTTAACATTTACAACAAATCTGTTTGGACATGATTTCTTGATCCATTGGTAGTTTCTAAAATCATATTTATTCTTTAGATTTTTTTTTCCATTAGTTAAAGTGAAATTCTCCCTTATTTATGTTTTCAGAGGAATAAATACCTTGATTAGACATTTACTCATAATGTAAATTTTACTTTCTGGCCTCACCTTAGACATTGAAGTCTACTCAAGGGAAGAAACTGTGTTGTGCATCTTTGCATTCTTACCTCCTAGCAAACTGCCTGACAGGTAATGAATACTCAATAAATATTTGTTGAAAGAATTAATAGATTTTTATTTTTTAGACTTGCAAAGCCTGAGGCATACATCTGTGGTTTTTTTCTTGACACCCTCTTCCAGGTGCACGTGGCTAGAAGCCAGAATTTTCGTTGCTGTTGTTTAATCCTTCTTTGCCACTTGGTGCCCTGCCTTGCTTCCCAGTTTCCCTGTTGCCTTGGTCCATACACAAATAGAAGACTTCTCTCATAATGTAGAAAAGATATGAGAAAACCCCTAGAAGGTACTTCAGTTTTGCTATTAAAGGAAATTTTATATCAGGTTTGTACTTGTTTCTAATGAATTCTCCTTGATTGCATAATCCGTATGGTAACTTGCTCATCCCTAGAATTGTATGAGGGATATGCCAAGCAGGTAACTCTCTACTTTTGCTTTCCAGTATCAGGGTCTGCTCTGCCCTCCCTGTTGACCTCTAGTGTTTGAGGTCCCTGAATGCAAGTAATTTATTTGATATTAACTCAGTGCCCTTTCTTGACCTCTGGCTTCCAGGTGTACCTGGAAGGTACAGAATTTTTGCACAAGATTTTTCCACCGGATTTTTACTTGTGCCTACTTCTGGCCTACAGTTTTCAGGCTTCCCTGGTGGCTCAGACAGTAAAGAATCTGCCTGCCAATGCAGGAGACCCAGGTTCTATCCCTGGGTCGGAAAGATCCCCTGGAGGAGGAAATGGCCACCCCCTCCAATTTTCTTGCCTGGAAAATCCCATAGACAGAAAAGAGTTTAGAATGTACTTAAAAAAAAAAAAAACTGATTAATTTTAATTGGAGGCTAATTGCTTTACAATAAAGGACAGAAATGGTAGGGACCTAACAGAAGCAAAAGATATTAAGAAGAGGTGGCAAGAATACACAGAACTGTACAAAAAAGATCTTCATGACCCAGATAATCACGATGGTGTGATCACTCACCTAGAGCCAGACATCCTGGAATGTGAAGTCAGGTGGGCCTTAGGAAGAATCACTACGAACAAAGCTAGTGGAGGTGATGGAATTCCATTTGAGCTATTTCAAACCCTGAAGGATGATGCTGTGAAAGTGCTGCACTCAATATGCCAGCAAATTTGGAAAACTCTGCAGTGGCCACAGGACTGGAAAGGTCGTTTTTCATCCCAATCCCTAAGAAAGGCAATGCCAAAGATGCTCAATCTACCACACAATTGCACTCATCTCACATGCTAGTAAAGTAATGCTCAAAATTCTCCTAGCCAGGCTTCAACAATACATGAACCATGAACTTCCTGATGTTCAAGTTGGTTTTAGAAAAGGCAGAGGAACCAGAGGTTAAATTGCCAACATCCACTGGATCATGGAAAAAGCAAGAGAGTTCCAGAAAAACATCTATTTCTGCTTTACTGACTATGCCAAAGCCTTTGACTGTGTGGATCACAATAAACTCTGGAAAATTCTGAAAGAGATGGGAATACCAGACCACCTAACCTGCCTCTTGAGAAACCTATATGCAGGCCAGGAAGCAAGAGTTAGAACTGGACATGGAACAACAGACTGGTTCCAAATAGGAAAAGGAGTGCATCAAGGCTGTATATTATCACCCTGCTTATTTAACTTCTATGCAGAGTACATCATGAGAAATACTGGCCTTGAGGAAGCACAAGCTGGAATCAAGATTGCCGGGAGAAATATCAATAACCTCAGATATGCAGATGACACCACCCTTATGGCAGAAAGTGAAGAAGAACTAAAGAGCCTCTTGATGAAGGTGAAAGAGGAGAGTGAAAAAGTTGGCTTAAAGCTCAACATTCAGAAAATTAAGATCATGGCATCTGGTCCCATCACTTCATGGGAAATAGATGGGGAAACAGTGGAAACAGTATCAGACTTTATTTTTTAGGCTCCAAAATCACTGCAGATGGTGATTGCAGCCATGAAATTAAAGGACACTTACTCCTTGGAAGGAAATTTATGACCAACCTAGACAGCATATTAAAAAGCAGAGACATTACTTTGTCAACAAAGGTCCGTTTAGTCAAGGCTATGGTTTTTCCAGTGGTCATGTATGGATGTGAGTTGGACTATAAAGAAAGCTGAGCACTGAAGAATTGATGCTTTTGAACTGTGGTGTTGGAGAAGACTCTTGAGAGTCCCTTGGACTGCAAGGAGATCCAACCAGTCCATTCTAAAGGAGATCAGTCCTGGGATTTCTTTGGAAGAAATGATGCTGAAGCTGAAACTCCAATACTTTGGCCACCTGATGCGAAGAGCTGACTCATTGGAAAAGATCCTGATGCTGGGAAAGATTGAGGGCATGGGGAGAAGGGGACGACAGAGGATGAGACGGTTGGATTGCATCACCAACTCGATGAACATGGGTTTGGGTGGACTCGAGGAGTTGGTGATGGACAGGGAGGACTGGCGTGCTGTGGGTCATGGGGTTGCAAAGAGTCGGACACGAATGAGCGAGTGAACTGAACTTATTGTGATGATTATTGACATACGTCAACATGAATAGGCCACAGGTATACATGTGTCCCCCCATCCTGCACCCCCCTCGCTCCTCCCTCCACACCCCATCCCTCTAGATTGTCCCAGAGCACTGGCTTTGGGTCCCCTGCTTCATGCATCGAACTTGCACTGGTCATCTGTTTTACATGTGGCAAGGTACAGGTTTCAGCGTTATTCTCAGAGTGAAATAAGTCAGAAAGAGAAATACAAATACTGTGCATTAATGCATATATATGGAATTTAGAGTATACTTTTGAGGTTACAAACTTGCTTCCCAGAGCATGGCTTGGTCAGAGTCTACATGGACGCTGTGAACAGTCTGACCCTCTTAGAAGATCATGACAGGCTGTGCATTATCTCTGTGCATGATCTTTTAATTTGATGTCTTTCAACACAGCCTCAGTTGAATTTACTGAGTTCTCTACTCTTTTCTTTTTCTTTTTTTTTGATAATTGGAAAAAAATTTTATCTTCTTCAATTAGAATTCAGTCTAGAATATTATAGAATATGATCTTTTCCAAAATATCTTAAGGCAGATTTGGAAGATATGGCCTGACTTGTTTGCCAGAAATACATATTTTTCTATATTGTTTACAATGAGAGCTTTAGTAGCCTTTCTGTGTCCCCAAATTCACAATCTTCCCCTTTGAATGAAATATTGAATTTTTAAAAGTTCAGTGATTTTTGTACCCAGAGGAAATGTCATGTATATAAAAATGTTTCTATTGTGTCCTTGAGAAATAGGCAGCACAACAATGCACAACTCATTTGTACTAAATGTGTATAATTTAAAAAATTATTCTATGTGCAGAAATATAAAAAGTACTCCTTAGGATGGGTGTGTGTGTGTGTGTGTGTGTGTGTGTGTGTAGACACACACATGGACTTCCCAGGTGGCTCAGTGGGTAAAGAATCTGCCTGCAGTGCAGGAGATAACAGAAATTGTGGGCTCAATCCCCGCTATCTCGGGAAGATCCCCTGGAGGAGGGAATGGCAACCCACTCTGGTACTCTTGCCTAGAGAATCCCACGGACACAGGAGCTTGGCGGGCTACAGTCCAGAGGGTCACAGAAGTGGGACCCAACTGAATGAGAATGTACATTTGCACATGCACACACACACGTACTGGTATGTAGACCTTAATAAAAAGAACACATTTGGGAGGATCGCAGTGTTAACTCCAAATACTTTGGAGAGTAAATATTTATTGTTTCGCCTACTTGAAAGAATTTCTACTCAGTTCTGATGGTATGGTTCTGGTTGGTGGCTGCCAATTAGATTCATTTCTTCCCCTGGTCACCGAGGGAGCTGTGATTTTGGCTGTTCTAAACTGTGGCAGGTGGTGTGGGTGTGAGTATGTGACCCGTAGTGAGTTGCCAGGGTCCTTTCTTGACTTAGTCTAACCAGAGTTAGTGGTGAAGCCTTCTTATCTTCTCTGCTTGCAATCTCTTGGGTGTAAGCTCTGAGCTGCCCAAGATGAGTCCCATTCAGAGCCAGGCTAAAGGACTACAGCTGACCCAGAGCAAGACACATATGTGGGAGAGAGAATCTAGACTCTTTTGTCCCCGAGTTATGTGCTCCCCAGTTGCGTCTGTGGTTTCATAACATAAGCCCATGTCTTCACTTTTCTCTTCCTCTGCCTTTTTTTTCTCTTCCTCTCTTCCTTTGCCTTTTTTGAAATTTTCATTTTCTCCTCTTCTACCTTTGACAATCTTAATTAGAACCTTGAAGAAAAGGCTATTGAACTTATATTTTCCTAAGTGAAACTCTTACCCAGGAAAGGAATACATGTTTATTAAAATAAAAGTTTAGAAATAAAAAATAATATATTTTATTCTTAACCTGCACCAAAGGATAAGCTTTATATTAAAGGAATAGTTTGGGTTTTGTTTTAAAATCAATTTCTTTTATTAGACCAGGATGTAAATTTTAAAACAGCAAGCCTTTTAGATATAAATGTTTATTTCTGTTTTGAAGAATCCTGGTTCATAAAAATTAAAAGTTACCCCATTTAGTCTCCTAAAGATTCTTTTGGATAATATCAACTTTATATATGTCTTACACTTAGGCTTCCCAGGTGGTACAGTGGTAAAGAATCTGTCTGCCAGTGCAGGAGCTGTAAGAGACATGGGATTGATCCTTGGGTGGGGAAGATCCCCTGGAGTAGGAAATGGCCACCCACTCCAGTATTCTTGCCTGGAAAATTCCTTAGACAGAGGAGCCTGGTTGGCTACAGTCCATGGGGTCATAAAGCATCAAAGGCAACTGAACACTCATGCACACACACACACACACACACACACATAGAAGCCCTTCCTCAACAAGGGTGGTTTCCAGGGTCATCTCACCCTTTGTAGGTATTAGAACTACTAATCTTTATGGAATGCTGATGAAATCTCTTCAGCACACATGTAACTAGAGTGTAATCTTTGGGTCAGAAGAGTTTTGCCAAACCTTTTATGACATTTCAGATTCAAGTCCCCCTTAGACAAAACACTCCCTGGACATCTCAGGATGACTCAGTTTTTATAGGCAGCAACGAGTTTCAACCATCCACTGAGTCCACATTCCAAAATGATGCTTCTTTGGTATTTGAGACTGGTTTATCCACTTTGCTAACTGGCCAGTCTAACTGTTCCTGACCTGATTACTCAGCTGAGCAAGTGTGGAGACTGAGTGGCTCTGACAATGTCCATTAATCAGCAACCTCCCTGTCTCATAGAATTCCCAGTGTGTGCCTGCGAAATTCTGAGTATTTCACAACTGTCAGTGCAGATGTCCTTTGTATTGTACATGGACTAACTTCAAACTATGATGTAATGAAAACTGCAGTTTGCTGGGGAATGTTCAACTTTCTCTTAGTGAAGGATAGTTGTCTGATTACCAGGGCACCAAGCAGGGTTTCTGGGTAAATTTTTGTGAGCAAGCAGGTGTGTAGGTATGAGATGGCTTCAGGTTGGTCTCCACCTCTGCTTATTCCTCCAGATTTTTAAAAGTGCCTACTTTACGTTGCACGTGTCATACGGTTCTTAATAAACGACAACTGCTAAGTCACTTCAATTGTGTCCAACTCTTTGTGAACCTATAGACTGTAGCCTGCAAGGCTCCTCTGTCCAGGGGATTTTCCAAGCAAGAATACTGGAGTGGGTTGCCATTTCCTTCTCATGTATATATATGTGTGTCTGTGTGTTTATTGTGGTTGTTTAGTCACTAATTTGTGTCCAACTCTTTTAAGATCCCATGCACTGTAGCCCAACAGACTCCACTATCCATGGGATTTCCCAAGTAAGAAAACTGGAGTGGGTTGCCATGTCCTTCTCCAAAAAATGACAAAGCCAGGCTTCAGCAATACATGAACCATGAACTTCCTGATGTTCAAGCTGGTTTTAGGAAAGGCAGAGGAACCAGAGATCAAATTGCCAGCATCTGCTGGATCATCAAAAAAGCAAGAGAGTTCCAGAAAAACATCTATTTCTGCTTTATTGACTATGCCAAAGCCTTTGACTGTGTGGATCACAATAAACTCTGGAAAATTCTGAAAGAGATGGATGGGAATACCAGACCACCTAACCTGCCTCTTGAGAAACCTATATGCAGGTCAGGAAGCAACACCTAGAACTGGACATGGAACAAAAGACTGGTTCCAAATCGGAAAAGGAGTGCATCAAGGCTGTATATTGTCACCCTGCTTATTTAACTTCTATGCAGAGTACATCATGAGAAATGCTGGGCTGGAAGAAGCACAAGCTGGAATCAAGATTGCCGGGAGAAATATCAATAACCTCAGCTATGCAGATGACACCACCCTTATGGCAGAAAGTGAAGAGGAACTAAAAAGCCTCTTGATGAAAGTGAAAGAGGAGAGTGAAAAGTTGGCTTAAAGCTCAACATTCAGAAAATTAAGATCATGGCATCTGGTCCCATCACTTCATGGGAAATAGATGGGGAAACAGTGGAAACAGTGGCTGACTTTATTTTTTTGGGCTCCAAAATCACTGCAGATGATGATTACAGCCATGAAATTAAAAGACGCTTACTCCTTAGAAGGAAAGTTATGACCAACCTAGATAGCATATTTAAAAGCAGAGACATTGCTATGCCAACAAAAGTCCGTCTAGTCAAGGCTATGGTTTTCCAGTGGTCATGTATGGATGTGAGAGTTGGACTGTGAGGGGTTGGGGGCAGTAGGAGAAGGGGACGACAGAGGATGAGATGGCTGGATGGCATCACTGACTCGATGGACATGAGATTGAGTAAACTCTGGGAGTTGGTGATGGACAGGGAGGCCTTGGGTGCTGGCATTCATGGGATCGCAAAGAGATGGGACATGATTGAGTGACTGAACTGAACTGAAAAGTATATTAAAAATCCTGACTTTAAAGTGACCTCCAGTACTATCTACTGTATCTAAAGTTCCTACTTTCCAGTTTGAATCGTAAGGTTAAAAAAAAATTGCCAGAGTAAATGCTTAGCAAATCTATTACTTACTTACTTAATTACTTAGTAAACTGATTGCCTCCTACTTTCCAAAAAGATTTTAGGGACAATGTGAAAAGCTACAAGAGCAATTCAGCTAATAGAATAAAGGTAAAAACTTTCATTTGAACCCCAGAGCTATGGCACTTAAGTAAAGAATTTTCTAAAAGACTTAGAAAAAGAGAAATCCAGTAGATTCCTATTGTTTTCATAATCTGTACAGGAGAAATTAAAATTTTGTTGAGAAACAAGGAAGGGTAGAATGGACAGTGAAAGTAGACAGAGGTGAGTTCTGATCTCTGTTCTGCCCTTCACTCACCATTTACTTTGGACAAATTGTAACTTACCTGAGCTCAACTCTACTTATCTGTAAAATGGGTGTTTATCTCCTCATGAACACCTAGTGAAGAAACCAAAAAAGGTACAATGCATAGATGTTTTAAATAAAATTGTTTACCCCCTACTATTTTTCTAAACTCTAATTAAATTTATTGCAAAGTTTTTATATAAAAGTTAGTGATCAGCATTTTAGTAGGCTTGTTGTCATCTACATCAATGCTTGGTTAAGAAAAAATGACGGTTCAAAATTTAATTAGCTTTCTATGAAGTCATTTCTGTGGGAGAGTTAGTGAGTTCCTTCAAGATGGTACCCTCTGCTTATCTCAAAGGCACAACTTTGAGATGGGCTGGTGATGGGTGTTTTTAGAGTGCACCATAGGCTGTTCTTCACCGTTATTAACTGCCTCAGACCAAGTTTTGATAAAAGCTAAACAGTTTAGACTGCTGAGGTAGAAAAACTTTTCCTTCAAATGAGATTAGTTTTTCACAGAGTACTTACCAGTTTTATTTTCATTTCTTAACTCTCATAATTGATATGCAAGTGAACCATTAACATTCCCACATGCTGTTAGTAGCTTGGTGTTCCCATTGCTATCAGAAGATGTCAGCCTTGAGTCTCTATGTCTGGGAACAAGTCTCTTCACATTCTTTGTATCTGGTAGCCCTGTTAGTACCCATCATCAACAATTAACTTAAAAAATATTTAGTGTCCACCACTACCACTCAAGGAGCATGCCAGCCTAATGTCTTCCTGTGCTTCTAGAGCTGAACATCCTTAGGGTTCTGAGAGCTTTCTTTATTCTTTGCAGGTCTCACTGCTTCTGAGTCAGAGTATGGTCTGAAAAGAAATGGGAAGAATCCTGTCTCTCTCGGTGAGACGGAAACATACTATTTCACCTAATTCTACTATTGCTTTCCATTCCAAGAACCTGGCCCATATCCCTAGAGTTCATAGAATCACTCAGCCTTATGTCCAGCCATGGAATACTGCTATATTTCTACTAAAGTGAGAAATTTCTATCATCTAGCAGTCTAGCACATCCCCATCGTGTGACCTCCTAGCTTCTCTCCCACCCCAGAAAACGAGTGCATACAAAAAGGCCAACATATAAACTCTGTGATGAGTTGTCTTTAAGCAAGTCATTTTCCAGAAGAACTTGAAAAATGGGCATCTTAAAGACTGGCTGTTATAGGAATAAGCTAACTGCTCTGGAAAGCCATAAAATAGTTCTCATCTTCTAAGAATTCATCTCACTGGACAATACAGAGTGTGCAATGTCTGCTTCTGATAAAACTTAGAAATGTGTGTGTGTGTGTGCATGCACAGTTGTTCAGTTGTGTCTGACTCTTTGTGGCCCTATGGGCTATAGTTCTCTAGGCTCCTCTGTCCATGGGATTTTCCAGGCAAGAATACTGGAGTGAATTGCCATTTCCTTTTCCAGGGGACCTTCCTGACCCAGGGATCAAAACTGTGCCTCATACATCTCCTACATTGGGTGGGCAGATATTTTATCTTAGAAATAATTTAAGATCTGAGTATTAGAATTTGGGGAAAGCATCTTCCTCCTCTGCATTTCTTTTAACTTGTGAAGTGGATTTTAAACTGTTCTTCAGACTCCCTTTAGTGGCAGGGAATGGGAGGGGGAAGATTGTGGTTGTGCTTTTTCAAGCTTTAACATGAATGGTTTTATCTGTTCTGCATCTTGGCCTTTCAAATACACTTCTTGTTGAAAACAGGATTGCTCTACTAAAAGCATGCCAAAAACCCAAAGAAACAGAAAATGCTTAAAAACCATTACACTGAATGGTCTCCAAAAACTGTTCAGAAGGAAGGGGAAATATGTATACTTACGGCTGATTCATGTTAAGGTTTGACAGAAAACAGCAAACTTCTGTAGGGTAATTATCCTTCAATAAAAAATAAATAAATAAATAAATAAATAACTGTTCTATGCAAACCTCCTGACTATGAATCAGCTTGCATTTGGCCAACCTATGTTTACATCTCAATAAAATTCAACAAACACTTGAGTGCTTAACCTTTTTCAAGGACTGGGATTGACACAGAAGGGATGAATTTCTTGTCAAGGATCAAAAAACCTCCCTGGGGGGCAAACGGTAGACAGAAGCGATGTAAAAACCCATCAGAATGTACCTTACGTGAGGTATGCGAAAGCGGTTTGGGGCTTCTTATGCATGGCACACTCAGCATGAAGGCTTACCTGACATATCCCTCAGCAATAACAAAAGCCCAAACATTTAAACGCAAAGTATACGAAAGGAAATGACATTTTAAAGGCTCTGAGGATGAAAGAAGTGGCCCAAATATTTCAGTTGTGAAGTAAGGTTTTGACAGGTGCAATAAGGAGAAGGTTATTCCAGGCAGCAGCGGGAAAGCCAGAGTGGAGGTGGGGGCATTTGGAAGGAAAGAGCGTTAGAGAAGGTTGAGTGGTCAGAGACAGGAAGTGGAAAGTTGATGGCGAGACAGGTTGGGACAGGTTTGTGGTACAGATGTTATGCTGAGGAGTTGAATTTTATCATCTAGCATGAAGAGGGAAGGAAAAAATTAGTTAGATTTGTTCTTAGGTAGTTTGATAAATATAAATAGATCCTTGACACTGTGAGGGATGAATTAAATTGGGAGAGATTAGAGAGAGACCAATTAAGAGATTAAATAAGTAAGTGAAAATTGCTCGGTTGTGTCCAACTCTGTGACCCCATGGAATTCTCCAGGCCAGAATACTGGAGTAGGCAGCCGTTTCCTCCTTCAGGGGATCTTCCCAACCCAATGCAGGCATCAAACCCAGGTTTCCTGCATTGCAGGCAGATTCTTTACCATCTGAGCCACCAGGGAAGAGATTATTTAGGTGGTTTAAATCAGAGAGAATGAAGTCTGGTACTGGGAAATGGTAATGTGCCTTTTGATTGGAGAAGTTAGGGTTTGGTGAAAGAGCCCAGGATTATATCTAATCATTAGTAAATTGCTATCAAATTAAAAAAAAAAACTTTTCATTATGAGATTGACTTGAATAAGCAATTCAAAGACTGGGGAGAAATTGTCACACAATTGCTCTTGTGCATTTAATGTGTCTAGCAATGGGTAGAATACCTTTAGTAAGTCGCATGCTCATCTGTGTCTTGGTGTAAGGGCACCATTTTCATGTTCCTATGTTCATAAATGATTTTTATTCTATCCACACCACAGGGTGACCAAGAACTAACACTTGAAACTGCTTTATAGACATATCTGACAGTGAGTCCTCAGTTCTATTAGCTGATGAGATAAAAAAATGAATATTTAAATATGAAAGAGTTTGACTTTATAAAAAATTTGCTACATCTACAACTGGACATTTTCCCCTAAATTTGTCTTTTCCAACTACATGAATATGTCCAAAGGAGACTGATGGTGTCAGTTCCCTTCAAGTGGCAAGGACTTGGGTCTTTCACTTTAATTTCTCCTCATTTTAACTCTGACTTGGTAAATTTTATTTAAGGCACTTTGGGCACAAATGGCAGTTGTGTTGATAATGCTGGTGGTGGTTGTTCTCAGGAAACACTTGGTCTCATTGTTTTAAACTTGAAAGGGTCAAAACCATATTTAGGAACAGATGGGGAAGTGACTGTGATGGAGTCCTGCAAGGGCCTCAGCACTTTTTATAGTGAATATAGAACTAAAGGGAAAGTTACCTGATATTTGATATGTCAAAAATGGCAAAGGAAGAAAGAAATCAGGGGAAGCACTACTGTTATCTTATTTTTTAATTTATTGTCATCATTATTTTTAGCCAAGCCATGCAGCATACAGATCTTAGTTCCCCCACCATGGATTGAACCCTTGCTTCCTGCAGTAGAAGGGCAGAGTCTTAACCACTGGACCACCAGGGAAGTCTGCTACTTGCCGGAGTCCAGCCCCAGTGGATCCAGGGAATTCGAAGGTGGGGACTGCATCAGTGTCCTTGGAAAAATACATATTTAATCACAGATATATAGAGAGATTGGAAACGGATAGTGTAGTAGGAAAATTAGTGGAGAAAAAGAGGCTGAATAACTTGGCTACGTGGAATAGCATCCATGCTCCAGACGGGAATTCAGCCAGAAAAACGGGGAGCAAGAAAGAAATGACATGGGGGAATCAGTCTTTTCAGAAACTGATACGATTTCTTTATTTTGGGGTTTGCTTATATACCTTTTGTTACACATAGGGATGAATACAGAGTCATGCGGGCGTCAGCAGTCCTGACCTTTATCAAAATCAGGTGCTTCACATAACAAGGTCTTAGGGATTTTACATCATCTTCTGGCCATGAGTGAGACCTGCTGACATTTTATGATCCTTTCTTTCTGATAACCAAAAAACTTATTTCTTCCAAGTGTGTTTTTTCATCAACCAGGCACCACCCTCCAAATAAAGTTACATTCCTATAGGATGAGGGTGTAGCGAGTTACAATCAAGAAAGGAATTTATTTAACCCAAGGTTAACATGATTAATCTTAAAGGTTAATGCTTATTTCTCCTATATGTTAGTTATATTCATTATAAGGGCAGGGAACATGGAGATTTAGCAGCAAACATCAGCCCAACAAATGAAAATCCTTTCACCAATGTTCCCCTTAAGATCTATTTAGTCTTAAGATAGTGATAGAGTTACATTTTTACATAGCAAGGACACAGTGATTTATAACAAAGTACAGTGATCTATTACAAAAGAGAAAATTCATTAACTCAAAAAGTCTAGTATTGCTAACCTTAAAAACTACTATATTTCCTTTTCTATATTCCAAATACATTGATTAATATATTCCCAGGTGCCTAAGGATATGGAGGCCTGGTGGCAATCATTGACTCAACAATGAGAAAAGCCCTATGCTAATTAAGACTCTCAAAATACTCCAAAACTCTCTGTGCTGTTTATGGTTGAGAGGTAGTAAACAATCATGTGCAGGAGTATGGATAATCCTGTCACACAAGCTAGTCTGTCAGCAGAGAGGTTTGACCTAAGACACCCTTGTCACACCCAGGGTAGGGAATTAGCAGCAATTATTGGCACAACAAATGAAAGAAGCCTTCACCAATATAATTCCTAACCAACCCACTATACTAATAATTTCCAACTCCCCAAAAGAATTTGCCTTTAGTAAGTCTAAAACATCTCATGCCTCTCAGATTGGGAGGCTGTAAACAATCACACGTGGCCGGACGAACCTATACAGGCGGGCTAGATAGCCTTCAGAGGAGTCCGTAAGCTGAAACACTCTTGTCACACCCAGGAATTTTTATTGACTTGGAGCTGCAAGTTAACTCATTCTCCGAGAGAAATGGTGATGGGGGAGAGCCCCCGGTAAAGTCAGAGGTGTAGGTGAGAGCATAAAACAGACTCTGGTTTTGGGGTAGATGCTCAGGAACAGGGGGTTTCCGAGGCTTGATCACGCCTTTGCTTATGCCAAGCCTCCTTCCTCATGGCCTGTGCCATGGGCGGAGTTCCTCACGCTGGCCCCCGGCAGCTACCGTTCTCTTAGATTTCCTATTGTATTCTTCCCACTATGTTCGGGAAAAGAGCTTGGTAATGTGTCTGTGATGTGTTTATTTGCAGTAGACTTTCCGGTGTCTCTTTTGAAAATTTGCTCATCTAAATTTCAGTTCCTGATATTGTATGGAATGGGAGACTGTCCTGGTTTGAAGAACAAACTTCTAACTAGCTTTGCTCTTGACATTCCCCTTTAACAGTTTTTCCCAGCTGCCATGTTTCTCCTTGTTTGTTTCCTTTCTGGAAAAACATAACAAAAAATTTCTGATTCTGTATCTACCAACTCCTCTCTTCCCGACTAATTCCAACTCCATTTATGCATAGAAACTGATTGGCTGATAAAGTGTCTTGATGCCTTATAAGAAAAGATTTTTATAAGTTTCTGAAAGTTCTTCTGGGGTGTATTAACTGTTCTAGATCTCTGTGCTTCTGGTTGGTTTCTAGACAGTTCAATTATTAATGAAAGTCAGCTTCTAGCAATTCCCTGGTAGCCCAATGGTTGGGACTGTTTGCTTTCATGGCAGGGAGCATGGGTTTGATCCCTGATCAGGGAACTAAGATCCTACATGCTGCTCAGCCAAAAATTAAATAAGTAAATAAAGTCAGCTTTGCAATCTGTAGCGAAACATCTGCAAATGATTTTGTATTTCTCCTCTAGGAACAGCATCCCATTCTTGGTATCCCTCAGCTGCATTCATGGTGCTTCCTCTCCCCTTCATCGTGTATCATTTCTCATGTGGCCCTTTTCAGAAGCAATCCTTTCTTTCTGCTTCTCATCACAGCAATTGCCCAAGATCTTGTTATGCATCACTGTCAGCTCAGTGTTCCCAAGGCATTCAGTGTATGGGAGACAGAAGACAAAACGGTCTGGAGACAGCACTTATTGAAGTAGGCACAAGCTTTATTGATGACTTTAGTTTAAAAGTCTCTTCCAAGCAAAGCTGTCTCGTGGCACACTTTTCGGAGAAGAGAAGCGAGCTCACATTCAGCTCTGCTCTTCATGTCACTGTCATCAGTGTGCCATCTGTGCCTATCAATGCCCATCAATACACCCATGCCAGGGTCCTGTCGCTGTTGCCCTCTGGTGTCTGTCTGTCTGTCTCTCTTCTCTTCCTTCCATTCTTGACCCATTCTTGGTTTTTATGCCTGCTTGATGCCAGAGGCCCTTTCTGATGCTTTGTTCAGGAAGCTGGCATCCACATTACCCTTGTGGGTTAACAATATATTTATATAAAGGAGATAAGGTCATAACTTAAATGGGATTCTTCCCCCAGATCCTTGACATCTCTGCATAATTATGAAGCTAAATCAGTATAATAAAACTCAATTCTCAGTGTCCCCATATATAACATCACAGTGATTGATAGATACTCAATAAACATGTGATGACTGAGCGAATGAATGGATGATGGATGAGTTTGCTGGGAATACATCCCACCATTTTTCCTCCCACATACCATTTAAAAAATTCCACTGGAGGGAATTCCCTGGTGGTCTGGAGGTTAGGATTTGGTGCTTTCACTGCCAAGACTTGGGTTCAGTCCCTGGTCAGGGAACTAAGATCCTGCAAGCCATGACCAAATAAATAAATCAATAAAATTCCACTGGAAAGTGAGTGGCAGACTTGGAGACAGCAGGTAGAAGGAGTGTCCAGCTCTCCGTCTGTTTGTGCTGTGTGGCATTATACGGTACAAATGGAAATATAAAGGAATTCTGGATGTTTAAGGCATTCTGTTTTCTGTTACCCAGACATAAAAGAGCTTCAGTAATTTTGTCTTCAGGCTTTAAAGAACCCCAGTTTTGTACAAGAAGGAGAGAAACTTAGGTCTTGTTTTAAGACTTCTGATAATGCAAATTGAAAATCGACTGGCACTTAGCTTGATGGCAAAGATGAGAGAAATAGTCAATTTAGGAAGGATAGAAGAAGAGGTAAAACGTGTGTGCAAATGTTTTTTTCTTTTTGACCTGCTGTGTCTGCTGCTGAGGACAGGACTCCTGAAACACTGATGACTGTGCTCATTTTCACAGAGGTACCGGGCTAGGTTTGTACTCGGCAAAGCATGTTCACACACATTTCTCTTTGATGCTTGTAACAACACAGTGAGGCTTATCTCCTGCCACCCTCCCCCTCAATGAGGCCACAGGAGTCTTCTTGCTGTTCTTGGACCACATCAAACTGCTTCTTGCCTTGGGACCTTTGCATCTGTTATCCCCTTGTCTTGGAATATTCTTTCCACCCCCTGCCTTCCCACCTTCTTTGCTTAAATATCATTCCCTAAGGGGACGTCTTTGACCTCCTAAATGAAGCTACATTTCTCATTTATATTTTTTACTCTTTACTCCTTGCTTTTGCTTCATGGCAATTTTTAGGAACGTGGTTACATATTATTCATAAATTTGGACATTTGTCTTCCTTTCTAAATAAATGGTAAGCTGCCTGAAAATAGTGACTGTATCTAGCATACCACCTACTGCCATCTCTGGTGCATAGTAAATGCTCAGGAGATGTTGATTAAAGCATCTTTGGAGTCCCTGCTTCACCAGCCGGGAAAATGAGACTCAAGTTGATTACTTAAGAGACTTCCCTGGTGGTCTAGTGGCTAAGACTACATGCTCCCAATGCAGTGGGGCTGGGTTCGATCCCTGGTTGGGAACTAGATTCCCACACATCCCAACTAAAAGCTGGCACAGCCAAGTAAGTAAAAAATAAATAAGAAAATCTTAAAAAAAAAAAAAAAGTTCGTTGCTTGATTTCCACACTCCCTGTCATAAACATTTTAAGTGGTGGAAACAGAAGTGGATGCCAGGACTTCTACTGAGAACGACAGGACACTTTCATTTTTTCTTTAACATCAGTCCCTAGTATCTCCATGAAATAGTTATTCAGGCCAATATCTAAAGTGAGTGATCAGGCCAAAGTGGTCAGATATAGTGGGGCAAACACCAGGCTTGTAGCTGGTGTCTCATTTCCCTGTGTGTCTTTCTTGGAGGTGGATATCTTCTTTGCCCAGATGAGTATCAGCTGGCATGACAAGGGTCTCTCAATATACCATCCCAAAGAAGTTCCCACTGCTAAATTCCATTCACATGATTTGAGGAAGATACTCCAGGGATTTGGGGAAAAAAAAAAAAAGATTTGATTTTCCAGAACTTGTTTGGGAAAAAATTCCCAAGGATCACAAAAAGTAGCTTGAGTAACACCTGTGGAATCCAACCTACATTGCCAGATCTGTTTTTGTTTGCATACCCAAACTATGACTTCAAAATACCAAATCATATTGTTTTTTTGCAACTTCTAAATCCTGATCAGTGGGTTTGTATTTTATTCATTAGTGGTTGCTAAGGGTGTGCATTTTTTTCTAAGTGTGGGCATTCTCCACGGCAGCTCTCAACAAATACCCTCCAGCTGAAAGTGGATGTGTCTGGCATTAAAAATCGCTAGCATTCAGGCTGAATCAGAGCGCTGTGTTTATGGGGAGATCACCTCATCTCTCATGCTGCCATTAACGACTTGCATTCCTGAGAGATGGAATAAGCCATCTCAGTCAACAGAGCCTCAGCTATTTCTAAACATCAGTGTGGCCTTTTGGATGAGTTTTCATAAGTATTTACTAAACCTAATAACATAATTGTAATATTTATTTAAGTTTTAATCATAAGATCTAGACACATCCCCTTTTTTGAACTTCAGCTGCTTTTGGTCTTCTGAATTTTATTCTGATTTTAAATCTCAATCTGAGACTACTTATCCAGATATCTGCACCTTAAATTTTCAAAGGATTGTGTATTTTGACTGTTTATGTGGGATTTAATATTTTGTGAGGTTTGTGGGGGGAGGGGGGGTGTTCTCTTTTAAACTCAGTACCATGAATTTAAATTTAAATTTTTTAAAGAAATGTTAAATAATTTTAGATATTCCAGGATTATAAAATAATCCAGAACTATTTACAATCTCAAAAATGTAGCACTTGAGATTAAACTTAAATCAAAGGAGGCTTTGCAAAGGAGAAGAGGAAGAAAGGATTCCCAGCTGGCATTGTACAGCCTCAGTTAGCCACAAGAATAGCTTGGCAATGAAACAACTGACAAAAGATTAATCTCCAAAGTATATAAGCAGTGAATACATCTCAATATCAGAAGAACAAACAGTCCAATCAAAAAATGGACAGAAGACCTAACCAGACACTTTTCCTGAGAAGACATACATATGGCCAAGAAACCATGAAAAGGTGCCCAGTGTCACTCATTATTAGAGAAATGCAAGTCAAAACTACAATGAGGTATCATCTTACACCAGTCAGAATGACCATCAAAGAATCAACAAACAGTAAATGCTGGAGAGGATGTGGAGAAAAGGGAACCCTCTTGCACTGTTGGTGGGAATGTAAATTGATACAGCCATTATGGAGTACAATGTGGCTATTCCGTAAAAAACTAGGGAAAAAGCTACCATATGACCTGGCAATCTCACTATTGGGCATATACCCTGAGAAAACCATAATTGAAAAGACACATGTACCCCCATGTTCATGGCAGCACTGTTTACAATATCTAGGACATGGAAGCAACCTAGATGCCTATCAGCAGATGAGTGGATAAAGATGTGGTACACATATATGGGATATTACTAAGTCATAGAAAAGAATGAATTTGAGTCAATTCTAGTGAGGTGAATGAACCTAGAGCCTGTTATTCAGAGTGAAGTAAGTCAGAGAAAAACACAGACATATCATATATTAACACATATGTATGGAATCTAGGGAGAAGGCAATGGCACCCCACTCCAGTACTCTTGCTTAGAAAATCCCATGGACGGAGGAGCCTGGTGGGCTGCAGTCCATGGGGTCGCTGAGGGTCGGACATGACTGAGTGACTTCACTTTCACTTTTCACTTTCATGCATTGGACAGGGAAATGTCAACCCACTCTCGTGTTTTTGCCTGGAGAATCCCAGGGACGGGGGAGCCTTGTGGGCTGCCATCTATGGGGTCGCACAGAGTCAGACATGACTGAAGTGACTTAGCTTATGGAATCTAGAAAAATGGTATTGATGAAACTATTTGCAGGGAAAGAATTGAGGCAGATAAAGAGAACACTTGTGGACACAGGAAAAGAGGATGGGACAAATGGTAAAAGTAGCATCGACATATATACACTATCATGTGTAAAACAGATAGCTGGTAAGAACTTGCTATACAACAAAGGGAGCCTAGCCTGCCGCTCTCTGATGACCTAAAAGGGTGAGATGGGGGGAGAGGACGGAGGCTCAGGAGGGAGGTGATATATATATAATTATGG
The DNA here is from genome assembly GCF_023091745.1 of Budorcas taxicolor. NCBI lineage: Eukaryota > Metazoa > Chordata > Mammalia > Artiodactyla > Bovidae > Budorcas > Budorcas taxicolor. Next base: position 145,202,004 of record NC_068911.1, on the reverse strand, counting down.
CTAATTAGCATTGTTGTATGGAAGAAACCAACACAGCATTTATAAAGAAGTTTTCCTCCAATTAAAAAATTAATTAAAAACAATAGAATGGCTTGGCTTGTTCAAGCGTCTAAGAGAAGTTAAGCTGAACTGCAACAAAGCTAAGATTGGTTGAAAAGGTAAGTTCAGTTCAGTTTAGTTTCTCAGTCATGTCCAAATATTTGCAACCCCATGGACTGCAGCACGCTAGGCTTCCCTCTCCATCACCAACTCCCGGAGCTTCCTCAAACTCACGTCCATCGAGTTGGTGATGCCATTCAACCATCCCATCCTCTGTCATCCCCTTCTCCTCCTGCCTTCAATCCTTCCTGCAACAGGGTCTTTTCCAGTGAGTCAGTTCTTTGCATCAGGTGGCCAAAGTATTGGAGTTTCAGCTTCAGTATCAGTCCTTCCAATGAATATTCAGTACTGATTTCCTTTAGAATTGACTAGTTTGATCTCCTTGCAGTCCAAGGGACTCTCAGGAGTCTTCTCTAACACCACAGTACAAAAGCATCAATTCTTTGGTGCTCAGCTTTCTTTATAGTCCAACTCTCACATCCATATGTCAAAAGGTAAAGTGATGGCCAGATTATAGAAAGATTAGAATCAGTGTTATCTATGTTTTAAAAATTATGTTAAAGTATAATATACATAATTGTTTTACTTTAATGAATTGAATATTGCTATTATAATTTAGTTTAGATATCTATCTTAGAAAGCTATGGGATAACCTAAGTTGTTTCTCTTCCTTGGATGAAACAAAAAGGCCCTGTGTCTCATGGAAATGATGCGAGAGGTAGGTCTGTTGAGGGGATATTTTGCAAAATCCTCAAACATTACAAGCCCCCTGTATTGAAGGATTTGTAAATTCCTACAATAAGGACATTCATGAAATACAAGAGCCTACCTTGAACTGAGGCAAGTCAGTGACCAGTGCTTCATTTCTAACCAGAGCCAAAGGGAACCAAGTGAGGTAGCTGGGTGCTTGGATCTTTTGGAGGGGCTTCCCTGGTGGGTTGGCTGTAAAGTATCTGCCTGCAATATGGGAGACCTGGGTTCAATCCCTGTGTTGGGAAGATCCCCTGAAGAAGAGGAAGGCTATCTACTCCAGTATTTTGGCCTAGAGAATTCCATGGACTGTATAGTCCATGGGATCACAAAGAATCAAACATGACTGAGCGGCTTTCACTTTCACTGGATCTTTTGGAGGCTACACAAATTAGCTACCCTCTGATTCAAACTCAGGGGATTTTTCACAAGGTGATGCCTATTTGTCTTTGTGATGCTAGAAACAAGTATAGTGCCTGGTTCTGAACTGGAACTCAATGTATACTCACTGAGTGGATAACTAAATGAAGACTTAATTTGTTGGCACTACAAATCCATTTGGAATGTCCCTAATCAGCTTTCTTTCCTATTTACTTCAGTAGCTATTTTTGGCCTTTGTCACCTCTCTGAAGCCCAGTGCTTTGCTGTTTTTGATGCTCACTCTTATTTCCTCCTTCACTGAAGAGACTGAGGTTATCAGCAGGGAATCCTTCGTACTATTCATTTCTCTTCCCCGAACACCCTCACTGAAAAAGCATATTTACATCTAAAGTTTTTTTCTTTTGTGCTTATCCTGTACTCATGTTGAAGAACTCTTCTGGTGTTCTCATCTATTACCCAGAGAACTTTCTCCATCAGTTAGCCAATCCATCATCTGTCTCTTTTTCCCACACTTTCAAATGTTCAAAAATCTTCTATTTCATTTATAACCCATTAGGAATGAGAAATAAAAGATGAGCAAATAAATATGTATGTTCTAAAATGTATTTTAAAGTTGTGATCAATAATATGAACATCCTGGAACTTCCCTGGTGGTCCAGTGATTAAGAATCTGCCTTCCAATGCAAGGGACCTGGGCTTGATCCCTGATCAAGGAACTTGGATCCCATGTGCTGCATGGCAACCAAGCCCATTCACAACTTCTAAGCCTTCAGGCTCTAGAACCCGTGCTCCACAACTAGAGAAGCCCCTGCACGCTGCAACTGGAGAAAGCCTTTGCGCTGCAATGAAGGCTGAGCACAGCCCCAAATAAATAAATAATACGAACAATCCTCTCTCCACTAACTCCATGATTTTATGGTGGAGGATAACAGGAGGAGCTTACTTTAGAGTGGATGATCTGGGAAGAAGACCCTAAGCTAAGACCTTCCCAAAAGGGAGTCAGTTATGCAGAAAGAGAGAGACAGGAATGGAAGAAGCAGCCTGAATAAAGGCTCTGAGGTAGAAAAGAGTTTCACTTGTGACAGCAAGTACTAGAAGACAGTGGTGTCTGGAACGCAGAAACCTGGAGGGGAGAGTGACGCAAGTGGCACTTCACTTGTGCCAGGTCAAATGGCCAAAGGTCACCATTTGGCCAAGCAGGTGAGGTCAGAGAGAAATGTCAGAGCATGCTGACTGCTGCAAGGCAATATGAGAAGTTTGGATTTCTACGCCCAATTAAATTTTGCTTTCTATGCCCAAAGCAAGGCCAAGATCCATTTTGTGTTCTAAGAAAGTTACCTCTGTTGCAACATGAAGAGGAGATGGAGGGGAAAGAGCCAGAGCAGAAGCAGGAAGACTTCTTTGGAGACTGCTAAAGAACTCCAGCTAAGAGATGGTGACGGTCTACGCCAAGGTAGAGTTGGATACCAGCGGACACCTGTGGGGGCCAGTCTTGCAACTGTGATCTAAGGATGCAAAATGCTGAAGGAGGCCATCCTGGATTACCTAGCAGACAACCCGAACATGGGTGCTAGCACCATTAAGCAACCATACCAAAGACAGGATGAAAGATAAAGAAGAAAGATGGAGAATATTTCAAAAATCTAGGGGGGAAAAAAGCATTTGAAAATGTAGATGTAGTGTTGCTTGGTCTACTGGCTCCAATTCTCTCAGCTCCTTTAATTGAAGTGAAATCATTGGAACTGCTTTCCCTTGAGAGTTGCAGAAAAATAGAACATGGTTCAGAATTACCAGGTTATTTTCATAGGCAACCTATGTCACAGAACTAGTTGCTCTTCTCCTCTAGGTTACTGTGCCAAGCTTGCACATTTTAGAAGTGGAAGCTCCATTATCTATGAAAATGTGCTCTTCACGGATTTGGAAATCAGACCTGCTCTTCCAAGAATGGCTTCTTTACAATCCCCTTTGAAGGCAGCCCCAGGAAGGCCTCCAGTAAACATTTAGATGAAGCAAAAGATGCATTCTCATATTCCCCCATTCTTAGAGGCCTCTCCCGCAAATTCTAAAAATTAATCTGCTGGAGCCTCCCTGGAGGCTCTCACCGGGCCTTTTACCACAATCACTGCATCTTGTACTAGGCCAGTAACTATCTGCCTGCTAATGCTGGAGACACAGGTTTGATCCCTGGGTTGGGAAGATCCCCTGGAGAAGGAAATGGCAGCCCACTCCAGTATTCTTGCATGGGAAATCCCAGGGACAGAGGAGCCTGGCGGGCAGTCTATGGGGTCACAAAAGAAGCAGACATGACCTAGTGACCGAACCATAAACAACAGTAACTTCTACCCAGACCTCTCTCTTCAGTTGCTGTCTTCATACCCTCTTGCGTATTATGGATGGGGTAAGAGAAGACGGGGCAGTGCTTGATTTTAGTATGAGTGATCCTGCTCTTTCTCACAACAGCTTCATAGATGAGGACTGTTACATGACAGCTCGCTGCTGACTGCTCTCTTTAGAATGTGGGATATATCGAATCTATTGTTTTAAAATGTGAGTCTTTGCCAACTAGTGGGCAATGGGGACATTTCTTTCCAACCTCCTCTTAGATTTGTTTGTGTATTTGATTTTGTGATTACCAAAGCCAACAATCAAGAACTGAACAATAGTTCAAAACTGTCTTGTTACCTTTGAGGGGGACAAAGGACTTTTCATGGTTTAACATTGGACTAGAGCTGGATCTCATATGTCTCATGGGTTTTCCCTGATCTAACTGCTGGCCAGGAGTACTTCTTGGATGGTCCTCTGTCATTTCTTCTTTACCAGTGGGTTTCTGTTCATTCTTGGCTTTCCTGCTAAGGGTCAGTCACTTTCTTAGATGGCTCTGGGCACATCAGGGTTATACTGAGATATTTCTAGTCAGTAGCTACCTGATTCAGGGGAGGGTGTCATTATTAACTTCTTTCACGTGTTTCTGTCCAGTTTCTTTGGGCTTGTAATGCCCAGTTGGAAGAATAGTTAGAGGGGCAGAAGTGAAGAAGCCGGAAGAAAGAAAGTGACAGGAAGTTCACCAGCAATGGGGCTTCTGAGAGAGATTTTGAAGTTTAAATTGTGCAAGACCCAAGTACATCTCTGGGGTATAATAGTAGATTTGGAGAGAATGAAAATAGAGGGTGTGGTGAGATAGTGCTTTGCATTGTGAGTTAGATTCACAATGATGGTTTTTGAGTGATGAATGTGTGTGTTGTAAATCTTTTACAATGATTTTTTGTTATTGGTCTAATTCTCAGAGCTGAGTTTGTCCTAGGCTGTACTGTATCAGTTTCTAACTTAGTGTGGTTATCCAAAAGAAACATAAACTGATAATTTCAAAATCTCTGCTCTTTTCCCATACGAAAAATGGTCTTGTACTTACCAGAGCATCTTAACAGTTTTCAATTTGCAAATATACATAGAGCTAGTGGGTTTTTTCTTTTTTTTTAAGAAGGCAGGGAATGAAACATAAATTCCTTTGCATAAAAGAGTAGAGAGCATAGGGAGGCTGAGGAAAAGGGGAAATGAATGAAAGGTCTAGAGAGCAAAAGAGAGGACTCCCTGGTGATGGTCCAGTGGTCAAGACTCTAGTGCTTCCACTGCAGGGGGTGTGGGTTCAGTTCCTGGTTGGGGAACTAAGATCCCACATGCTGTGTTGCATGGCCAAAAATAAAAATAAAATAGACAGCCTAAGAGATGTGGGCACTGAGCAAAGAAGAAAGGTGGACAGAGTCAGAAAGAAATCTCTCTCTGCCCAGGGAAAATCAGGTGAATTTTTAGCACAATGTTGAGAAACATTGGTATTTGTACTGTGCTGCACTCTAATTTCTCTCTGTTACTGAAAATCATTAGGAAAATTTGGTTATCAGTAACAGCAATTTGTGAATAGTACTTCACGGATTTAACAAATACAGGCAGTGTCCAGTTGGGGTGAAGCTGCAAAGGAAGGTGATGGGGACACAGAATTATAGGAAACAGAACATTGGTAATTCAGTGAAAGCAAAAATCAGATCAAGAGGTGACCAGGAGATGATAAGTGTTCTAACAGTCTCTATAGGTGGGGATATGCAGTGTAGGAGGTCAAGTTTCCTACAGAATCTGAGTGGGTAGTCATGCATTCTACTTAAAGGCAATGGTGACCTCAGATGACAGGAGGCCTTAGAGACATACAGGCTGCCAGGAACACGAGGTTCCTAAAAGATGACTTTAACTCAAAGATGAGACCTTGGCTTTTGGTGCTGAAAAACTATAGTTAGTTCCAAATTTGCTGTGTGCAAATAATGGATATTCCCTGGCAGCCTTCACAGTACATTTGCATTGTATCGTAATAGATGAGTGTCCAGCCCAGTTTGGAAAAGCAGCAATCTTTTATCTGTGGGCAGAGTTGATTGCTTAAAAATGAAAAGAAAAAATTCCCATGTTAGGAAGTAGAATGTGGTATGTGCAGTTTTTTTTTTTCCTTTCTCTCTCTTTTTTTTAAATATTTTAAGCTATTTTTGTGGATTAACATTTAGAATAAAACAGACTTATAGCCCATGATTCAGTAGAAGAAAGAAGTCTAATGTTTTGAAGAAGACACTGGAAAACAATTAGTAGCTATCTACGTGGAGTTACAATCCCCAAATTCTAGAGCTGGGAGAAGTTTCTGTGACTATGGCAGTGACTGCTAGTGACCCACTCAATGTCTCCCCCACTTCTGCCTTACTAACAGAACCCAGTGTAAGTCATCGTGGCATTGTAATCAGCCGAAAGAGATTATAGTAAGTCTACACTGCTGCTGCTGCTAAGTCGCTTCAGTCGTGTCCGACTCTGTGCAACCCCATAGACGGCAGCCCACCAGGCTTCCCTGTCCCTGAGATTCTCCAGGCAAGAACACTGGAGTGGGTTGCCATTTCCTTCTCCAATGCATGACAGTGAAAAGTGAAAGTGAAGTTGCTCAGTTGTGTCTGACTCTCAACGACACCATGGACTGCAGCCTACCAGGCTTCTCCATCGATGGGATTTTCCAGGCAAGAGTACTGGAGTGGGGTGCCATTGCCTATGAACCTTTAAATTGTGAACTTAATAAAGATGCGAACGTCCGTTCCATCAATGTCAGGCAGGAGTGAAATTGCAGCTTGCCCTCTATCTCCTGTTGCTAGCAATCCTTCACTTCTGCCATCTCCCACCTTCTCTCCCTCCTCTAGTAAGTAACTCTTCTTGCCTATTCACTTGATGCCAGCGCCTGTGTGCCGGCTGTTGTACTGTATTACTATACTTTTCAAGGTACTATATGATTTAAAATGTTCATTTTTGTTTGCTTGTTTTATGTATTCCTTGTGTAAAAAATATTATAAATCTATTATACTACATTACTATATAGGTATTGTTAGTTAGGTATCTAGGCCAACTTCATTAGACAGGAAAAATTGTGCTTAACAAACCCACTCTTGGAATGGAACTTGTTCATATATAGGGGACTTATTATATTATCTAGCCTTCCCTTGCTGATAGTCACAACCAATGAATCCTAAGTAGAAGTCATTAGGAAGGGCTCTGAGAACATTTAAGAGGACAACGCCTTCCTTCTGCTGGGATGTAGATAAGCTGGCCAGATGATAGTCATCATTTTACACCCATGGAAATTTAAGCCATGCAACAAGGAAGATGAAGCAGAAAAATAAGAAAAGCTGTTGAACACTGAAATATTGTCAAACTGTAATACCTGCACCAGACTGCTTTTGCATGAGAGAAAATGAACTTCTCTTTTGGTTGTATCTTGGTTGTTAGCCACTACACAAAATCCTTAACTGATACAGTGATTATCATTTTGTATGGTTTTTGCATTTTGTATCTAAGGAGGCCCAGAGAACTTATCCCAGTCCCATCTCAGTGTTATTCTTGTGGTATTATGTGTGTCCAGTATGAAACTGGGGTTTCCCTGGTGGTTCAGATAGTAAAGAATCTTCATGCAATGCAGGAGACCCAGGTTCATTCCTTGGGTCAGGAAGATCCCCTGGAAAAGGGAATGGCTACCCACTCCAGTACTCTTGCTTGGAGAGTTCCATGGACAGAGGAGCCTGGAGAGCTACAGTTCATGGCGTTGCAAAGATTCAGGCATGACTGAGCGACTAACACTTTCAATATGAAATTATAATTCATTTATAACAAAATCTCATAGGTGTTCCTCTGAGACATGCTTATTAGCTGAAGTCAAAACTTTAAATTAAGTTCACTCAGTCCAAAATCCTCTAGAATTTCCAGTTTATAGTTTTTTTTGGAGGCACAGATTAAGTTTTCAGTCCTCCTGGGGTGAAATCATGACCACTGAGTCATATTACTTCATTATTTTATTCACTGATGGGTATCACTTCCTGCTGCTGTGGTTCAGGTTCGACTCTTGTTCCTGAAACTAGGATAAATGTAGCAACTTCCTGTGGCTAAACTTCTCTTGTCTAGTTCATTCTATGTATTTTTTACATATTTTTCATAATGAAATATATCCCTCTTTCTGCTGAGAAACTTTCAATAGCTCCCACTTCCTATTGATTAAAATCCAAACTTCTTAGCTGGGATATCCTTGGATTTTCTGTGGATTCCCAGGTTGCTCAGTAGTAAAGAATCTGCCTGCCGATGCAGGAGCCACAGAAGAAGCCGGTTTGATCCGTGGGTTGGAAAGATGCCCTGGAGTAGTAAATGGTAACCCACTCCTGTATTCTTGCCAAGAATATCTCATGGACAGAGGGTGGGCTACAGTCTGTGGGGTCACAGAGTCAGACAGGACTGAGCATGCACACTGCACATTGCTGCTTTTGTGTCTTCTAACCTTAGCTTGGACTCTGTCCTTTACTTTTTAACTTACCTCCCTGTTCCAACTGTCTCTGAAGGTTCAGTCCATAGCCAACCCAAGGCCAAGGTTTCTGGGTTTGAACTCTATTCTCAGTGAAGGCCCTTAACCGCCTCAAAGTCAGCTGAGGTAGCATCATGTTCTCTGGGATCCTCACATCTCCCTTCAGTTTCCTTTCAGCTGTGTTTCTGAGTTTACATAAACATCACATTCATTAAAAGTGATATTTGAATGATTTGGACCATTTTATCATTCTCACTGCCTAACTTGCTTCAGTCTTAAGGGAAGAAACAGATTTCCTTGTAGAAGGAGAAAAAGAAAATAATATATATGTGTGTGTGTGTATTATATTTTATGATAGACCCAACTAAAATATACTAGAATTAAAACTAAATTGCCCAAACCTGGGTCTCTTACATTGCAGCCACCAGGGATACCCGTGTAATATAAAATATACCTCAAATGTTAGAAGGATCAGAGACATTAAATGCATAATCCTTGCTAATTGATTGCACTGATAATACTTTGATGTTTTTGTTTTTTTAACCATGTGTTCTTTTTTTAACCATGTGTTCTTAATTAAACCCAATAGCGAATTAGCCCTGCAGAGGCTTGACAAAAGTCAACATGTCAACATTTACTTTTCATATAAGTTATATCATATTGTGAGAAGCTGAAAGACTGCAGAGGCTCTAAGTCTAGGGAAGTTCAGAGAGTGTGAATCCCAAGTGTCTGCTGTTTCCTCAGGGAACCAGGCTTGGGCTATGGATAGGGCATCTTACCTGTCGGGGTGAGGTCCTATGAAGTCTTACATTAACCCTGGGGGACTTACTAAATTTCTTTAAAAAAAATTATTGGGGTATGGTTGTTTTACAGTGTGGTGTTCCTTCCTCTTGTACAGCAAAATGAATCAGCTTGTTGTTCAGTCAGCAAGTTGTGCCCGGCCATTCTTGACCCCATGAACTGCAGCATGCCAGGCTTCCCCATCCTTCACTATCTCCCTGAGTTTGCTCAAACTCATGTCCACTGAGTCAGTGATGCCATCCAATCATCTCATCCTCTGTCGCTCCCTTCTCTTGCCCTCAGTCTTTCACAGCATCAGGGTCTTTTCCAAGGAGTTGATTCTTCACATCAGGTAACCAAATAATTGGAGCTTCAGCTTCAGCATCAGTCCCTTCACTGAATATTCAGGGTTGATTTCCTTTAGGGTTGACTGGTTTGATCTCCTTGCTGTCCAAGGATCTCTAAAGAGTCTTCTCCAGCACCACAGTTCAAAAGCATTAATTCTTTGGCCCCCAGCCTTATTTATGGTCCAACTCTCAAATCTGTACATGACTACTGAATCAGGTATACATATATATATATATGTGCCCTCTTTTTTGGATTTCCTTCCTATTTAGGTCACCACAGAACACTCAATAGAATTCCCTGTGCTTTGCAGTTGGTTCTCATTAGTTATCTGTTTTATATATGGTAGTGTACATATGTTAATCCCCATCTTCCAATTCATCCCACCTCCCCTTTCTTTCTTTGGTGTCTGCACATTTGTTCTCTATAGGACTTACCAAATTTCTTGTACCTCAACATTGTCACCTCCAAACTCCAAGAGTTACTATATATGATTGCTTCAATTATCTTTAATGCACAGTGTCACCTGGCCATAAAATTTTAGTTTCTGGTACAGTTTCTAGTACAAATGAAAACTGAGTGGCAGTATTGCAACTATGTAACAACTGTAAGAATGTAACAATGAGTTAACCTGTGTTATAGGGCTTAACAAGATTTGAACACCATTGGTTGGCACACGACTTTTCACAGTTTGAAAGACAGTTATTTCTTCTGTTCATGATATGAGTGTGTGGGTTTACACAAACTTATAAATAATACATGGCATGTATATGCACACACATTTATATATAATTATTCTTTAAAGAGAGTGAAGAATATTTATCAAAAAATGTACATTTATAAAATCCTAAGCTACCTGTGTGTGCATAGGCATCAACTTATCTTAATAAATTGTCACGTTATCCCCATTGTTATTTGCTCTTCCGGGAGCATATGTAATAGCAAAATAGCTACTATGAATGAGGTAGCATTTTGAGTTATAAGGCTATGTGTATTTCAAAATGACATTGAGGATTAATTTCCCTTATGATCACCTGCTATTGTTTTGCTCAAGCTTCTATATGACAGAAAAATACAATAAGTTAAATGTGATTTAAAGACCCTGATATCAAATCAACTGAAAATCAATGTGTCTTGAGAGAAAGTAATACGTTTGTGAAACAAATTTAGAAAGCATGAGATTTGTGTGCCCTTTGCCAAATCTAGAGAACTTGAAGGGACTTACCTGGTCTCTTGACTAATAAGTGGGCCAGTTTGCTTTTTATAGTGCTCATATCGTCCAGTAACTTTTCCTTATTGGATTCTGAGATACTCTTTTTGGAACACAGGTTATATTGTCCCTCTAGTGTATGCCACCCTTAGAAGAAGGCAAAGCATGTTCTTTTGAAGACTATGTGGATAACAAACATTCGTTATCAAACAATGAATGTGAGCACTTCTTAAATCTATCACATAAGATTTGCTAGAAAAAAGACGGGAGAGGGAATTACAGAACTCGGTGGTTAATACCAGATCTTGCCCTAGACTTTGGGTTGGAATTGAGCGGAGTGAGAATGCATCTTGGAATAGAATATATAAATTAGAAGAAACAGTAATGCAGTGTGTGGGAAACAAAGTGAAAATATTTAGGATATTAATAATGAAAGAAAAATAGTTTCAGTTTTGATTATTGGGATGGAACTCAGAGGCATTCAGATTTAAATCATGTTTTGCTATACATATTTGTTACAATGAAAAAAACTATATGGGAGCTTCTCATAATATAACCTATGGGCTGAGTATCAGATCTGTGGAATTAGCCTCTTACCTAATTATTTGAATTCTTAAATATCTTAAAGGATCTTCTGTTTAAAAAGAAAACAAACTTCTTTAAACTTTTACCTTTATCAAGTCTAATCTTTACATATGAGTTCTTTAATCCCATCTATTATATTTGTCCTTAACATCTATGCGGACGACCCTGGTGGTTCAGTGGTTAAGACTGCTTTTCAGGTGTGGATTTGATGCCTTAGTCGGGGAACTAAGATTCCACATGCTCCATTGTTGTCGTTCAGTTGCTCAGTTTTGTCCAACTCTTTATGACCCCATGGACTGCAGCATGCCAGGCTTCCCTATGCTTCACTGTCTCTCGGAGCTTGCTCAAACTCATGTCCATTGAGTTGGTGATTCCATCCAACCACTTGATCCTCTGTTGCCCCCTTCTCTTCCTGCCTTCAATTTTTCCCTGCATCAGGATTTTTTTCCAATGAATCAGCTTTTCACATCAGGTGGCCAAAGTATTGGAGCTTCAGCTTCAGCATCAGTCCTTCCAATGAATGAATATCCAGGATTGGTTTCCTTTAGGTTTGACTGGTTTGGCTTAGATGGTAAAAAATCTGCCTGCAATACAAAAGGCCCTGGTTTGATCCTGGGTGAGGAAGATCCCTGGAGAAAGGAATGGCTATCTACTCCAGTGTTCTTGCCTGGAGAACTCCATGTGGGACACAACTGAGCAACTAACATGCTCCTTGGCACAGCCCCCAAATTTAAAAACACACACACACAAAACAAAACATACCATTACTACCTACTGATAAGCAGGTGTCATTTAGAACACAGAATGGGAGGTGGAACACCATGAAACTTGGGGAAACCTGCAGAAGTAACCTTCTTTGCTGGGGAAAAAGGGTGAGGTGACAGAAACAATTCAAACTTCACAGCTAGAATGAAGCTAAGAGAGCTTTAAATTTAGACCCTCAATTTATAGAAAAGAAAATGAAGTAAAATGCTCAGTGACACAGATAATGAGTGTTAAAACCAATAATTAGAATTACAAAAACAAGATTGCATTTGCTTAAAAGAAACATATATAAGTGTATTTTCTTGTCCAAAAAAGGGGTGTCTTTGTGTGGTGGGCAGAGACTCAGATCAAGTTCAAATATCTGATCTGAGCACCAGTCCAAACTGGCCAGTCACTGGCAGTGTGAATTCTGTGTGTCCTTGTGCTGCTCTCTCAGCCTCTCTGAACTTCACATTCTTCACCAGTAAAACCAGTGCTGAACTCTCATCATCACTGAAGCCTCTGAAAAAAATCAGTGACTGTGTTTATTTATTCTTTAGTTCTTCAGCAAATATTTGTCAAATATTATGATGAGTGAGACTGCTCTAGGTGTTGTGGGAAAGAGAAAAATAAACACAGCCTTGCCTTCAAAGAGTGTACAGAGTTGTATAATATATAAACTATAAAATGATTTATTCAACATTAAAATTTGAGTTCTGTGCACTTAATGAAAGTAAAATCCCAAGAAATGTACAAAACATTTAGAGAAGAAAGCAATTATTTCTCACAGGGAGCCAGAGTTAGAAGTCTTCATGAAGCAGCATTTTTTAGGCATTGAAGGATGGTTAAGATTTCATCAGATAGAAGTGATCTGTTGGGGGGAGGGGAAGTCAGGAAGGCACTCAAACAAAGAAAAAATACGATTAAAGGATGCAAGGAGAAGAAACACAGATTATGTTCAGAGAACCGACAGAAAGTCAGATGATCGAATTGGTTGGAAAAGAGATTTCATGGAAGGACATAGTGGCAGCTAGCGCTGTAGAGAGGTAGGAGCTGGGACACAGACAGTTTCTGACATCAGGAGATCTCAAAAGCATGAATCTTTTGGGCCAGCCAGATACAGAGGATACAGAGATGAATAAGGCATGATGTCTGCACCCAGGAATTTGGACATTATTTAGTGGGCAGCGGAGAGCCCCAAAAATTAGTAAACAGGAGTAATCAACATGACTAATCCTGAACTTCACGAAGATGACTTTGAAAGCACAATGTGATGTACGTGAAGATGACAAGAAACTGGGGTCAAGAGACTATAATATTCAAAAAAGGTAACACCGGAGTGGGCTTTGCTTGGTGGCTGTGGAAATGGAAAAGGATGACACAGTTTAGCCCAGTGGCTGTTAAATGTTTTGAGTGACAGCCCTCTTTGAGAATCTGATGAAATCTGTAGACTCATTTCTCAGAAAGGATGTCCATACATGTATGTGTAATTTTGCATGTAGTTCTTGCAGGTTAACAGACATTTTTGAGATATTTCATGCACACCACCCCCTCACCCCACCGCAAGGTAAGAAATCCTGATTTAAATAGAGATTACGGAGGTTGAATCTACAGAACGTGTGCCATGGAATAGGGAGTTGAAAATGTCTCTGAGATTGTAAACCTGGCTGGGAGAACTGCAAAGTGTCTGCAAAGTGAGCTTATTGAGGATAGCTGTGGTACTTCTTACCCTCCACTCTTTACCTGGGAGCTTTTTCCTGATTTGGTTCTTGCCTTCTTCCACTTTTCTGAACCCTCTAGCAAGAGAGAACTGGATTCATTTTAGTGAATGGAGAACAACTGCTCTAGACTTAATACACTTGAACATACACAGAAGTATTACTTGTGACACAGGACTCAGGAATATGCATATCTCATCTTTATCATATTCATACAAGTTCTTTCATATTCTAATAGTTGGAAATTAATTTCTTCCATTGGTATTCTAAACATGATCAATGTATTCAGTATTCATGTGGCTCTGACATAAAATTGTATGGAAATTCTAGTACAATTTCAGTAATTAATGTCTGCCAGTTATAAAGGGTTACAATTATAGCACTCATAGGGACTTACGGAGTATATGAAAAATATACAAAAAAATCAGAGAAATTAATTTTCTATACTCAGTCTTTCTGATTAATGGGAAAAAAACCTAATTACTAGGTAACTGTAATGTGAAGAATGCTAATAAATACTCCAAACAGATAACCACTTTTTTTTTTATTTCAAATATAAACATTTCTTTCTTTCTTTCTTTATTTTTTTTTGGTATTGCTGGAAAAGACTCGTGAGTGTCCCTTGGACATCAAGGAGATCAAAGCAGTCCATCCTAAAGGAAATCAACTGTGAATATTTATTAGAAGGACTGATGCTGAAGCTGATATTCCAGTACTTTGGTCACATGATGCAAAGAGCTGACTCATTGTAAAAGACCCGGATTCTGGGAAAGATTGAAGGCAAAAGCAGAAGAGGGTGGCAGAGGACAAGATGGTTAGATATCATCACTGACTCAGTGAACATGAATTTGAGCAAACTCCGGGAGATAGTAAAGTACAAGGAAGCCTGGTGTGCTGCAGTGCATGAGGTTACAAAGAGTTAGACACGACTTAACAACTAAACAACAGGCACACTTTACAGGAGATCTACCCTTAGAGAAATGATTTAATTTCAGATATAAAGAAATGTGAAGGCATTTAAGAAGCTGAGTAAGAATGAAATAATTTGTAGTATCAGTTTGACACTAAATATAAAACATATATCATTATGGGAATTTTTTACATAATAGACATTTGGGTGAACTTTGTAGATGTAAGTCAAAAAAATTTGGAAATAGAAGAGGCCTTCCCTAGAAGTCACCTATACTCCAACATTTTCCCCTTTGTAAATAAAGAACTGAATCATGGAAAATTTTGTTGTTTTCTGTGTTCAGTGACTTACCCTAGAATGAGTGCCCTGAATTTGGAAAGAACCCTTTATTTTACCATTAAGTCAAAAATGATGATTCTCACAAATGATGCTCTTGTGAAGAACTAAGGTGGCCAAGGGTGCTGAATGGTTCCCTAAATCCTCAAAAAAGAGCTCTCACTGAGCAAAGTGTATGTTTATTTTTCATGAACTAATTTTTTTTCTATGTAATAGAAAATAAATTAGGAGCATTAGATTCTATAATCCTTACATGTATATGGAATATTGTTAAGGAAGTATATAGCTGCACTATGCATTGCTCATCAGACATTTAATCAACACAAAAGTAATTTTATAAATCTTACTGAATTCTCTATAGGATTTCTCTATATTGTAGGAAAGAGGGTGTCTACTATTCCCACACAAAAGAAAGTGGCCCTGACCCAAATGTATTAACAGTGCATCCGTGCTAAATCACTTTAGTCATGTCCAACTCTTTGAGACCCTATGGTCTATAGCCTGCTAGACTCTGTCCACGGGATTCTCTAGGCAAGAATATTGCAGTGGGTTACCATGTCCTCTTCCAGAGGATCTTCCTGACCCAGAGATCGAACCGGTGTTTCTTATGTCTCCTGCATTGGCAGGCATGTTCTTTACCACTAGCGTCACCTGGGAAGTCTGTGTTAATTATATATCAGACCTAATAGATACAATGGTGAATTTAAAAAATGATGAAATCTGGTTATTTTATTGTCATTGACAAGATAACCATTATATATATTCTTATAAATAGGCAGTTATACAACTACGAATGTATAAAATGCTGCAACGGATAAGCTTAGGATGGAAGGTGGTCTAGCCATTGGTCTTCACCACTAAACAAAGAATCTAAAAGGTTATCTGTGTAGAGCCACTGGTCTATTACCCCTGTGATGTCTTTGTTTCTGGGATTTGTTTTCTGTCCTTAGGCTATTTGTTTTAACTTTCTTAATTTGATTTATAAAAAAAGATTCTTACTTGTTCACAGTTTAAAGGAATTTAGAAGGTAGTTGTTTGTTGTGGTTTTTTTTTTTTTTCCAGAGTATTCTGAGAACAACCACACCAGAATTAACTGCAGTGTTCCTTAAAGAGAGAATACCCAGTTTGTCCCACTCCACATCTGATCAGTCTAAATTAGGGGTGAAGAGAGACGGGCAGCACAATTTACTAAACAGGCTTCCCAGCTGATTCAGTTTGGTTCAGTCGCTCAGTCGAGTCCGACTCTTTACGACCCCATGAACCGCAGCAACCCAGGCCTCCCTGTCCATCACCAACTCCCGGAGTTTACCCAATCTCATGTTCATTGAGTCAGTGATGCCATCCAACTATCTCATCCTCTGTCATCCCCTTCTCCTCCTGCCCTCAATCTTTCCCAGCATCAAGGTCTTTTCAAATGAGTCAGCTCTTTGCATCAGGTGGCTAAAGTATTGGAGTTTCAGCTTCAACATCAGTCCTTCCAATGAACATCCCACCTGATTCTTATGCCCGCAAAAGGCTGAAGTCCATTGACCACCGAAGTCCATTGGTTCTAAAGCTATAATTTTAGACCAGCAGAATCTGTATCACCAGGGAAATTGTTGTTCAGTCTGTCAGTGGTGTCCGACTCTTTGTGACCCCATGAACTGCGGCACACCAGGCCTCCTTGTCCATCACCAACTCCCAGAGTTTACTCAAACTCATGTCCATTGAGTTAGTGATGCCATTCAACCATTTTGCCCTCTGTCATCCCCTTCTCCTCCAGCCTTCAATCTTTCCCAACATAAGGGTCTTTTCCAATGAGTCAGCTCTTTGCATTAGATGGTCAAAGTCTTACAGCTTCAGCCTTAGCATCAGTCCCTCCAAGGGAAGTCATTAGAAATGCAAATTTTTGGTCTTTTGCAAGACCTGAAAAGTGAAATTGTTAGTCACTCAGTCTTGTCAGACTCTGTGATTCCAAGGACTGTAGCCCTCGAGGCTGAATCAGAAACTGTTGGGGTGTGGCCCAGCCGATTCTAAAGGAAGTTAAAATTTGAGAACCACTAATTCTAGATAGCGTATTCAATTTTTGACCTAGAAGGAAGTCAAAACCAAGATGAGTCATTGATTTGTTAACTTTAAACATGAGTTAATATTCTGAGCAACCATATAAATCAAAGTTGTCCTTTTAGAAAACTAATCCTTGATTTATTTACTTGAACTTATTACTTGGGCTTCCTTGGTGGCTTAGATGGTAAGTCTCCACCTGAAGTACAGAAAACCTGGGTTTGATCCCTGGGTTGGGACGATCCCCTGGAGGAGGGCAAGAAAGTCCACTCCAGTATTCTTGTCTGGAGAATACCCATGGCCAGAGGAGCTTGGTGGGCTACAGTCCATGGGGTTGCAAAGAGTCAGACACAACTGGGTGACTAAGCACAGCACATTACTTGAACGAGATCAAATATATATTGTAATTTTCTATTTACTTTATATTTTTAGGTAAATGAGAATATTACAGTGGTGGGAGGGATTGGGGACAGGAGGAGACGGGAATGACAGAGGATGAGATGGCTGGATGGCATCACCGACTCGATGCACATGAGTTTGGGTGAACTCCGGGAGTTGGTGATGGACAGGGAGGCCTGGTGTGCTGCGGTTCATGGGGTCACAAAGAATCGGACACAACTGAGCGACTGAACTGAACTGAAGGAAGGAATAACTTTCGAGTTTATTTTAGGGTGTTTGCATTTTCTTAAAGATCTTTGAAAATGATGTTCAAGACTGCAAAAATGAAAGAATTACCTTTAGTGTGCCTGAAATGCTTTGCATTTACTGGAAGAAAGACTCATTTTGAATCTGAAGGATTATTTCTCGCATTTACGGCATTGCAGAATAATTCATATAGTTCGTTATTAGAAATTAGAGTATAAAATGTTCAATATTATTCAAGTTTTGAATAGGAAGTGTACTTTGTAAAATATTTTATGATTGCCAATTCAGACATCAGAGCTAGAGAAAGAACTCATTTAGTTTGTAACTCATTTAGTGTCTTTGCCAAAACAGAGGCTGTGATTAAAACAAGGCCTGCTCACCTGCATAGTGAGAGATGAAATTCTAGTCAAGCATATCGCTGCTGCTGAAGTTGGCACTTCTACAGTCCCCCTTTTTAAAAAATACAATTGGCATCTAACCCACAACAAACTTTGCCAGGGAAAGAACAGAGAATCACAGAGCCCATCTGCAAATGCTCTGCTTTATGTATCTCATTTCTTGTAATACTCTCAAATTTCTGAGTGTCAATGAAAAAAAGGTTCCAGGGGAGAGATGGTCCAGCCTTGAGGTCCATATCCTGTCATTGATTTCTATGCAACACTCTCATCGACTTCAATGGGAGTTCCGCGTTTGGATCAATGTCAGGATATGGGCCTTTACATTTAAACATGAAAGTGTTTTAATAGTGGCTGGCAAACTAGTGATGGATTAGGGTGAAAGGCACAAAGAATTGGCTGGAAACTTTCAGACCTTTAAGCTATCCTTAACCATGAAAAAACTATTTTTTTTAATGCAATGGGAAATATTGTATGTCTTGATTTCGGCCATAAAATGTCCCAGCACATTAATGGAATTACTTGAATCTACTCTGGGCTTTTTATAAACAGTGTGGAAAGTAACTTGTTAAGTGACCTGGTCATGTGAATTAAATTGTCCCCTGGACCAATAGGGCTTCCCCCGTGGTAGTAATGGCAAGGAACCCACCTGCAGTGCAGGAGACATAATGAAACATGGGTTTGATCCCTGGGTCAGGAAGATGCCCTGGAGGAGGAACTGGCAGCCCACTCCAGTATTCTTGCCTGGAGAATCCTGTGGAGAGAGGAGCCTTTTGGGCTACAGTCCATAGGGTCCCACAGAGTCGGACACGACTGAAGCAATTTAGCATTGGACCAATAAGTAACTGCTTTCTTTTGATTGGAGGCTCTTGGTAAGATGTACCTTCAGGATCTTAAGATTCAGAGCATCATTATATTCCTAGTTATTTAACCAAAAACACTGAACTTTAGCCCTTTCATCCCCCTTCTTTGGCTCTAAATATATTCAGGCAAATAAAAAACTAGAAAAAAATACTAAAAATAAATTTTGACCACCCCTTATGGTAATATATTTTAAGTGCTTATCAGTCATAACCACTGGGGAAGATTTTCTTTTAGCAAGGTATATATGCATACATCAGGTATGTATCTATAAAATATATATATACACATACATAGGTATATAGTATATAATCATATAGATGCATATATATACATACACTCAGAGAAGGCAATGGCACCCCACTCTAGTACTCTTGCCTAGAAAATCCTGTGGACGGAGGAGCCTGGTAGGCTGCAGTCCTTGGGGTCGCTAAGAGTCGGGCACGATTGAGCAACTTCCCTTTCACTTTTCACTTTCATGCATTGGAGAAGGAAATGGCAACCCTCTCCAGTGTTCTTGCCTGGGGAATCCCAGGGACGGGGCAGCCTGGTGGGCTGCCGTCTATGGGGCAGCACAGAGTCGGGCATGACTGGAACGCCTTAGTAGTAGTAGTATTATACATACACTATAGCATTTTTTCTATATACATGTATATATATTATATATAAGTTATATATGTATTAGGGTAAGTTTCTTTTTTCATTGATGAGGCAAAAGCACATTAAAAAATGTAAAGAATGTGTGTTCTCAATCGCTATCTAAGTAAAGTGGTTAATTAAAAGTTTCAAGCTTTCTCTCCTCTAAGGCCATTATGTCAGTTGATGCTTTCTCTACTTGGCTCATTTGCTAATGGTCACTTTATTTCTTTGTTTGTTTTCTATTTGTGTTTATTATAGAAATTTACTGAATTAAAGCTTTAGGTCTCCACTGTGAGCACTCCCAGAGCATCCTATAGTCATTACACTCCAGTCATCCTAAAGCATCAGGAGGGCACCTAGCACTGAACTGGGAGCCAACACTGGGTTCTCCACTGGATTTCATTATTTCATTAAGTGGCTGTTCTCCAAGTGAAGAACATGGGTTGTAAATTCGTGTTGCCTTCCATCGATATCAAGATCCAGTTATAAATATCTCTTTTTCTTTCTGACCATCATGATCTCCTCTTGCATGATCATCAGTTTGAGAGAGGGGCAAAAGTTTAAGGTTTTTCACTTCCATTGTGTCAGAATATCCATCCCTGTAACGCTCTCATTCATAGAGCTGTATGCAGTTCAAGTTGTTACTGAATTATGTGAGTCTGCTTCTCTGATCTACATTTTGATGCGTAGCAACATGGTTATTTCTAGTTCAGACAGTTATGTTTAAAATAAATGTAATGAGTAAAGACTTTTGTGGGAAGGAGTGATATATGATTTTAATTCTGTGCTTTAGAGCTCAAGCACTGGCACTTAAGCTCCCATCTTTCTTTTAAATCTCACACTAAACATTTCAGATTCTTACTGCCAGGGTTGCAGAGATTAGTTACTGGAAGAGTGCATATGTGGGAAGGTGGAAGAACAAGCCTATGCCAGGAAAAAGCAGGAAAGAGAATATTTTTGTTAATGGAATGGCTGATGAACTCATAATGACACCACCTAAAGAGTGTGCAGAATAGAGAAAAAAATGCTAATGTCAATTGAGACCTTTAAGATGTAGGTGTTGCCAAATGAATTTCTTTGGGTGCATAACTGGATGTTTTACTACTTACTCAGGCTTTTTAAAAAACGTTTTTGATTTGCAAGATGCCTTCCTAACTTTTTACACAGATACTGAGGTTAATCCTGACATAGACCTCTTCTGCAGTTTTATATAGCCAGCTTCCTACCTAGAACTATTCATGCACCTTACATAAAAACCAAATGAGGTATGGGTACACGGATCAGCATGACAATTCAATAATTGTCATGACACTAATTTTAACAAATATGAATGCCAAATAGTGTTTTACAAAACAATGAGGAATAGTTATCAGATAGAAAAACAGGCAAATGTTATTTTGCTTTTATTATCAAATCTTACTAGTTCATTACATTCATTTACTTTTTCAACTGGAGAAGGAAATGGCAACCTACTCCAGTATTCTTGTCTGGAGAATCCCATGGACAGAGGAGCCTGGCAGGCTACAGTCCATGGGGTCACAAGAGTCAGACACGACTTGGTGACTAAGCCACCACCGCCACCACTTTTTCAACATTTATGTCATTTGACTTATGTGTATCATTTTGCACATGTATTAATTGGTGATTAAAGTTGTCTCATCAGACAGATTTTGAAAAAATTATAAACATTTGTCACGTGTTTGGTATTCTTTCATGAAGAATGAATCTAGAAAACTGAAAACTAGCTGTTTTATTACTTTTTAAAAGTGTAAACTTTAGAATAAATTAAATCTGTAAGTATTTCTTTTAAACTTTCTAAAGTGTCAGGTTTTCCATATATGATCTTTATTATACTAGTACCAGCACAGATATGAAATCAGAGTTTGTTAACTGAAAACCTAAATAGCTAAAACACATAAAAATTAATCTGGAAGGTATCTTTTCATAAAGTTCACAGATGGAGTTTTTAAATTCAGTAATGTAAAAGAAATATTTTTACCAGCCTTCTTCTTAAATCTAAGACTTATTTTTGAGTCCCTTGTATTTTGTAGATACACAATAAATATTTTGCTAAAGAAATGTTGATTCGAGAGTTATACAGAAATATTAGCTATTACTTAAAGGCTGAGTTAGGTTATTATCTGTGCAATTTTAGATTGTGCTTTCTTGGCTACATATGTGGAAAGATTAAGCTTTTGGGGGGAGTATAACTGATCAGTGTGTAAAGCTTCCTTCAGGGTCAATGCAGACGCAAACTAGTGTCATTTCAAGTGATAATCCAGTGAGATTAACTCCACAAAGAAACAAAACAAAATAGAGCAAGTATGTGTGTGTGTGTGTGTGTGTGTGTGTGTGTGTGTGTGTGTGTGTGTATGCTTATGTGTGTGGCGTATTGTATGGGCAGGAGAGAAAGTGCACTTAATTCTCCATTCTGAAGCTGAACAAAACAGCAGCTCATAATCCAACTTTGTGGGTTTATGCCCTTTGCTACTAACCTCAAAGGTACTGTGCTCATGCAAACCAAGTTACCAGGTCCCATTAGTGGGGGTCTGTGACAATGGGTGGTATTTGCTAAGTATAGCTCCACCCAGTAATTTTTCTGGTGCACAGCTGTGTCTGGGAGCACAGCTGTGCTTCCCCTGAACGCTCCAACCTTTTACTATGCAGCTGTGAGAGCTGCTTAGGAAATTGTTAGGAGGCAGCTGCAGGGGCTGCTGGTTGTCGCATCTGCTGGAATCTGATCTGAGTCAGGGGTGAATGTGTGACTCTTGTAACCTCCGTATTCTGAACACACAGATGTGCGCTCTGGAATTGGAAGGAAAAATTTTAGGCCTGGGTTTCTTGTAATTACATTAGCTATTAGCTACTGTACTTTCACGATGGGTCTCACTTAAAGTCATAATAGCCTCCAGATTATGCTGGCCAATTTCCACATGAATAACCGCATCTATAACCTGTGTAATTCTAATTGTATTTGAGGACTGAAGAATTTCGCTTTCATCAGTTATTTCAAACCAAGTATCAGCTCATGTATCTTTGAAAATTAAATCATATGCTTGATATTATACTACACTAAGTCAGAATCGACTCCCTTAAGTTCTGTTCTGAATACTGGCTTGTTCTAAGTTTACATTTTCTATTCCTGTTTTATTATTTTATGTATTAACTAAATCCTTTCTCACAATAACTAAAAAGGTCTTTGTGAACAACTGTTGTTCGCTCAGTATCATGCTAGATTTGGTAAAGCATATCAAAAAACTCATTCTCTAGCTTTAAAGACACCCAAGATATAAGCATGAAAGTTGTTAAGGCCAGATTAAAGCTAGAAATGAAAAAAATACAAGAGGAAAGCCGCCACTGTGTATTTAAAACTTGAAAGAGGCGGTAAAGGGAAAAAAGTGTTTTAAACATTAGGTCAGTTTAGGGAGAAAAACATGTGAAATTGTCCTAGCAATTGAAAAAAGAACTCATGAGCATGCTTAGAAGGTGGGGAAGAAATCTGACACATTCAGTAGACAGAGAGAGGCTCTATAAGGCTGATGACGCACAGCTAAGGAGTTGGAGATTCAGATCAGATAAGTAAGAAAGAGGTATTTAGGTTATAGTTTAAATGTCATCACATTTAGTGCTGGGTAAATTGGAAAATGTTACCAGTTTTTAACTTTTAAACAAAAACCTGCCCAAGTTAGGAAAGGTTAATTACATATCTTCAGCCCTACCACCGGGCCAGATTCGAAGTAAATTGCTGAAAATGTTAGTTGCTCAGTCGTGTCCAACTCTTTACGACCCCATGGACTGTAGCCCCCTGGGGTCTTCTGTCCATGGAATTCGTCAAGCAAGAATATTGGAGTGGGTAGCCTTTTCCAGCCCCTTCTCCAGGGGATCTTCCCAAACCAGGGATTGAACCCAGGTCTCTTACATTGCAGGCAATTCTTTAGCATCTGAGACATCAGTAGATTCAGAGTAAATACTCAGCTAATACTGAATAAAATTTTATTTTTTAAAATTTATTTTTAAATGTTATTTATTTTTTTGGCTATTCCACAAGGCATGCAGGATCTTCATTTCTCCACGAGGGCTTGAACATGTGTCCCCTGCATGAAGCATGGAGTCTTAACCACTGGACTGACAGGAAAGTCCCCCGAATAAAATGCTTTTGATAAATGAAATATCAGAGACAGTCCTAAATATAAATCGAGCTTGATTAGTGTATCTTTCAGTGTGTGGGTGCTTAATCGCTTCAGTCGTGTCCCATTCTCTGCGACCCTATGGACCATGGCCTGCCAGGCTCCTCTGTCCATGGGATTCTCCAAGCAACAATACTGGAAAACTTTCAGGGTTCTAGCAAAAATGAAATAGGTACGGTGGTGGTGTTCAAGAAATGTTTTAATACAGCTACTACTTAGAGAAGTGTAGCCAGATTTAAAAGAACCAAGTGTGACTGAGTCACCTCTGAACTAACAAAAAGAGGAAGCCATTACCTTCGTAGGCTAACGGGTTGAGGGAAGAAATAAGATTTGCTGAGCCCTACTGATGTCTGCAACCAGAAAGTGGAGGTGCTAACAGGAGCCGCCGACGAAGCAGCCACAAAGAACTGAGGGAAAGCAGGAGAGGTGACAAGACAGCCCTTCAACCTCTCTCCTCCTGCACTGTGACCTCGTATCGGCAACCCTCTTGGCTAAACCCAACCAAGAGCACAGGGAGAGCAGGTGATGTTTCTTGTAAGGGTCAGCCTCCCACGGCATGGAACAGGGTTGAGATGGACAGAGGAGAGATCTGGGGGCAGATGGAGAGTAATCAGCATGCAGCGCTTAAGATTTTAGTATTATTATTATCATTATTTTTACTTTATTTCCTAAATGTGTAGACGGTGATTTGGGTTATATAAACTGTATGCATCTTCGTAGTTTATATTTGGCTGCTGCTGCTGCTAAGTCGCTTCAGTCGTGTCTGACTCTGTGCGACCCCATAGATGGCAGCCCACCAGGCTCCCCCGCCCCTGGGGTTCTCCAGGCAAGAACACTGGAGTGGGTTGCCATTGCCTTCTCCAATGCATGACAGTGAAAAGTGAAAGAGAAGTCGTGTCCGACTCCTAGCGACCCCATGGACTGCAGCCTACCAGGCTCCTCTGTCTATGGGATTTGCCAACAAGAGTACTGGAGTGGGGTGCCATTGCCTTCTCCGTATATTTGGCTAGTTGAAAACAACTACCCTTTTCTCTACTATACAGGAATACTCTGGTTAGAAAAGTGTCTTGACATGTTGTGTTAAGAGTAACATGGGATGAAGTCATGTTCAGACAGTTCACAAGAAGACATATTCAGATGGCTGGCAAAAATATGACAACGTGTTTGATCGCATTAATAATCAAACAAATAAAAATTGAGAAAACAAATTGATCCTGTGCTTTTCTACTTAAAAAAATGATAGCTGTTTCTGTTTATTTACCAGTTATTATGAATTGCACACTGTACTAAATGCTTTATTTTTAAATTTTTCTTAATTTTAATTTTTAGTTATTTTTTTTTGGATCATGCTGTGAGTCTTATAGAAGCTTGGTTCCCCAATCAGGGATTGAACCTGAGCCCTCAGCAGTGAGGCCTTGGAGTCCTAACTACTGAACTGCCGGGGAATTTCCATTCTATGCTTTTCTGATCAAACTGGAATGACAAGAAAATGGGTAGATTCTTAGAGCTGCTGAGAGTGTTGTCTGACAGCATTGTCTTGTATTGATGGTGACAAGAGTAAAATTGGTACACTCTTTGAAAATTCATTTTCTGATTTATATCAAAAAGCTTCACTAACTTCATTTCTCTGTCCTAAAAGTTTTACTTATTGGAATTTATCTTAAGGAATAGGCATGTAAAGATGAACATTTACAGTTATTAAAAATAGCAAATATTAAACACAAGAAACAATATGGGAATAATTTAAAATGACAGATCTTATTATAGAATACTATAAGTGATAGAAGCTACTTCGAAGGAAATTTAGCAAGACAAATGTTAATTATGTAAGTACAAAGTATATAGAAAATTTTGTTATTTAACAGAGAACAAGAACATGTAAAAATTACTGAAGACCTCAAAGAACTTCATGTAGATTATGAAAATTATGCGGACTTTTATAGTTCAGGTGCATTATGTCTAGTGAGTATTTACCATTTAGAAATTAAAAATGAAAAGTTTTATCAATGTGAGAATACACAAGCATATCCATTAACTGGCCATAGTGATGACAAGACATGTATGATGTTGTTGTTCAGTTGCAAAGTTGTGTCCAGCTCTTTGAAACTCCATGGACTGTAGCACGCCAGGTTTCCCTGTCCATCACCAACTCTCAGAGTTTACTCAAGCTCATGTCCATTGAGTTGCTGATGCCATCCAACCATCTCATCCTCTGTTGCCCCCTTCTCCTCTTGCCCTCAATCTTTCCCAACGTCAGAGTCTTTTCCAATGAGTCAGCCCTTCATATCAGGTGGCTGAAGTACTGGAGCTTCAGCTCAGTCCTTCCAATGAATATTCAGGGTTGATTTCCTTTAGGATTGACTGGTTTGATCTGCTTACTCTTCAAGGGTCTCTGAAGATAACAGCTTCTAGAAAATTCCACAATACATTTGTGACAGGGTAAGAATGATATCTTTATATTATGAAAATAACTTCCACCTTGTGAACCACCTAAACAGTTTTGGGGACTTGCAGGGACCCTGGATCATACTTTGAGAACTGCAGATCTAGAGTGTTCTGCCCCTTCAGTTGGCCAGACTTGCACCAGTTCCCAAACCAGAGCCGTGAATAGCACATGCAATGGCCCAACCTCACTCCTCAGGTTTAGTCTCAAGATTACAATAGCATCACCACCTTAATGATGTAATGTCAGCAGTTAAATTTCTTATACCATTGTTCTGACCTATTTTTAAAACTATTGTGCAAAAGAATAACTTAATATGAAAGCAATGAATGTATTTTTCCTACTCAAAAATCAGGAGGCTGGGTCAAACATAGGTTTACTTCTTCTGCTTATTTATTTGGCTTAATTATTTGAAATATAAAGACTTGGAAATGAAATCACCTTCCTTGATACTGTAACATATTGCCCCTATTTAAAAGAATAACAATATATTAAATCCAAGTTTCCAAGTTACTGTAGCTCTGAAGGATACAGCTGGCTCGTTAATCAGGCTTATCAGTGACACCTATTTGGTTAAGCTAATAGCACTCAGTCTTCCCTGATAGCTCAGTTGGTAAAGAATCTGCCTGCAATGCAGGAGACCCCAGTTCGATCCCTGGGTTGGAAAGATCCCCTGGAGAAGGGTAGGCTATCCACTCCAGTATTCTTGGGCTTCCCTTGTGGTTCACCTGGTAAAGAATCTACCTGCAATGCGGGAGACCTGGGCTGGATCCCTGAGTTGGGAACATCCCCTGAAGAAGGGAAAGGCTACCCACTCCAGCATTCTGGCCTGGAGAATTTCATGGACTATACAGTCAATGGGGTCGCAAAGAGTCAGACATGACTGAGCGACTTTCCCTTCACTTAATAGCCTTCAGTGAGACAGGAGTAATGCTGAGATGTGAGAAGGCAGACTATCTAGAAGTTTTGATGCTATTATAAGGGTTTGGATATGAGACAAAAGATTGGAAGAGACTGGGAGCCAAAAGCCTTCTCAGCTATTGGTGCATGTTGAATAGTGATGCTTGAGCTGGCAGGCACTTACTGAGTGCTTGCAGAATTCAGAGACCCTAGAAGTTGTTGGTTGAATTTTAGACTGGGGAGAGGGGCCATAGAAAGAAGAGAAAGACAGGGTTCTTGAAGAGTTCAGGCTTCTGGTTGCATAGGTGTGGGTAGGATTTGAAGACAGGAAACTTAAAAGACTTCAAAATGGAAGTTTAAGAGGGGCATCATTGAAATTCTCAGAAGTCATAGCAGTGGAGGGACAGCACAGCACACATGTTACCACGTACAGAACTGCCATACAAAATTTATTTTGCAGTCTTCTGCTGCCTCTTTCTTATCTTCCATTGCCCCATTCCAGTCACTGAATGAAAAAGTCTCGTAAGAAATATGCCATGATCATCACAATAGCTACTGTTCTTTGGGTCCTTGGGGTTCCCTGGTGGCTCAGTGGTTAAGTACCTGTCTGCTAGTGCAGGAGACTCGGGTTTGATCCCTGGGTTGGGAAGATCCCTGGGAGGAAGAAATGGCAATCCACTCCAGTATTCTTGCCTGGGAAATCATATAGAGAGAGGAGCCTGGCAGGCTACAGTTCATGGGGTCACAAAAAATTAGACACAGCTTAGAGATTTAAAGAAAAAAATGAGTCCTTGCTCTATGCTGAGTCCTGAGCAAGATGTTTTATGTGAGTTATCCACATTATCAGGAAACATTAACAGTATTAACCTGGGACACAGGACACTGGGGTTTCCCTGTAGCTTGGACGGTAAAGAATCTGGCTGCAATGAAGGAGGCCCGGGTTCGATCCCTGGGTTGGGAAGCTCCCCTGGACGAGGGCATGGCAACTCACTCCAGTATTCTTGCCTGGAGAATCCCATTACAGAGAAGCCTGGCAGGCTACAGTCCATAGGGTCACAAAGAGTCGGACATGACTGAGCGTGTAACACTTTCAGGTGAAGAATATTAGCCTGGTGGGCTGCCGTCTATGGGGTTGCACAGAGTCTGACATGACTGAAGCGACTTAGCAGCAGCAGCAGCAGCACAATATATTTTAAAACTGAAAATACAAACCATTTGCTGCACTGGGATTCTGATACAGTCCAGAACAATAAAGTCAAAGAGATAACTGGAGCCTCTCAGAAGAGGTTATTGAATAGGTTTGCGATTTTATTTGCTTAAAATTGTCCTGATTCCAATGTCTTTTTGCATGTAACATGAGTAGCTTGTGTACAAGCAAGCACTACCTAAGAAAAAGATGGCTCTCTGAAGTGTGAACTCTTTATAACAGAAAACACTATGACCATAGAATAAAAAGGTTTAAATAGAAAAACACGTTTTGAGCCGGAAAAAAAGAACAACGCATGGCATGCTTGCGCCACCTTATGGAATAATATATACTTGCACTTCTTTTAGGAACAAGAAGCAATTTTTTCACATATTTAGATTTTATTTAAAAGAATTAGGTGAAAAGAATAGCAGTATAATGATAAGCTACTAGAAGCCTATTATTATTTTTCCTAAGTTATTATGTTATAATTAAGGTACATTTAAGATGCCCCAAAAAGGAAAGGAAAGTCGCTCAGTCGTGTCCGACTCTTCGCGACCCCAGGGACTGTAGCCGACCAGGCTTCTCAGTCTATGAGATTTTCCAGGCAAGAGTACTGGAGTGGGTTGCCATTTCCTTCTCCAGGGGATTGCCATTTCCTTCTCCAGGGGATCTTCCCGACCCAGAGATCGAACCCGGGTCTCCCGCATTGCAAGCAGACCCTTTACCCACTGAGCCACCAGGGAAGCCCAAAGCAATAGTTAATGCTTGTATACCTCATTCTATTTTGATAATTTAAAACTACTTGTCATTAAAAAATAATAATAATAGAATAATCTTTTCTTCCGTTCCCCTAGCCCACGGGGATGGGGATGTTAGTTCAGGTATTATTTAAGATGGCACAAACGTAAATTATTTCACATGTAATATTTTATGTTCAATGAATAATGCATATTGTGATCAATATCCAGGATTCCAGGTGTTTCTGCTTTAATATTAATATGCATTTTAAAAAATTAATAGCTATGTATATTAGGGTTTTATATACCATTAATAATAGAAGCACGTAAAAAGAAAGTGAAAGATAAACTGATTGATGGAAATTTCAAATTTGGAGACAGCACAAGACAAAGTTTTCTATTAATTTTGCTTCATTTTGGTGAGACTAAACATTTAGAGGATTTAGGTAAAGAATTACATATGCAGGCCTTTTTATTATACTATCTGTTTCTGATTTTGATCATTTTCATTTCATTTCATTTCATTCCAACCTAAAAAGATGGAATCAGATCATACTATACCATAAGTCAAGTGAAGAAAGGAACTCTTTTTTTCATTTATTTTGTATGTGTAAGGTGTAATACCCCATAAACAGTGAATGCCCCTCCGGCTGTGGGCTATTATGTTAGAATCAGATATATTTGTATAGACATTTAGATGTTGGAGATGAAATTAAGGTGATAAAATATATTTTGCTCCTA
Source organism: Budorcas taxicolor (assembly GCF_023091745.1). Classification (NCBI taxonomy): domain Eukaryota; kingdom Metazoa; phylum Chordata; class Mammalia; order Artiodactyla; family Bovidae; genus Budorcas; species Budorcas taxicolor. Next base: position 145,172,510 of record NC_068911.1, on the reverse strand, counting down.
ACTCATGTGCCCCTATTTAAATAACAACAGAGAGATCCTCTTTTATAATCAGATCATGGGAGAAAATTCTTTCTTAATTGGTACTCTTATCTGATACAATTAATTAATAAGTCACAATCTGTTCTAGATTTTTTATAAAAGAATTGTCAGACTCAGAGGCAATCTTTAATCTCTCATAGGTTTATCCTTGAAGAGGACATGCAGCTCACTCCAGTATTCTTGCCTGGAGAATCCCCAAGGACAGAGGAGCCTGGAGAGCTACAGTTCACGGGTTCCCAAAGAGTTGGACACAACTGAGTGACTGAGCACAGCACAGCAAAGGTTTATCCTTAGCTTTCTGTTCCCTTTCCACCTAATCCAGGTGGCATTCCTCCAGAAAAATCCAACATCTATTTTAATCTTAACCTAAATGCGAAATAATGTGAAAGTACTGTGAAAATAATGAAATAATGTATTTGAAGGTAAAATGGCAGGAATGTGGGGATGAGTTGCCATTTTGAATTTCAAATAATTTGAACCATCAGAAGTAGCATGGTATCAAGAAAAAGCATGAGCTTGCCTAGTTTTGAATCCTGACCCTAGCCTGTGCCAGCTCAGTGATATTTGGCAAATAGTCAACCTCTTAGAGCCTCGGTTTTCTAACAAGTAATAACTATATAGACAGACAAGAAAGAATGAAATCTCATCAGTAAAGCAATGAGCATATACAAAGAAAGGAGGAAGCAAGGCACACATGTTGAACATTTCATCTTTCCCTTCAATAGAATTAAAGCTGTTGACCGGCTAAGTATTGGCTGCAAGCTTAAAATCAGTGGAATCTTTGGATTAAAATAGAAATGCAAGTTAACTTAGACTTACGGAGTTAGACAGTAAACTTCGAAAACATTCAGTGCATTCAACAAATGGTTGATCTCATTTATATCCCATTCATTTTACCGGAGAGTCAGAGTAGTGTATTCTTGTAGGAAGCTCTAGATGCTGATGTGAAATCTGATGTTTAAGCTAGAAACCCAGGTCTTTCTGAATTCCATGCTCTTCTTATGCCTTCGTAGAATCCATCAGCAAATGTGGTCTATTGCAAAATGGATTACTGGTAGAATCCATCAACAAATGTGTGTATCTGCAAAACATTTCTCAAATTCCTTTACTTCTTGAATCTCCACTGGTGTGCCCTTGTCCCTTAGCTTCATCCCAAGTTTGAAATATTTATTCAGTCTCCTGACTGGTCCTCTGCACTTTTATTCTTGCCTCATCCAAACTGTGTTATCATAGAACAGACACGGTTTGTCTACTTCTGCTCTTTTTTTCCTCCAGTCGTTCTCTTAGCTCATGTATATCCTCATCCTGATTCAAGAAACTGCATCATTTTCCTCTTGCTTACTTCTAGGACTCTGCCTCAGACCACCAGCCCTCTCTCCTGCTGTGCTTTTTTTTGTTCTTGTTGTTCAGTCACTAAGTCATGTCCGACTCTTTGCAACCCCATGAACGGCAGCAAGCCAGGCTTCCCTCTCCTTCACCATCTCCCAGAGTTTACTTAAACTCATGTCCATTGAGCCGATGATACCATACAACCATCTCATCCTCTGTTGACCCCTTGTCGTCCTGCCCTCAACCTTCCCCGCATTGAGTCTCTTCAAACGAGTCGGCTGTTTGCATCAGGTGGCCAAAATATTGGAGCTTGAGCTTCAGCATCAGTCCTTCCAATGAATATTAAGGGTTGATTTTTTTAGGATTATCTAGTTTGATCTCTTTGCTGTCTAAGGGTCAGTTCAGTTCAGTTCAGTCACTCAGTCGTGTCCAACTCTTCGCGGCCACATGAATTGCAGCACGCCAGGTCTCCTTGCCCATCACCATCTCCTGGAGTTCACTCAAACTCACATTCATCGAGTCAGTGATGCCATCCAGCCATCTTATCCTCTGTCGTCCCCTTTTCCTCCTGCCCCCAATCCCTCCCAGCATCAGAGTCTTTTCCAATGAGTCAACTCATCGCATCAGGTAGCCAAAGTACTGGGGTTTCAGCTTTAGCATCATTCTTTCCAAAGAACATCCAGGGCTGATCTCCTTTAGGATGGACTGGTTAGATCTCCTTGCAGTCCAAGGGACTCTCAAGAGTCTTCTCCAACACCACAGTTCAAAAGCATCAATTCTTCAGCGCTCAGTTTTCTTCACAGTCCAACTCTCACATCCATACATGACCACTGGAAAAACCATAGCCTTGACTACTAGACGGACCTTTGTTGGCAAAGTAATGTCTCTGCTTTTCAATATGCTATCTAGGTTGGCCATAACTTTCCCTCCAAGGAGTAAGCGTTTTTTAATTTCATGGCTGCAGTCACCATCTGCAGTGATTTTGGACATACCACAATTCAAAAGAATCACTTCTTTGATGCTCAACCTTCTTTATGGTCCAGCTGTCACATCTATGCATGAATACTGGGAAAACCATAGCTTTGACTATATAGACCTTTGTCAGCAAAATGATGTCTCTGCTTTTTAATACACTGCCTAGGTTTGCTATAACTTTTCTTCCAAGGAGCAAGCATCTTTTAATTTCATGCCTGCAGTCACCATCTTCAGTGATTTTGGAGCCCCAAAAGAGAAAATTTGTCACTGCTTCTACTTTCCCCCTTCAATTTGCCGTTAAGTGATGGGACCGGATGCCATGATCTTAGTTTTATGAATGTTGAGTTTTAAGCCAGCTTTTTCACTCATCTCTTTTACCCTCGTCAAAAGGCTCCTGAGTTCTTTGCTTTTTGCCATAAGAGTGGTATCATCTACATATCTGAAGTTGTTGATATTTCTCCCAGAAATCTTGATTCCAGCTTGTGCTTCATCCAGCCTGACATTTCAAATGTTGTACTCTGCATAGAAGTTAAATAAGCAGGGTGACAATGTACAGCCTTGACGTACTCCTTTCCCAATTTTGAACCAGTCGGTTGTTCCATGTCCAGTTGTTGTTACAAGTAACTGTGGCTTCTTGACCTGCTTACAGGTTTCTCAGGAAACAAGTAAGGTGGTCTGATTGTTTTTTTACATTGGCCTTTTTTCGGGTCCTTACCCTGTTAAGCACTGAATAACTGATGCTTTCAACTTGTGGTGCTGGAGAAGACTTAAAATTCCCTTGCAGTGCAAAGAAATAAAACCTGTCAATCCTAAAGGAAATCAACCCTAATATTCCTTGGAAGGACTGTTGCTGAATCTGAAGCTCCAGTACTTTGGCTACCTGATGTGAGGAGCTGATTCATTGGAAAAGACCTTGATGCTGGGAAAGATTGAAGGCAAAAGGAAAAAGGGGCAGCAGAGGATGAAGTGGTTAGATAGAAACACCAACTCTGAATTTGAGCAAACTCTGGAAGTCTGGGAGACATTGGAGGACAGAAGAGCCTGGAATGATGCAGTCCACAGGGTCCAAAGAGTCAATACTGCTTAGTTACAAACAACACCCTGTTGACCTCTCCCTGCATCTGGGGCCTTTGCTTGAAGGCACTATGCTTCTTTTGGCATGATTAGCTCTGTTTGATTCTTTATGTCCCTTTCTCAGGAAAGCCTTCTGATCCTCACTCCAGTCTAAAACAGTCCTTCCTTCTTTACTCCCACTCTGTCTGTCTTAGAAAGAGCATTGATTATGTATGTACCAGGCGCTGTTCTAGACATGTGATAAATCAATTCGTATGACAGACAAATATCTCCAACCTCAAGTAGCTTACATTCTAGTACAGAAAATAAAATAAAGTATCATATTGTACGGTATGCTAGATGGTGATAGATGCTTTACAGAAAAATGAAGCAGAGAATAGGGATGAAAAGTTTAGGAGTGAAATGGCAGTTTTAAGTAGTATGGTAAGAAGAATCCTCCCTTTGGATGACAAGAAATGATGACGTGTACAAAGATATCAAGGAAGTAAAGGAGTGAGTCATATAGATTAGAGGGAGATCATTCCAGACAGTGGTGGGGAAACCTTAAATGCAAAGGTCCTGGGGTGGGGCTGTGCCTGTTCGAGGAACAATGAAGGACCAGTGAGTGTAGAGAAGATTCAGCTTTTGACTCAACATCACATTATGAAAGTTAATTAATCCTTCCCCTGCCTTGTCTCTGTTTCTCTTGGATTTCCATAAAGTAAGAGTGATTTCTTTTTTAATCTCTGATGTATCCAGTATTCAAAGTATGTAGTACAATGCCTAACACATAGAAGACAGTCAAAAAAATTGTTTCATGAATGACTGTTCTCTTAGGTTTTTTTGTTGAGAACAGCAGCCTCAACTAGGACATGGGGTGGAGCAGACATGCGGTGGCTTTTGGATTTGTGTATTCCTATGAAGAGATGTTAAAGTTAGAGAAGGGAGATTACGGCTGACACTGAAGAACCTCACTGGAAATTTACCACACACTGGGCAGCTTCTTCCAGAAACAATTACAGGTAAAGAGGTTGGCTAGAGGCCATCAAATAATAATGAAGGAAATTGCATGATCTTGAGAGCAATTGTAGGCATTGTGATGAATTAACTCCTCCCTACCTCAAAGCAGTTTCTGTCTGTAGATTGAGAATGGATACCTCAAGTCAAAGAACTTTCCCTCAGGCTGGGCTAGAGAGAAGCTGGAGCTTCCTGATCCTTTGATCCTCCCTTTTCTGGATCCTGTTCTTTGAACCCATCTTCATATTGTTAGCTTGAGACTGACTGACAGTGTGTTTCTTTACTGAAATCACATTCTTGTTTCTGTGGATAAATGCTGGTCATTGCAATTTAATTTGCAGGGATGAGTCTTTGTATGGATGTGCGAGCTGGACCATAAAGAAGGCTGAGCACCAAAGAATTGGTGCTTTTAAACTGTGGTGTTGGAGAAGACCCTTGTCAGTCTTTTGGACTGCAAGATCAAACCAATCAATTAATTCTAAAGGAAATCAGTCCTGAGTATTCATTGGAGAGACTGATGCTGAGGCTGAAGCTCCAATACTTTGGCCACCTGATGCAGAGAGCTGACTCATTTGAAAAGACCCTGATGCTGGAAATATTGAGGGCAGGAGGAGAAGGGGACGACAGAGGATGAGATGGTTGGATGGCATCACCAACTTAATGGGCATGAGTTTGACCAAGCTCTGAGAGATGATGAAGGACAGGAAAGGAAGCCTGACGTGCCTACAGTCCATGGAGTCTCAAAGAGTCAGACACAACTGAGTGACTAAACAAGTCTTTTTACTGAACTATTTTCCAACAACATGAAAATCTCTAAAATGATGCCTTATGGTAGGCAATGTTTTAATACAAGGACAGCAAACTTATGATCTGGAAAGGAAAAAAAATCTAATAGTTTAGTTGAGGGTACAGACAAATCAGAACTTGTTTGATGGGTTCTCAAATCCAAGACAGAGAAGACTATGGCACCCCATTCCAGTACTCTTCCCTGGAAAATCCCATGGACAGAGGAGCCTGGTAGGCTACAGTCCATGGGGTCGCTAAGAGTTGGACACGGCTGAGCGACTTCCCTTTCACTTTTCACTTTCATGCATTGGAGAAGGAAATGGCAACCCACTCCAGTGTTCTTGCCTGGAGAATCCCAGGGAGGGCGGAGCCTGGTGGGCTGCTGTCTATGGGGTCGCACAGAGTCAGACATGACTGAAGCGACTTAGCAGCAGCAGCAGCAAATCCAAGAACTGTATTTCATAATGAGTGGTTATGATTGGAATGGCATCTTTCTTCTACCATGTAGATTTTCAGTAGATAATGGATAATTCTTCTAAATTTCAATATTAATTTCCTTCTCAAAGTTTCTAACATCACCCCTCACTAATTCTGTGAGTATCTTTCTACAGTCTGCCTTGGTTGGGCTTATGTTCCTTAGCTTTTCAAGCGACCACACCTAACATTCTCTTTTTCACTGAAGATTTAGCAGATTTAAGCTTAGTCATTTTCAGTTTTATCTGTTATTTACCTCAAGGCCTCCTGAAATTTACACCCACCTGTCCTCCTTTCTCTCTGGAACGCCAGCCCTCTATTTCTAGTTCGTTGTTTGTACATGTTTGCCAGTTTCTTATTTTCAGGTACTTCAGTCCCAAGCTGTCCCACAAAACTTACCATTTCCTCTTTGAGATCTCTCTCTTGCAATCTTCATTTCCATTTAAAGCTCTCATTATCAAATCTAGAAAATAATACTAGAAAACAAAGAACATTTTTATCCCTATTCCCTCTTTCAAATTCAGAAGTCATTTATTTAGTCAACAAACATTGAACACTAGTTGTGTGTTAGGAAATTGGATAAGCTCTGGTGTAAAAGTGTGAGCAAAACCACCTGCTTCCTGTCCTCATGGAATTCATCCTCTATTCTTGTCACTGAGCTCTTTCTATTCTATATAAAGATGTCAACACATCCTCTCTTCTCTGTCTTTGTAGTCATTGCTGCGGCTTGGGTCTCAGCATTTCCTGCTTTGATAGTGACTAACCGCAGCGTTGGTTTCTGTGCCTCCATTGTTTTCCCCTCCAATCTGCCTGTATTGCAGACAGACCCCCTCCCCCCCCCCCCCCCCCCCCCCCGCCTCTTTAACACATTCAAGTTTGCAATACTGCTTGACCCTCACCTAAAGATCTGTTTTAGCTCTCTTGGACTGACAAATCAGGTGTATAACCCTGAGTGAGACGTCCTTGCCCTGAGTTGCCTCTCCGTTTGCATGTCCTTCCTCTTTCCTTCTCTGCACCTGCCTCACGTCCCAGGCACCAAGACCTTTTAACCATATCCTGATCATGTAGCTTTCGTGCTCCTGTTTGAAAATCAACTGCACTTTTCAGGGTTTGCTGAACAGTGAAGAACAAGCATGGATTCTGGAGTTAGATTGTTTGTGTTCAAATCCGCAACTTACTCTCTGTACAACTTTGGAAAAGTTTTCTAGGTTCTTTGGGCCTCAGTTCTCTCACCTCTACAAGGGGGATAATAATAGTGTCTGCTACATACAATTGTTGTTAGGTGGATTAATTTATAAAATGTGTATAGAACAGTGTGAGGAACATAGTAACTGCTCTGTAAATATTTGCTAACAATGACAGTATTTATGTAATACTTATCAAATTGCGTAATACTAATAGCGGGTACCACTATAACAAGATTGTGAATAAACACAACTGATTCTTGAGAAGCTTAACTTACGGGGTTCCTATTAGCTGGGATCACTGTGTGCAATCACATCAGTCACTGCTGATGGAAATGGAAATTGTTAATTAGTGTTAACCCAGCGGGTCACATAAAGGAAGGTGAATTAAGAAGGCTTCTACCTGATTGGGAATTGTCACAAAGAGAAAGTTAAAAGTTAGATGGATGAAACTGCAGACAGATCCTTGTGAAATCTGTGAACTGAAAGCTAATTTTTAACTGTATTGAGGAATAATTAACAAATACAATTGCATAAAGTAGACAATAATTTTATACACATACACATATACTCACTATAGAATGATTAGCATGATCCAGATAATTAACACACCTATTACCTTATGTATTAACAGAAATAACTCTTGTGTTTCTGTGTGTATGTGTGATGAAAATCCTTAAAATCTATTCTCAGCAACTTTCAAGTATACCATTTGCTATTAACTACATGGATGAATCTGGAGGGCATTATGCTAAGTTAAATAAGTCAGAGAAAGGAAAATATTGTATGGTCTCACTTATATGTGAACTTTTTTTAAAAAAAAATAGCTAATTTTATAGAAACAGAAAATAGAATGGTGGTTGCCAGGGTCTGGGAGTCGAAGTGGAGTGATGCAGGTCAAAGGGCTCAGTTTTTAGTTATGAAAAGAATCATTCTGGGGACTTCCCTGGTGGTCAGTGGCCAAGACTCTCCTCTTCCAATACACAGGGCCCAGGTTCAATCTGTGGTCAGGGAACTAGATCCCACATATCACAGCTAAGAGTACCCACATGGCGACGAAGATCAAAGATCCCACATGCTGCTACTAAGACCCATTAATTAAAATTTTAAAATGAAGTTAAAAAACAGAATACATTCCGAACATCTAATGTACATCATGGTGACTATAATTCTCTAACAATGCAATACTGTACATGTAAGGTGAAAATCATAATTTGAATTGTTGTTTCAATATTTGTGTGTTTGGTGTATAAATGATTTGGGTCAACATCCTAGATGCTTATTGTAGAACGGAGGTGTAATGTAGGGAATCTGGAAGGGCAGAACTTGAGCAGAGTTGGACTAACATTCTCAGATGCCTGCAGCAACCAACAGGCGTACATCTCAGGAAGTTACCCGAAGTCTTGGGCTAAAGCACCTGAGCCCTCTGACCTGACCTCACCTGCAGCAGCTCCCACTCGAGATCAGTGGCTTCTCTTTCTTTGCTGCCCTCCAGCTTTCACACAAGCTTTTCTCACTGAAGGACTGTCCCTGGATCCTTGCTGGCATGAGAATATGGAAATGGAGTTTACAGGCTTTGTGCTCCTGTAAGCTCAGGAGGTGAGCTCAGGAGGTGAGCTCAGAAGGCAAGTGGGTACTGGGTGTCAACAAGTCATATCCAGCAGTCATTGGCAGTTTGAATTCGAAAATATTTCCACTGGCATATGGTGCTCTATTGAGTCTTATGCAGACTTTCTTGGTTTTCTTCTATTGTGTAGATGGTCTGGAGTGCTAAAATGATGAGTGGGAAGCCAAGGCATGGCTTCTAATAATGCATATACATTTGAAAAGTCCATTTGAGTGGCTTCCCTCCAAGATAATGGCTGGGGAGGTCAGTATTTTGGGTATAAGTGAAATAGAATATTGTTCAATTTGGCAGCCACATAATTAAAAGAGATGTCAACTATTTTTGAAATATCTTGACCTGAGACATTTTGAATGAGGTGAAAGAAAATGAAAGGTGCATTTACCAAAGAAGAAGGTAACAAGTTTATAGATAACAGCTTTGTATATATTTTGAAATTTATTTACACACAGTCTTTTCCAAGAAGGTTTGAGGTAAAGTGACTGATAATGCACTAAGCATGACGTCTCTGAACTGTATCTATTTACCTATACGTATATGTTAGATGGGCTTCCCTGGTCGCTCAGTGGTAAAGAATCCACCTGCAATGCTGGAGACATGAGTTCAATCCCTGTGTCAGGAAGATCCCCTGGAGAAGGAAATGGCAACCCACTCCAGTACTGGGAAATCCCATGGACAGAGGAGCCTGGCAGTTTGCAGTCCATGGGGTTACAAAAGAGTTGGACATGACTTAGTGACTAAACAAATAATATGTTAGATAGATATTTTTCTCCTCCATCTCCCGGAATTAGGAGAAAGCCCCAAAGACCCTTTGGTAGTGCTGGTCAAGACAGAGGAAGAGATGACAAACTTTGTAACATAAATCTGTCCCAAGACTGATATTGGGTTCACCAAAAAATTAATTCCAAGTTTTTCCCTTTTTAAATAAAAACTCAAATGAACTTTTTGGCCAACCCAATACTTATTTTTGCAACAACAAGTGTCTAAATACCCTGTGGGTCTTCTGATATAAAAGGCCCAAGTTCAGCTCAAGTGCAACTAAAGTGAGCTGAATGACTAACTCAGAGTGAGGCCGATAGAAAGATCAATCAGCCTGGAGTGGATGGTAAGGCAGTGCAGGATTACAAATAGGAAACTACACAATACATTGTCCCAAAGAAGGTACTCAACATCAGTAGCATCACTCAGTTTCTTGGAATATTTACTTTTTACTTGACAGATTTTTAAAGTATGATATGTCAAAAACCATTTTCAAAAATAAAAAAAAAACTTTTCTGAAATACAACATATATGTTTTTATATTACAACACAAAATCTTGTATATATGATTACTATTTGAAAATTTAAAATAATGTAAGTGGAATGACTATATTCGTGTATTTTCATTAGTTCCTTAATCACATCTGTCTCTATTAAAATGGACAGCATGCATAAGTTTTCATGCATCTTGAATATTGCAACTTGGTATACCCGGTGGCCAGCAGGCATAGCAGGCATCTCCACGCGACTCTAGATGAAGTGTTAGCCATTCCTAAACATTTGTGTCCGAAAGCCCTGCATGCAGTCCTTGAAAGGAAAGCATTAGTTGAGCCTGGAATAATTTGGGGAAAGGGGGTGGTGGTTGTTTAGTTGCTAAGTTGTATCCAACTCTTTGCAACTACTTGGACCATAGCCCACCAGGCTCCTCTGTCCTTGGGATTTCTCAGGCAAGAATACTGGAGTGAGTTGCCATTTCCTTCTGCATGGTATCTTTTTGACCCAGGGATCGAACCCGCATCTCCTGCATTGCAGGCAGATTCTTTATCACTGAGCCACCTGGGAAACCTAATTTGGGAAAAGAGAGACCAGTTATTTCTGATTGTCTTTTGAACTTATTTATGTCTTAAAGTAAGTTCTCTTTTTCATTCCGCATGATGTAATATACTATTAGATGAAGCTGTAAATGTAGATGGAAGCACAAGATAGAAATCTCCCAAACTGATCCAAACTCCGAGTCTCAACTGGATTCAAATAGTGGTCCCATTACTTACTTGTACAAGTAAGTACAAATTTTCCTGTACAAGTGAGAAAACAAGCCTCAGTAAAACAAGTCCCATTTTCTCATCTGTAAAATAGGGACGGAAATTGTTGTGAGGTCTAAATATGTTAATAGATGCAAAATACTCAGAGTCAGGAAGAGAGAAAAAGTACTGGCAATTACTTTTGTATTATATAGAAAACTTTTCTTCCTCTAATCCATTGATGAGATTAAAGACATTGTCCTATAGTTTCAAAGAAATTCTTAAATATCCTCAGACATCCCTTGTAATTATATCACAATCCACTCAGTCTATTGTTGAAGAATATTTGGGTTGCTTCCAGGCTTCATCTTTTAAAAATATAACTGCTCTGAATATTCTTGCTTAAGCTTCATCTCTTGTTTATCCTAATCCTTTCCTTCACTATCAATGAAATGTTTTACTTTCATGAGAATTTGTTCCAGAGTTTGAACTAGACACCTATGGAGGGTTCAGTATCAGAGGAACAATTAGTAAATCTCAAGATGGATGTGAAAAGTCACATTGGAATGCTCAAGTTCAAGGACATGTCTTAAGAGTCTTTCTTTATTGTGTCCTCATTTGTTGACTTTCTCCAACCTGAGAAAGTTTCAGCCTCAACCCATCTCCCATCTCATTTCACTTCCCATGATCACCTTTAGTCTTTCCTTTCCTGAAATATGAAGATGAGTCCTCCACGGCCCCTGAGTTCCTGTGTCTTAAAATTTTCAGCTGCTAGTAGATCAGCTAAGAACAAATGATTGCATGTAGGACTGGTGCTCTAGGTGGATTATAAACAGGCAGACCAGGCACCTGGTTAGGGGCATGGGAAAAACCAGCTCCCTGAAACATAAGACGAAATGTTCATATTCATCATCATAGTTAATGCTTGTTTAAGGCTGATAGTGTGCCTGGTACTACTCGAAACGTTTGACACATAGATCAGCTCTTTTGCCCGTCTAAGCAGTCGTATGAAGAAGTACTACTGTTACCCTCAGGAAACAAAGGCAGCAAGAGGTTTTTATTTCCAAGTCATGGAATGAGCAAGTGGAAGCTGCAGAGCAGGAATTTGGACTCAAGCATCTGAATCCAAAGTCCAAATTCAATCTCACCTCCCAAATGAAAGAATTTATACTTAAGGGGAAAAAAGTTCATCCTGAAACCATAAGATTTTGTTTGAACTAGCACTTATTTTATAGCCTGCAGTGCATGTGTGCTCAGCCATGGCCGATTCTTTGTGATCTCACAGACTGTAGCCTGCCAGGCGCCTCTGTCTACGGGATTTTCCAGGCAATGATACTGGAGTGGGTTGCCATTTCCTCCTCCAGGGGATCTTCTTGATCCAGGGATTGAACGCTTGCCTCTTTTGCCTCAAGTGGACTCTTTACCACTGTACAACCTGGGAAGCCCATTTTATAGCCTAGACTTATTTTAATTTTCAATGTATCATGGATAAGTACGGGGAAAGTGCTAAAATATGTTTTGTGTTAGAGTTTTAATATTATCTTGGGCCACATCCAAGATATTCCCTGGTGGCTTGGGATTCCCTGGTGGCTCAGAGGATAAAGCATCTGCCTGCAATGCAGGAGACCCAGGTCCAATCCCTGGGTTGGGAAGATCCCCTGGAGAAGGAAATGGCAACCCACTCCAGTATTCTTGCCTGGAGAATCCCATAGACAGAGGAGCCTGGTGGGCTACAGTCCACAGGGTCACAAAGAGTCGGACACAACTGAGTGACTTCACTTTCTTTCTGGGCCACATCCAAGCTATGAGGCCTTGCGCTGTATAAGTCTGTGAGCCTCAATTTCTTGCTTTACATAAATAAGATATAATAAGCATGTCCTATAGTGGTGTCTGAAAAGACAAATTTAAGTTATAATGTACATTATAGTGAAAGTGAAAGTCACTCAGTCCTGTCCCACTATTTGTGACCCCATGGACTGTATAGTCCATGGAGTTCTCCAAGCCAGAATACTAAAGAGAGTAACCTTTCCCTTCTCCAGGGTATCTTCCCAACCCAGGGATCAAAACCAGGTATCCCACATTGCAGGCGTATTCTCTACCAGCTGAGCCACAAGCGAAGCCTAAGAATATGGGCATGGGTAGCTTATCCCTTCTCCAGTGGATCTTCCCGACCCAGGAATCAAACGGGGGTCTCCTGCATGGCAGGCAGATTCTTTACCAACTGAACTATCAGGAAAGCCCACAATATACATTATAAGTGCTCAACAAATGGTAACAACAATACCTGTCTTTCAGTGAATGATTATTAGGAAGCAGGCAATTCATATCTATATATTATCTCAGATAATCAAATGGAAGGTCACTAGCTATTGAAAACACTGTCGAGTTTAAAAAAAGTTTAAATCCCTCTAATAGAATTCAAATGTAAATCTTGCTTTCTTTTTCCTGGTTGTTTTTTTTTGGTGGTATTGTTTGTCTTATTTGTTTTTGTATTTTTGTTTTGGCAAAGCTTACTGCAAGTACAAGACTTTTGAGTATCAAAAAAGTATTTAACTTAACATGCTTCTTGGGGCTTTCCTGGTGGCTCAGATGGTAAATAATCAGCATGCAATGCAGGAGACCCAGGTTTGATCCGTGGGTCAGGAAGAAGCCCTGGAAATGGGAATGACGACACACTCCAGTATTCTTGGCTGAAGAATTTTGGGATAGAGGAGGCTGGCAGTCTAGTCCATGGTGTTGCAAAGAGTTGGACATGACTGGAAGACTAATGCTTTCACTTTTTCAATACGATTCTTAGGAAAAATTATTCTTATATCGCTGACCCTTAAGAAATCAGAAACGAACACCATCTGTAAAAACTTTGCATGTGGAAGTACAAGTGGGTAATTTAATTCTCTCCGAATGTTTGTATCTGCCTTTCTTACTGCCCAGTTTCAAAAAGATTCTATGTTTTAAAAATCAATATACAGAAGTTTTTCAATGTTTTTAAAGTGATTTCACATTACAGTGAGATGAACATTTGATGAAAAGAAATGTGATTTTCTGAAATACAACAGACACTATTTGCTTCCAATTGCTAGGTATAAATTACTGTAACAAAGGGCAGTAGTTTTTTAAGTATTGCATAAAATTGAGGTATCTAACCTTATTTCCTTACAAACTGCAAGAATATCCACTGGCAGTAATGAAGAGTGCTACTGTCTCCTCTCCTACTATCATTCTTGGATCCTTGACATTTGAATTTCTACATTAGCTTTTATTGTTAATAGTTGTTGAAAATACACATTTTTTAATGCCAGCAACTTAGAAGTAGTTTCCTTTTCACTAGCAATTTACTGGTGGCATTCAGTCACATGGTTTTGCCTTCCTGTTGACCTCACATGATTTGGAAATGTTATAAATTGAGAGAAGATAATTCCATGATTTCCTGTAGGTTAGGTCACTAAGTGATCCAGTTAAGAATGTGTGTGCATGTTGGTGTGTGTGTACAGACTTGGGTTCTGTGATTATAGAAGCTAGTTTATGGTTCATTATCTAAGGAAAAGGTATAAAAGCAAAAAACTTTCACAGTGAGCTTGGAAGGAATTCAGATGTAAATTATTTCACATGGCAGAGGTTCATAAAACTATAGATGGGTATAGAACAAAAATCAGTCAAGAAAAAAATTGAATTAAATGAAGACCAGTGGCAGCACATTAAATTGTATTAGGATTGACAAGAGGGTTTTCTAGGGTTTAATAAAGTACTTTCCAGGTTTCCTATGACCTCCTGGATGTACTTGTACAATAACTGCAGATCAAGCATGAGTGTGACAGTCCTTCCTATTTGCATTAATGCCAGAGACTCTCAGAAGTTAATGAGAGGGAAATGTTTGAAAAGATTTCAAGGTTACTCTCATACATTTGTGAGGATACTCATTATAAGGTTATTTTTTTAGCATGGGATTGTATATTAACATCCACAAGATAAGAGTACAGATGACCCTGGTTGATTTTTTTTTCCAGTTTTCAGTCTTCCATTGATCTTTCTTTTTATTTGTAGCACATCAGAGTTTCTATGAATGCAGCATCTTTTTTTTACCTTGTAGTTTTTTTTTCTTTTAAGTTGGAAGTAAATGGGAGTATATTTATGTTTTTCCTCTCTGAATTTCCACTAGGTGACAAAACCTTGGATAATGAGGATAAAAATGAACAAATACTATAATTGTCCCTAAGGGATTTGCCAACACATGGATATATGACTCTGTCTCATGTTTGGACAGTTTCATTTCTATTTACTGCAATTTAGTAGCCTGCTAAATTTTATCAAAGTTCAATATCAGGTGATTATTTGTTTGGCTGTTCTTTTAAATTTTCTGATGGAATAAATCATCTTAACAGATTTGCTAACAGTGAAATATTCCTACATTCCTGGGAAATCTATACTTAGTCATGATACCTGATTCTATTAATACACCATTGGCTTCAACTTACAGATGGAGTAACTATTCAATTGTTTTGCTAGTGACCATAAGTGAGTGCTAAGTGCTCAGTCATGTCCAACTCTTTGTGACCCCATGGACTATAGCCTACTAGGCTCCTCCATCTATGAGATTTTTCAGGCAAGAATATTGGGGTGGGTTTCCATTTCCTTCTCCAGGAGATAGTCCCAACCCAAGGATTGAACCCGGGTCTCCCACATTGTAGGCAGATGCTTTACCATCTGAGCCACCAGGGAAGTCCATAAGTGAAGTCCATAAGTGACCATAAGTGAAGTCAATCTATAGCTTCCCTTTTTGTGGCACTTTAAAATTTAGGTTCTAAGGTTTTAAACTTAGGTGTAGAGATGCTTTCAAAATGTTTACATGTTGTAGAATACTTTCAAAATCATCTGTTCCCTGAAAAAAAGGAAGACTTAGTGGACTTCATCTAGACCCAGAATCCTTTATGATGTTATTTAAATAAAACTGTTTAATATTCTAATCATGTCTCCTTCAGTTCAGTTCAGTCATTCAGTCATGTCCAACTCTTTGCGAACCCGTGAATCGCAGCACGCCAGGCCTCCCTGTCCATCACCAACTCCCAGAGTCCACCCAAACCCATGTCCATTGAGTTGGTGATGCCATCCAACCATCTGATCCTCTGTTGTCCCTTTTTCCTCCTGCCCTCAATCTTTCCCAGCATCAGAGTCTTTTCCAATGAGTCAACTCTTCGCATCAGGTGGCCAGAGTATTGGAGTTTCAGCTTCAGTATCAGTCCTTCCAATGAACATCCAGGACTGATCTCCTTTAGGATGGACTGGTTGGATCTCCTTGCAGTCCAAGGGACTCTCAAGAGTCTTCTCCAACACCACAGTTCAAAAGCATCAATTCTTCAGTGCTCAGCCTTCTTTATAGTCCAAATCTCACATCCGTACATGACCACTGGAAAAACCATAGCCTTGACTAGATGGACCTTTGTTGACAAAGTAATGTCTCTGCTTTTCAATATGCTGTCTAGGTTGGTCATAACATTCCTTCCAAGGAGCAAGCGTCTTTTAATTTCATGGCTGCAATCACCATCTGCAGTGATTTTGGAGCCCCCAAAATTAAGTCAGCCACTGTTTCCACTGTTTCTCCATCTATTTGCCATGAAGTGATGGGACCAGATGCCATGATTTTAGTTTTCTGAATGTTGAGCTTTAAGCCAAATTTTTCACTCTCCTCTTTCACTTTCATCAAGAGGCTCTTTAGTTCTTCTTCACTTTCTGCCATAACGGTGGTGTCTTCTGCATATCTGAGGTTATTGATATTTTTCCTGGCAATCTTGATTCCATCTTGTGCTTCCTCCAGCCCAGCATTTCTCATGATATACTCTGCATATCAGTTAAATAAGCAGGGTGACAATATACAGCCTTGACGCACTCCTTTTCCTATTTGCAACCAGTCTGTTTTTCCATGTCCAGATTTAACTGTTACTTCCTGACCTGCATATAGGTTTCTCAAGAGGCAGGTCAGGTGGTCTGGTATTCCCATCTCTCAGAATTTTCCACAGTTTATCGTGATCCACACAGTCAAAGGCTTTGGCATAGTCAATAAAGCAGAAATAGACTTTTCTTCTGGAACTCTCTTGCTTTTTTGATGATCTAGTGGATGTTGGCAATTTGATCTCTGGTTCCTCTGCCTTTTCTAAAACCAGCTTGAACATCTGGAAGTTCACGGTTGTTGTAGCATGGCTTGGAGAATTTTGAGCAGTACTTTGCTAGCGTGTGAGATGAGTGCAACTGTGCAGTAGTTTGAGCATGCTTTGGTGTTGCCTTTCTTTGGGATTGGAAAGACAACAGACCCTTTCCAGTCCTGTGGCCACTGCTGAGTTTTCCAAATTTGCTGGCATATTGAGTGCAAAACATTCACAGCATATCTTTTAGGATTTGAAATAGCTCAACTGGAATTCCATCACCTCCACTAAAAAGGTTCTGTACTTTGCTGGAGCACCTGTGAAGAGCTACCCCATGTCCACCTGTGAAGAGATACCCCATGTCCAATGTAAGGGAAACCCAAGTAAGATGATAGGCACTGAGAGAGGGCATCAGAGGGCAGACAGACTGAAAGCAGAATCACAGACAACCAGCCAATCTGATCACATGGACCACAGCCTTGTCTAACTCAATGAAACTAAGCCATGCCATGTGGGGCCACCTAGATGGATGGGTCATGGTGGAGAGGTCTGACAGAGTGTGGTCTACTGGAGAAGGGAATGACAAACCACTTCAGTATTCTTGCTTTGAGAACCCCATGTCTCCTTAAGAGCCTCAAAATCTCACTGAAATGCTGTTTTGTACACTTTGATTGTCAGAAATTGACCCCAAATTTGAAATCATTGAGATCTCTTATTCACTGGGACAGTTTGACATTATTCTGTAAGTTGAATACTTCCATAAATTGGACTCAGCAGTTCCCAAGTGAAATTAGTGCGTATCAAACAGGTGAACGCTTGCGTATGTTCAGTTCAAGACATGGAAAAGAATATCCATGGCAGCACTGTTGGTAAAACAAAAACTGGAAACAGTCCACATACTCGTTAATAGGATAATGAATAAATAAATAGTGGTACACTCATTGTATTACATGAAACTTAAAACCAGTTAATACACAGCAAATTTGCGCATCGATCTTAGTAACATTAGGTTGAGTCCTAAAGTGAGTACCAGAAGGTTCCCTCTTCCAAAAGTTCACAAGGCAAGCAAAACTAAAGACTTCTTGTTTTTGTTTAGTCACTCAGTCATGTTCAACTCTTTTCTGACCCAATGAACTGTAGCCCACCAGGCTTCCCTTTCCATGGGATTTCCCAGGCAAGAATACTGGGGTGAGTTGCCATTCCCCTCTCCAGGGGATCTTCCCAACTGAAGGATCAACTCAGAGTCTCCTGCGTTTCCTGCATTGGCAGGCAGATTCTTTACCGATGAGCCACCGGGAAAGTCCAAAGAATCCTTAGGTATACCCATTTACGTAATAGAGCTATAAATAAAATAAAATTCAGAATGGCAGTTATCTTTGTGTAAGAGGAGTGACAAGAAGAGAGAAAAAACATAAATAAATTTGAGTAACTGGTAATAGTCTAGATGTTGGGCTATGTTATATGAATAAATTGTATTGCTTAATAACAAATTAAATAATAAAACTGATGATAACATCTTGCCTGACAACAATGTTTTAATAAGCCGAAGGTTATGATTAATCTAATGCTGTGCAAGCAAGATGTAATACATACTTGCTTATGTGTATGTGTGAGTATGTCTTCTTTCTTTTACTAGTTCTGCCTCCATATAAGTCTCTTACTTTGAGCTTTCCTTTTTCCAGTGATGGTGTCTCTTAAAATGCCTTTTAATCTTTCTTGGCCTACTTCTGTGAGAATGTGTAGGAAACTCTCCAAGACCTTTTTAGATCGGCTGGTGAGATCTCTAGGATAGAAGGAGATAGTAGTTAGGCTTTTTTGGGAGCCGGGACGGGAAGTCTAACTATGCCTACAGTTGAAGCATATCAGGAGACACCTCTTATTCTTGAAGGAAAGCAAGATCCAATCAAACTATTCTCCTCTATGATTACTGGGTTAGCAGGAATTGTAGTGTTTTTTTAGGATCTATTAGACTGGCCAAAAAGTTCACTAGGGTTTTTCCATAAAATGTATGGAAAACGCAAATGAATTTTTTGACCAATCCACTGCATACAGAGGCATTTTCTTCCCAGGTGGAGCTAGTGGTAAAGAATCTGCCTGCCAATGCAGGAGACATAAGAGACATGGGCTCAATCCCTGGGTCAGGAAGATCCCCTGGAGAAGAAAACAGTCACCCACTCCATTATTCTTGCCAGGAGAATTCCATGGACACAGGAGACTGTTGGGCCACACAGTTCATGAGGTTACAGAGTCAGACATGACTTAGCAATTAAAACTTCCGGAAGTACAGCAGCCATCTTCAAACCACAGTGACAAAGCCACTTTTCAAGTATTGTAAAAAGTTTAAAGAGTCAGGATTCCTGATGCCATCATTTAGCTGTTGCCCTAGCCCAGGGTACCTAGATTTGGCCTTCTAGTTGTAAGGTAAGCAGTACCCTCCTTCTTAATAGACCTTATAAGAGAAGCGAAAAGCAAAGGAGAAAAGGAAAGATATAAGCATCTGAATGCAGAGTTCCAAAAAATAGCAAGGAGAGATAAGAAAGCCTTCCTCAGCAATCAATGCAAAGAAATAGAGGGAAACAACAGAATGGGAAAGACTAGAGCTCTCTTCAAGAAAATTAGAGACACCAAGGGAACATTTCATGCAAAGATGGGCTCGATAAAGGACAGAAATGGTATGGACCTAACAGAAGCAGAGGTGGAAAGAATACATAGAACTGTACAGAAAAGAGCTTTACGACCAAGATAATCATGATGGTGTGATCACTCACCTAGAGCCAGACATCCTGGAATGTGAAGTCAAGTGGGCCTTAGAAAGCATCACTACAAACAAAGCTAGTGGAGGTGATAGAATTCCAGTTGAGCTATTTCAAATCCTGAAAGATGATGCTGTGGAAGTGCTGCACTCAATATGCCTGCAAATTTGGAAAACTCAGCAGTGGCCACAGGACTGGAAAAGGTCGGTTTTCATTCCAGTCCCAAAGAAAGGCAATGCCAAAGAGTGCGCAAACTACTGTACAATTGCACTTGTCTCACACACTAATAAAGTACTGCTCAAAATTCTCCTTGCCAGGCTTCAGCAATACATGAACCATGAACTTCCAGATGTTCAAGCTGGATTTAGAAAAGGGAGAGGATCCAGAGATCAAATTGCCAGCATCCACTGGATCATGGAAAAAGCAAGAGAGTTCCAGAAAAACATCTACTTCTGCTTTATTGACTATGCCAAAGCCTTTGACTGTGTGGATCACAATAAACTGTGGAAAATTCTGAGAGAGATGGGAATACCAGACCACCTGCCCTGCCTCTTGAGAAACCTATATGCAGGTCAGGAAGCAACAGTTAAATCTGGACATGGAACAACAGACTGGTTCCAAACAGGAAAAGGAGTGTGTCAAGGCTGTATATTGTCACCCTGCTTATTTAACTTATACGCAGAGTACATCATGAGAAACGCTGGGCTAGATGAAGCACAAGCTGGAATCAAGATTGCCAGGAGAAATATCAATAACCTCAGATATGTATATGACACCACCCTTATGGCAGAAAGTGAAGAGGAACTAAAGAGTCTCTTGATGAAAGTGAAAGAGGAGAGTGAAAAACTTGGCTTAAAGCTCAACATTCAGAAAACTGAGATCATGGCATCTGGTCCCATCATTTCATGGCAAATAGATGGGGAAACAGTGGAAACAGTGTTAAGCTTTATTTTGGGGGGCTCCAAAATCACTGCAGATGGTGACTGCAGCCATGAAATTAAAAGACGCTTACTCCTTGGAAGAAAAGCGATGACCAACCTAGATAGCATATTGAAAAGCAGAGACATTACTTTGCCAATGAAGGTCTGTCTAGTCAAGGCTATGTTTTTTCCAGTGGTCATGAATGGACGTGAGAGTTGGACCGTGAAGAAAGCTGAGCACAGAAGAATTGATGCTTTTGAACTGTGGTGTTGGAGAAGACTCTTGAGAGTCCCTTGGACTGCAAGGAGATCCAACCAGTCCATCCTAAAGGAGATCAGTCCTGGGTGTTCATTGGAAGGACTGATGTTGAAGCTGAAACTCCAATACTTTGGCCACCTGATGCGAAGAGTTGACTCATTGGAAAAGACTCTGATGCTGGGAGGGACTGGGGGCAGGAGGAGAAGGGTATGACATGGATGAGATGGCTGGATGGCAACACCAACTCGATGGACATGAGTTTGAGTGAACTCTGGGAGTTGGTGATGGATAGGGAGGCCTTGCGTGCTGTGATTCATGGGTTCGCAAAGAGTCAGACATGACTGAGTGACTGAACTGAACTGATACTTACTAATATTAATTTTTTGGTACTTACAAGTAAACACATTTCTATCTGGTACTCTTTTTATAGGTTTTTCTTCTGTTTTTGTTTTGAAAATTTTTAATTGATTAAATAATGATTTTTAAATTGTTAAAAAGAGACTGTGTCCTGTCAGTAGACATCAGGGCCCAGTGAGAATGATCTGCAGGGCCAGTTAGTGTCCCTGAGAACATGTGTCTGAGAAATTCAACCATAACCGAGTGTACATACAGAGAAGAAGAAGTTCAAAGTTCAATGAACTATAATGGATTGTTATAGTGTCTTCATTGAACTGGGGGCCTCTAAGGTCATAAGCTCTATTAGAACCACCCAAAGAGGGTTTCTAAACTGTTCATCTCTTCTAAAATCCCTAAACAAGTAAACACCTTAAGTCAGGGACCAAACTGCTTCCCTGGAGGGCTGTCAGAATGAAGCCTCTCTGTGCTTTAGAATTTGTTCACTATGGTCACTATTTATACAGAATAAACTGAACTCTTTTTGTATAATTCCAAGGATGTAGATTTAAATCTTTTCCAGAGATCTCAGGATCCATATTAAAATTAGTTGTAGCTGAAAACTTCTTGCTTCCCGCCTCTCCATTCCAAATGAAACATTTACTCTCAACTGATTACTTATGTTCCCTTATTATATTTGATTTTGTTTCTATATAATATCTACAAAGACAGGCATTTTTGAAATTCTTCTTTAACATTAGTGGATTGAGTGGTGTATTGCTTCCTCTGTAATTCCTTTCTTTATGACATTTAATAATTTAAAGGTTTTACTTCTCCATTGCTGTTGTTCAGTTGTATCTGACTCTTTGAGTCCCCGTGAACTGCAGCATGCCAGGCTTCTGGGCCTTCACTGTCTCCTAGACTTTGTTCAAATTAATGTCGACAGAGTCAGTGATGCTATCCAGCCATCTCATCCTCTGTCGTCCCCTTTTCTCTTGCCCTCAGTCTTTCCCAATATCAAGGTCTTTCCCAATGAATCAGCTCTTCGCATCAAGTGGCCGAAGTATTGGAGCTTCAGCTTCAGCATAAATCCTTCCAATGAATTTTCAGGGTTGATTTCCTTTATACTTCTCCATAGTTCCTGCATGACAGATCTCTATATACCTCCCTTCCCCCAAACTGCAGTTAAAAAAAAAAAATTCAGGGCAAAGGATGATTCTGTGATTACAGATATCCTGAAAAGAAAAAAGAGAGGAAAGTAAAAAGAAAGAAATTATCAAAATTGACATAGAATTATAAGACCATTTCTTTCTGGAGTAAGATTTTTACTAAAAAATTGGAAGTAGCTTGGGGTCATTCACTACTGTTCTGATAGTTAATTTATGGTTGGAAGATGTTTGGTTCTTGCTGAAGTGCTTCCACATTGGTTCATATTGGTTTGTGCCATCTGATGACCTTCTATCAGTGAAAACTGTTATACCATTGAGGTAACTCATGGAATCTGGCCTGGAGGAGTGATGGGAAGGTTCACAAAGGCCTCCTGTCTTCTTTTGTTATTTTCTTTCTTTTCCTCATTATCCCAGATCTCTTGAAGTTCAACTTTTATGATGACTTAGACACTCTGAAGCTAGTGTTTTATTCTTAGTTATGAAAAAGTCATGGACATTCTCGTTTTTTGACAAAATTTAAGCAGTGTGTAATTCATCGAACTGTATGAACTCCAGCTACCATTTAGTGATTCTCACTGTGTGTCAGACACTGTGCTTCATATATTACCTATATTATTGTTCATAGTTTCATTTACACTCTTGTGAGATTGATACTGTTCTCTCCACCAGTAAAGATAGGACACCATGCTTACGAAGGTTATGTAAGTCAATCAAAATCAAACAGCTGGGGACTTCCCTGGTAGTTCAGTGTTTAAGAATTCACCTTGCAATGCAGGGTACGTGGGTTCCATCCCGGGTCAGGGAACTAAGATCCCACATGCTGTAGAGCAACTAAATCTGTGTTCTGCAACTAGAGAACCCATGCACTGCAATGACAGATCCTTCATGGTGCAACAAAGATCCTGCATGCCACAACTATGACCCAATGCAGCCAAATTACTTAATTAATCTAAAAAAAAAATATAAAATGAAACAGCTGTCAATGGATCAGTTCAGTTCAGTTCAGTCGCTCAGTCGTGTCCGACTCTGCGACCTCATGAATCACAGCATGCCAGGCCTCCCTGTCCATCACCATCTCCTGGAGTTCACTCAAACTCACATCCATCAAGTCGGTGATGCCATCCAGCCATCTCATCCTCTGTCGTCCCCTTCTCCTCCTGCCTGCAATCCCTCCCAGCATCAGAGTCTTTTTCAGTGAGTCAACTCTTCACATGAGGTGGCCAAAGTACTGGAGTTTCAGCTTTAGCATCATCCTTCCAAAGAACACCCAGGGCTGATCTCCTTTAGAATGGACTGATTGGATCTCCTTGCAGTCCAAGGGACTCTCAAGAGTCTTCTCCAACACCACAGTTCAAAAGCATCAATTCTTCAGGGCTCAGCTTTCTTCACAGTCCAACTCTCACATCCATACATGACCACAGGAAAAACCATAGCCTTGACTAGATGGACCGTTGTTGGCAAAGTAATGTCTCTGCTTTTCAATATGCTATCTAGGTTGGTCATCGCTTTTCTTCCAAGGAGTAAGCGTCTTTTAATTTCATGGCTGCAATCACCATCTGCAGTGATTTTGGAGCCCCCCAAAATAAAGTCTGACACTGTTTCCACTGTTTCCCTATCTATTTCCCATGAAGTGATGGGACCAGATGCCATGATCTCAGTTTTCTGAATGTTGAGCTTTAAGCCAAGTTTTTCACTCTCCTCTTTCACTTTCATCAATAGGCTTTTTAGTTTCTAAATTTGGATCCATCCTACCTTAATCTAATTCCTTTGCTTAAAATAATGAAACACTTAACTCCTTTTACTTCATTTGTAAAATTAACATCTTCAAATAGGAAGATACCTTCAAGATGTTCTTATTTAACGTAATGCTTAACTTCTCTGCATATCTCTTCACTCTTCTCAAAGCCATTAAATGATGGAAACTTCAATCCATTCTGAGGCAAATTCTTCCATTTTCAGAAAGTTCTGTAAAGAATTACAGTTATTGAAAGTTTGCCTCCCTCTGTATTGCTGTGGATAGGACCTGGTTCACTTCACAAGGGTCAAATGTAATTATTTAATCTCTTGTAGCAAAATAGTGTGGTGTAGTAAGCTAAACCTCATCTAAAGAATGAAGATAACAACCAAAATAGTGCATATGACCTGAAATTGGTGGTATGGGTTAAATGAAGTAGTGCATGTGAAATGCCTGGTACTTAATAACTTATAGAAGGTGTTTATTCCATCAGTGCCCAAGTATCACTTTAAGGCCTTTGGTATTTCCTTCACCACCTCTTTCTGAAATCATAAAAATAAAATTTCAGCAAAGTGATAAATGGTTATAAATAATGAATAGATTTTAAGTCAAATTTTCACTTCTGTCTTATCTTTAAATTTTAACTGCATTTGAGCTACATTTGTGTTCAATTTATTCTTATTTATAGTCCATTCAGATTAACACCCAGTAAAGAACCCACCAGCCAGTGTAGGAGATGTAAGGCACATGGGTTTGATCTCTGGACTTGGAATATACTCTGGAGTAGGAAATGGCAACCCCACTCCAATATTCTTGCCTGGAAAATCCCCCGGGTCACAAAGAGTCAGACACGACTGAGTGACTTAGTAAGCATGTTGAATGGCACTAGCATTGGTCCAAGCTTTGACAAGTTTTGATTTGTCTCCATCAGCTCTAAGTACTCCAGTCTTAAAACAAGTATTTCCAGAATTTGGGTACCCTCCTAGTGTACTTGGACTTCACTTTCCTGGGGTAACTGCCATGGGGCAGGAAAGGTTGGTCACCTTTCATATGATAGCCTCAAAATTGTTTAAGGATATTTATTATAACCCCTCTTTAGGTGAATGGCACTAGTTACATCAATCTGTTCTTATATGACATAGTCCTCCAACCGAGAGTATTTTGTCAATGTCTGCCAACGTTTTGTAGTTCAGAACTGGGTAAAACATCCCAAGTGTGCTCTGATCTTAATGAAGTGCCACTCTTACTATCCAAGTTTAATCAACCTAATCTTTTGAATTACAGTGAAAGAAAAGTTGGACTAGTCAGTCTTTTTTTAGTATAACTTTTAAATAGTGTAGAGTATATGTCTGTATACATGTGTATGTGTGCCTGTGTTTGCAGCCTAGCAAACTGTAAACTGGCATGGTTAATTCTTTCAGGTAATTCATTTTTCTCCTGTTTAGAACTCCAGAAAAAAAGTTATTTTGATTGAGTAACCCTGAACTATTCTTTGATACTGGTTGAAGAAGCCATGATTGAAAAAAAAATTTTTTAGTGTTATTCTGTCTATTCTTATTTATAGATGTGACTTTACTATTAGGCCTTTTTGACTTGTGATTATGGTAGATATTTTTGTTTGGGTTAGTGAAATAGTTTTTGGTAGAATGGCTTCTAGTCAGATTAGATCTAGAACAAAAACTCCACAAGATAAATCCAAAAAGAAGCAGTTAAGATTTAAAAATGTATCTTTCCCTTAGAATAAAAATGTAAACTAGAACTGTGGATCAAGAAATTGTTATGCAAATTAACTAAATTTAGGGAAGTAAATATGAATTTACTATCATGAAGGTCAATTCAACTAATTCATTTTCAGTGTCACTTCAGCTCCGATCATTTTCTCATGCTCTCCATCTGGTGTGTATGTGTGTGAAGAATTTTAGACTTTAACAAAACAGTTGTCAACCTTAGTCTCTTAGGATTCACTTTCTGAAACACTAGTATTAAAGAATGCAGCCTCTGTTTTTCTTCTCTTGGCTACTTCTGAAAACAATGCATTGGTTAAATTTTTGGCAGTGCAAGGAGTCAATTCAAGACAGCTTATGCAGAAAAATGAGGGAGACAGACTTGAGGGAGAGGAGAGGTCACAGAAAGGATAGAACCAGGGCATCTCCTAGAACCTCAGCAGTAGGAAATTGTAGCTTTTCCTCCAGAGTTAAGTTTACAACCATTTATCGACCTAATTCATGGGGTTTCCCAGGTGGCACAGTGGTAAAGAATCTGCCTGCCAATACAAGAGACTTAAGAGACACAGATTCAATCCCTGGGTCAGAAGAACCCCTGAAGGAGGAAATAGTAACCCACTCCCGTATTCTTGGCTGGAAAATTCCATAAACAGAGGAGCCTAGTGGGCTACAGTCCATGGGGTCCCAAAGATTTGGATGTGACTGAGCACACACACACACACACACACACACACAGTAAAAGTAATCATAGAAACTCTAGAATAAAAAAAAAAATTCTTTTTGCACTTTATATGATAAACAAATGGTCAAGTAAGAAGTATTTTATTTTGAGTTCAGTTATATTAGCTGTGGTAGCCTCACTGACTATGAAGAAATCTTTAAAATTCAGTGAGTGTGTTTCTCTCATATGTGATAATCTGAGCCAAGCCTTCTCAGCAGCCAGGCTCTGCTCTGTAGTCATGCTGTTTTATACTTCTCCACCTGCTAAAACTTTGTTATTTTCTACAAGTTGCATCAAAAATAGAGAGAAATATCATTCATGATTGTTGTTTTGCACTCTTGAGTTTTCTTTTTTAGATCATAACTAATTCTTCAATGTTTTTTGAGATTTGATTTTAAATAATGAGTGGTTTTTAAATATGGATAGCTTTTCTTCCCAATAAAAAAAAGCTACACACAATCATTCTTATATTATCTCATTAGCATTAAGTTTCCAGAGATCTAGAAACATTCACATGTGCTACTGAAGAGTTTGAATCAGATAAATGTAACTTATAGTTGAGTTGTTCACTTATGTGGTTCCTGCTCCCCTCCTCTTCCTTCACTATTCAGGCTCTATTATAAACGGTGCTCTCATAGAAATTATCAAGGGTCTCAATGTTGCAAAAATCTAACGGACTCTAAATTTTTCATGTAACTAAATGGCTTAGCAAAGTTGACTACATCATTTTTTTAAAAAATATTTTTGGCTCTGCTTAGTCTTTGTTGCTGTGCACAGGCTTTCTCTAGTTGTGGTAAGTGAAGTCTACTCTTTTACTGTGAGGCTTGGGCTTCTCATTGCGGTGTGGTGGCTTGTCTTGCTGTGAAGCATGGGCTCTAGGTGCATGGGCTAAATATTTGCAGCTCATGGGTTCAGTAGTTGTGGTGCACAGGCTTAGCTGCTCTGCACCCAGTGGGATCTTCCTGGACCAGAAATCAAACCCGTGTCCCCTGTATTGGCAGGTGGATTCTTAACCACTGGACCCCTAGAGAAGTTGCTACTCCATCGTTTTTAAAGCACTTCTTGTCTTGGCATCATTTATATTGCACCATCCAGGATGTTGCCTGCCTACTTGCTTGCTCCTTGTCAGTCTTCTTTCTTAACTCCTCTTTCTTTGCCCATCTTCTAAATATTGAACTTTTTCAAGGCTCAATCTGGAATCCTTTTTTCTCACACTGTGTATGTTCACTGGATTTAAATACCATTGCTATATCTATAATTCCCCAAACTCACCTCTTAGATTATGACCTCTTAGCTCCAGATAAATTCTGTCTGTCAAGAAAACCCCAACTTTTCCAGTTTTTCTCATTTTAATAAATATTATCTACATTAATTTAGTTGCCCAAGACCAGAACTTCATTCAGCAAATATTTTTAAAGTATTTTGTGCCAGATATTATTCTAGGTGTTGGACCTACAGCAAAAGACAAACACTGGACCTTTGCAGTTTTCTCATCCTCCATTTGCAAAATCCATCATTAAATCCTGTCCAGTTCACTGCCAAAACTTTTTCAAATATATTCAGTTCTCTCCATCCCCACTGACCCCGTCATAGTCCAAGTCACTCTGTAGACTTGCCTATTGCACCTACCAAAGTAAATTCTTTCCCGGAATACAGCAGTAGCATCCTAAGTTATTCTTCCTTCTATCCTTTTCACACTATTAGCCAGCTCTACATAGATGTATAACCATCATAGACAATGCAATGATTCATTCACTTCATTTCACTGCCTAATGGTTCCAACTGCACTTAGAATAAGAGTTCAGTTCCTTACTCGGGACAGTAAAGGTCTTCCACTGCCCAACTCTCTAAGCGTTGTTTTCCTCTAGGTACCACGCTCTAGCCCCACTGGTACTGTTTGGTCTCCCGTTGTGCTAACCTCTTTTTCATTTCCTTTTTCTAGAATGCTTCAAATTTCTATCCTTCTCGTCTCACCTTAAATATTTATTTTTTTTCAGAGATAGCTTACTTGACTTTGAGTTTAGGTTATGTCTTTGTATCTTACTCATTTTCTTCATAGTGATCTTAAGGGTTTATAATTATATGCTTATTCCTACATTATTTCCTCACCAACTAAACTATAAAATCTGTAAGAATAGGAATCTTGTTTATTTTGCTCATTTTAGACACAACATTTAGCATAATACCTGATATATAGAAGTCATTCGCTCTGTATTTGGTGTCAAATGAATTATCTTATGTAGATTTGCAAAAATGTTGAATTTTCTACAACCTTCAAAAAAGAGATTGTTTCAGCATTCATGTTTCCTGTTTTTAACCCACAGTCCATCATGAATATAAATTAATAAATATGTGGCTAAGAATAAAAATGATTTTAAAAATGTTAACTGGCCAATGTGCCCATGACAAGGAAGTGATGAACTGACCATGTGAAGATTCATGGACATGGTATCAGACCTCAGCATGAGCTGTAACAGAGGCTCACGTGACAATTCTCAAACTTCTTTTCATTTACTATAATATATGAGTCCTATCTCTCTTTCCCTTTTCCACCCACAGAAGTTTTTAAATCGATTTGCTTGAGTTTTTCAGTTATATAATTATGTGTTCTGAAATCATTTTGCTTTCTTTCCAGTTTTGATATTTCTCCATTACAACATCCATAATTTCTAATTTATGAGAGTATTGACTTTCTTGAACAGCTAAACTTGAAGTCTCTAGAGATTCTTTGGTTAAACCAATTCCTTTAGGATATCCTTCAGAACCAGTTTTCCAGCTGCTTGATTAGAAGTTTTAATATAAAAACAAATTGACCAATTTTTCACTCTTTATTTAGTATATGTTGATACAAGTACACTGTAAAACAAATAGGAAAACACAATTTCTGTTTAGAACTTAAGGTTTATGTAGACTCAATTTTCAATTTTCAGATGGTCCATTTGAGTTTCATTGCCATTTTATATTTCTGCTTTGTTTATGAACGGAAAGATAGTTTTCTGATGGAAGGAGAGAATTGACAAGGAAAACTAATTTGTGAATCTTTGTAAATATTTTTTTTCCATTCTAGGGGTAAAAAAGGGAGAAGTAAATGGTAGCTAACATATGGTAACTGACTGTATGTCTTTAAATTAGAGGTTAAGAAAAATCTCTTGGATAATGAGAACAGGAATGGACGTATTTAAGAAAGACTGTCAATTTGTTAAGAATGCTCAAACACACACGTGCATGCATGTGCATACACACACATACACACTTTTTGCTCAGGTGTCATTCTAATTGATATAGGTGTGCCTGAAGTGATAAGTCAACAGCCTTGGCTTCCATTACTGCTTAACTAAATGGGCAATCTTTTCAGGTGTCTGTCTGCTATTGGCAGGACTTTTCAGGAAAGAAACATGCTTGAAGTGATTATCCCTGTGTTTAAGTACTGTTTGCCATTGTGATCTCAGTGCCATTGTCGTTTCCTGGCAGTCCACAGTTCTGTCATTTTAGACCTAACCTTATACTTACTTCCACACACCTGGCACTTCTGTGAAACCTTGGTCGTAGCCTTCATATTTACTTTTACATTAAACTAAAAAAACTGTAAGGGTAGTGACCATGATAGTCTCGTTTTTGTATCCTCTACAAGGTTAACATGATGTCTTATATGTAGGACAAGCACAATAACAGTTTTTATTTGGATTTTTATATATGCGTCTTGTCTCTGGAACTTTTTGCAGTCAGTGGCTTATGTCTGTTAGAAATTTATCTAAAGGTCCCATTCAGCTTTACAAAGTGGCTCCTTTCGGACCAGGAGGGCTTCCATTGGGTATAGTTATTCCCCACTAAAAATACGGTAGTGAATGTTTCTTAACCTCAAGCCTTGCTGCAGAAACTTACTTCCTCTATTTACTCTTACCCTGGTTCCTGACCCACTGCAGAATCTCTAATTCCTTGGCCAGCTGTGTTCTGCTATTTTTCACTTTACAACCGCAATCCACTTGACCGAGCATTTATCTTTCTCAGCCCAGGCTAGCTTGAATTGTCATGCCTGAGCTGGAACACTCTGGCACCATTACCGTGGCTTTCTCTGTCTTCACTGCTTGTCAGAGTTTTCCAGGCTGAGCGTTAATTTAGTCTGACTCAGACCCTGAGTCAACTGCCTGATATATTCTGTCTGCCACAGAGTTGATATCCTTGTCCGACTCTGCTTAGTAAAATGTGTGTTCAGGGCTCCTGTTTTCCTTCCAGCCCCAACCCTGCTTCACGCCACCTTTTGTGACACATTCTTGCAATTGTTTATATCTTGAGCACTTAACACAATGCTGTATATGTAGGAGGCATCCAATACACCTGCGAGTCAAAGAACAAAGGGTTATGGTAGGAGTGTGGACAGTGTAAGGGAATACCCCCCCACACACACCTCTCAGTTCTCACCACCAAACTCCCAGTGGTTTTAGTCATTCACCTTTGTTGTTGAAACATCTGCATGTTTGTGAAGTAGTTAATCCAGGTGACTTAGACAAAAGTTTTCTCCTTCCAAATTTACTCATTTGGGTGGAGTTCTAAGTTCAGTGCTAAATTAAGTACATTAAACATTAGCTTACTCCTCTAGTAAATAAAATTTTCAGAGGAGTATTTAGTGCATATAAATAATATTTTCTTAATTTGGCTTTCTTCTTGATATTTACCATTTTCTTGGGCATATATTTTCCTTTAGCTAATCTATTGCTTCTTTCCTGTTCACTTTATCCATTGAGATGCCACTGAGTTTGAGGGATGTTGTTTCCTTGGTTTAGTATCTGTTTATTTCACTATGATAAGGATTTGTTACATAATTTTTCAATTGCTTTAGTTTTCTTTACCTAAAACTCATTTTCTGTATTTACCTAAAGGACAGTTGTTCTTCATATACATGAGAGAAGTTGTTCGTCCCCTTCTCCTCCTGCCCCCAATCTCTCCCAGCATCAGAGTCTTTTCCAATGAGTCAACTCTTCGCGTGAGGTGTCCAAAGTACTGGAGCTTCAGCTTTAGCATCATTCCTTCCAAAGAAATTCCCAGGTTGATCTCCTTCAGAATGGACTGGTTGGATCTCCTTGCAGTCCAAGGGACCCTCAAGAGTCTTCTCCAACACCACAGTTCAAACGCATCAATTCTTCGGCGCTCAGCCTTCTTCACAGTCCAAATCTCACACCCATACATGACCACAGGAAAAACCATAGTCTTGACTAGATGGACCTTAGTCAGCAAAGTAATGTCTCTGCTTTTGAATATACTATCTAGGTTGGTCATAACTTTTCTTCCAAGGAGTAAACGTCTTTTAATTTCATGGCTGCAGTCACCATCTGCAGTGATTTTGGAGCCCCCCAAAATAAAGTCTGACACTGTTTCTACTGTTTCCCCATCTATTTCCCATGAAATGATGGGACCAGATGCCATGATCTTCATTTTCTGAATGTTGAGGTTTAAGCCAACTTTTTCACTCTCCTCTTTCACTTTCGTCAAGAGGCTTTTTAGTTCCTCTCACTTTCTGCCATAAGGGTGGTGTCATCAAGCTTGGGATTTAAAAGCCAGCTCTTTTGACTCAAAATCAGTCCATTCCACTTCATTGTGAAGGCTTTGTGTCACTATATTATGCTCTAAACTGATGTTCCTTAGTAAGTTTTGATAATGCTTCCTTTGCTAGTATGATACCAGTTATGGACTTCTCTCCCATAAAAATTCATATGTGAATGTACACATTTCAAACTTTGCATACAATTTTAGGCACATTTGTGGGCAGTCTGAAGCCTACCCATGAACTTTCTCAGGAGTTCTACACTGAATTCATGTCATTGGGATCTTCAAAGTGTAAGGTTGAGGCTGACATTTGAAAACTCACTGAGTATTACTCGAATCACAGTTCTTCCATATCAGTGCCAAAGAAAGGATGCTGAGGGATCAGAGATGTGTCAACCTGAGATTTATAAAACAAGAAAGAAGAAAGGGGATAGTAAAAAACTACCATTGATTTATTTATAAAGAAATGTGACTTGGGATACGTTCTAGAGATGATAAAGAACAGAGAATAAGGCATTGTTTTTAAGAAGAAAAACTTACAATGAAGTTTTTACTGTCAGTAATTCAGTATCCAGTGTGGGTATTAGTAACAGAGGGTTGAGTAAAGTGAAAAGTACGTTTTTAGATCACAAAAGAAGGCATGTAAAGCTTTCTGAATCAAAGAATCATTGAAACATTTTAGAAGAGAGATACAAATTAGCAGAGCATAATAAAATTTCACTCTTACCAAGGCTTCCTTTTGCTGCACATTAATGTCCATTATGTATTAGGACTTGAAGGATCATTGGATTTATTTAAGAAATAAGTACCACTTATTCAGAACTTACTTCATTGCTATCTCCATTGATAGTAAGGACCCACAGATCCCATCATTACATACCCAAATTTCAAATAGTAATCAGGCAAAGACAATTCACCAGTTACCAGTGGCTTTTAAAACATCACAGTAAGTTATAAATTCCATTGTTTTATATATTCTGTATCAACTATCTCATTTTTTGATCGTGTAGTAGAGTGGTAAAAATCCTCATGTTCTAAACTGCTATCAGATTTGATTACTTTTAGTTTGGAAGTTTAAAGTGAATCTTAGGTGTGAAAATTTACACGAATTTGTCAATGCTCCTGATTCTAACCAAAGTATATGCAGATCTTCCATATAGGAATGACACTTACACCAAGTTTTATAGGTTGTCATGACAACTTGAGTAATGTTCCATGAGGAAGGATTTGAGCTTTATCATATTTGCAGTTGTCCCAGCAACATGACAATCTGATTTCATGAATGAGGTGTCACTTTGCCAGTTAAATTGGTTTTAAAATAGTCGGACTTCTACTGAAATCTACACCTATATATGCCTCAGAACATTGATCGCTGTTTCAAAAAAAAAAAAAGAACATTGATCGCTGTTTCAAAAAAATAGACACAAAAGAATAATATTAGAGACTGAGAAGGGGAACAAATACGTATCAGAGTAGGAAAGAGATTTGTGAGAATGTGGTCAGGGCATGAAAGACATGGAAGGAGAGAAGAGTAAAAGGGGAAAAAAAAGGCAATAAAATAAGGAAAAGGAGGATGACTTAATAAATCAATAAATCACACAGTATCACTACTGGGTGGGGAAGGTTGGAATATGGAAACAGGGAAGAAAGTTGCCATGGAAACTTCAGGGCACTCTGAACAAACAGGAGTGCCCTTTTGTGTTGTAACTAGGTTGTCATTGTGGTTATTATCAGGAATATCAGTTGGAGTATCAATCTGAATTACTCTAGAAGCATTTACAGGTATCTGACAAAGGAGTTTTGAAGGAAACAGCTTCAAGCTAAATGGATTTGGTTCAACAGAGAACAGCTCTTTATACAGTATCACTTTCATACATGCACAACAGCAGATAGATCTCCTGCATCTCCCATCAGAGCAGCTGCGAATATTAACTTTACTGTCAGTGTTAGTAGTTACTGCTTCTGAACTACGTTCATGTCCAAGTTGAACTATGAATTGAGTTTACCTTCATCAAGGATTAATTTTGTATTACTGAAGAAGTAGGAAATTTTGATAAAATGAAAATCAAAGTAAGTATCATATTGTAGATTTCTGAGATGTGTGTATGTGTGTGTGTGTGTAAAACTTTCTGTTGTCTTCATTTGTCTTTATACCATGCCATACTTAAAATCAGAACACCTTAACACTGGTTTCATGGATTGGAGGCTTTGGAGATTCAATGAGGCCCCTGAAATCAAATGTCAAATTTTGTGAATGTATGTGCACATGTGCATTTTCAAAGGATAGGACCCCAAATTTTAAACAGAGGAATAATGACTTGCAATATCTCATGGACTCTAGCCCACCAGGCTCATCTGTCCTTGGAATTTTCCAGACAAGAATACTGGAGTAGGTAACCATTCTCTTTTCCAGGGGATCTTCCTGGCCCAGGGATTGAACCTGGGTCTCCTTCATTACAGGCAGGTTCTTAACCATCTCAGCCACCAGGGAAGCCCCCACTGTGACCCAAAATTTTAATCAGAGGACTGATGACTTGAAAAGCATTAAGAATCACCAACTAACGCAAAGTGGCTATTTGGTAGATAAAATCATGAACAAAAGGGAGAAAAAAGATAAATGGCCAGGAATTTTTGCTGTGTGAAAGTCGAGCATGGAAAGGGACTTTTGACTCTGGATAATACCAGGTACCCTGCAACCCACTCTAGTACCCTTGCCTGGAAAATCCCATGGGCGGAGGAGCCTGGTAGGCTGCAGTCCATGGGGTCGCGAAGAGTCGGACACGACTGAGTGACTTCGCTTTCACTTTTCACTTTCATGCATTGGAGAAGGAAATGGCAACCCACTCCAGTGTTCTGGCCTGGAGAATCCCAGGGACGGGGGAGCCTGGTGGGCTGCCATCTATGGGGTCATACAGAGTCGGACATGACTGAAGCGACTTAGCAATACCAGGTACCCTGAAATTCTTGGTGTGATGTGAGATCCTTGAAACTGCCAGGAATAAAGAGACTAGTAGAGAAGGCTCACAGTAGTTATTTAAGAAGTAAGTCACTAAAGCATAGAATGAAACCATCACCAGTGATCATCAGTGAGCAAAGCTATGATTCTTGCTTTCCTTGAAGTTTCAGCCTAGCCAGGAAGGCAGAGAACTACAGATGAAGGACAAAGTGTGGTGAATTTTAACTGTTGATGTTTACAAGTTTTCAGGGTTTTCTTAGTTCCTGCCACAGAGTAGATGCTTAATTTTTATGGAAGGAAGGAAAGAAAGAAGGGAAGGAGGGAGGGAAGGGGGAGGAAGGGATGAAGGAGGGAGAGGAGAAGGAGAAAATAGAGCTTAGGCAGTGTTCTTGTTTTGCACATTCTTAATTATGCCATGCATTCTTGTAGTGCATATTTGTGGGATATTTTTACAGATGTAATATTTCAATATAACTGAATACTAGAAAGGTAATCTGACAGATTAACATAGATACTGTACATCTGATCACATTATACGAAGTACATTTTCAATAGGCATTTGTGCATGATAATTCTCGAAAATGAAAACTAAACTGAGGCAGCATAGAATGAAAGAAATCCTCAAATCCACTATTTAACTCTTTCCTTTTATGGAAGAGAATATTTAGTCTGAAATATCTGAAATATTTTCCCAAAGTCATAGGGCCAACTAGCAAAAGAACTGAGATGAGAAACCAAATTTTCTAACTCCAAGTTTAATTTCATTCATGGTAGAATCTTCTATAGAAGATGACTGGTAGGAGACCCCAGTGTTATAGACTTCAAGTAAGATACAGTCCTCATCAGTTCATTCATTTTGTTCAGTAATTAATGGGATGTAGAAGTTTGTATCAAGTTATGTGTTTGAATTATGAAAATGACCTTTTCCCCCAAACTCCTAGCAAATTATTTCCATGCTGGCTGGGAACATGTTGAAAGGTTAGAACTCTTTTAGTGTTTTCTGTAACATATTTTTTAAAAATTGGGGATCAGACATCATACAGAAAGCTGCTCTCAGATGGCCAATATGATTGCCAAATTCTCATCTTTACATGTTTTTAGAATTCAAATGAAAAGTACAGCACAATTGTAAGATCATAGATTTCTTTTCTTCTGTGAAATTCTGATGCCTTAGTATTGTCTATTAGTATTCAAAATTTATTTTATTCAAAAACTCAGGCAAAGCTTAAGACTTATATTTGGTTCTCAGACCTTTTAGCTAATAGTTGTATAATCTTGAGCAAGTTCTGCCATAATTCTGGGTCTTATTTTCTTCTCCTATAAAATATAGGAAACAGTGCTTATTTTGCAGAGCTGTCATGTGAATTAAATGTGATAAGGTAATTTAGTGTGAATATATAATACATGCTCAATAAAGTTTCTCTTCTTTTATGAATAAGAAAAACATGTCTCTAGAGTACAGTATCAGTTTTCAAAATAAACTCAATAAATTAAGCAAATTCTAAGCCTGAAACAATTTACTAAAGCCATTTAAATAAATTATTTAAGAGTACAAATAAAACAATCTCTCCCAAGGAATCATTGTCAGAGAAACCACTATAAACATTTATATTTTTTGTTATCACATTAAAGTTAAAATGTATTTTCTTTGTGATCTATAAATGAACCAGTTGAAATGTACTTCTTATCTTCTTAGAAGATATGTAAGGTGATTGTATGCTTTAAGTTTTACAAACTTAAGGTTCAAACTCTGATTCATCCCTTTACTTAGCTTGGGCAGGTAACTTAATTCCATCTGTACCTTAGTTTCTTCATCCATAAAATGGAGATAATTGGAGTCTTTACTTCATATGGTTTTGTGGGGATTTAGGAGAGTTTATATATCTGTAGTGCTTAGAACAGTGACTATTACTTGGTCATTAAATATCATATATGTTAACAATTATTATTTATATTTACTAGTGACTACATAAACATTGGTCTCAAATAATTATCGCCTTTAAATTAAAGTAAGATTTATTTTAGCTTTCTCGCGTTTGTCTGATCTTGTGTATTTTATTTAGTGATGTTTAGTCCCTCAGTTGAGTTCAACTCTTTATGACCTCATGGACTGTAGCCTGTCAGACTCCTCTGTCCATGGGATATTCTAGGCACAAATGCTGGGGTGGGTTGTCATTTCCTCCTCCAGGGTATCTTCTTCACCCAGGGATCAAACCCGTGTCTCCTGAAACTCCTGCATTGGCAGGTGCATTCTTTACCACAGAGCCACCAGCAAAGCCCATGACAAACCTTATTTAGCAGAATTTTGGAACCTAAATGAATTACACTAAGAAAGGTGATCATTGAGGGGCTTACTTATTATTTATGTAGATACCCGAAAATATGTTCTCTTGATTTACTAAGCAAATGAGAATTCTGCTGCTCAAAATCTAATCAAATAGTTAGGCTTTGGAGAATTCTGCTGGAAAATAATTTTTCAAAGATTATTCCTTTCATGATGAAAGTGCAGAAAGTTGGGCCTTTAACAGGCCCCAATTTACTTTCCAGAAAAATGGTTGATCCTATTTTACAGGGGCTTCTTAAAGTATCCATTAATTTAGAAAACACTAAATTTTGCCTTTGTTTCCAGATATGAGTCTATGAGGGAACTTTGTTTCATTCCCTCCTGTATCTTCAGCACCTGGAGCAGTGCCTAGAACTTAGTACAACATCAATAATTATTTTATCAATTAATAAATGTATATGATCTCTAAAGGTCAGTATTAGGTATTAGGGATAGATAAATCAACTAAATACTCATAAGCTGTAAGCTAAAATTATTCACACCATGATTGTCTTCTGCTTTCTTATTGCCTAAGTGAGCAGATCTTCTTTCAATACTAAAAAAAAAAAATGAAATATTTGCCTTATAGCTCCATGGCAGTCTAAAATAGGTATTGTCAGTTATCCAGCTGCTGTTTAGTCTGTCGAGATTTGTCTGTATTAGATAAGGGATGTCCAGTGTTCCCATGAGGATTTTCCGCTTTCTACTTAAACAATCCAAAAGCTGTATCTCCAGACAGTATCACTATGGCCAGCTTAGAACCTATCTGGTTGAACCTCTGATTGACAAACTACCCTCAGATATCACTGAAGGGATAGTTGGGACTTTGCACACAGTCATATGTAGAAGTGGATATCTTTTTTCCTATCACTTGCATCCACTGATGTCATGGAATAAGAGCTTAGTCCATTTCAGGTATGTGCCTGTGTGCTCAGTCACTCAGCCACATCCAACTCTTTGCAACCCGGTGGATTATAGCCTACCAGGCTACTCTGTCCATGGAATTGTTTAAGCAAGAATATTGGAATGGGTTGCCATTTCCAATTCCAGGGCCATTTCAAGAATAGTGGCATCTAATAATGTCAAGATGAATCAACCAGTTCAGTTCACTTGCTCAGTCCTGTCAGACTGTTTGCAACCCCATGAACCACAGCACAGCAGGCCTCCCTGTCCATTACCAACTCCCAGAGTTCACCCAAATCCATGTCCATTGAGTTGGTGATGCCATTCAACCATCTCATCCTCTGTCATCTGCCTCTCCTCCTGCCCTCAATCTTTCCCAGCATCAGTTCAATTGCTCAGTTATGTCTGACTCTTTGTGATCCCATGAAGAGCAGCACGCCAGGCCTCCCTATCCATCACCAACTCCCAGAGTCGACCCAAAACCATGTCCATTGAGTTGATGATGCCATCCAACCATCTCATCCTCTGTCATCCCCTTCTCTTCCTGCCCTCAATCTTTCCCAGCATCAGGGTTTTTTCAAATAAGTCGGATCTTCACATCAGGTGGCCAAAGTATTGAAGTTTCAGCTTCAATATCAGTCCTTCCAATGAATATTCAGGACTGATCTCCTTTAGGATGGACTGGTTGGATCTCTTCGCAGTCCAAGGTTTCTCAAGTGTCTTCTCCAACACCACAATTCAAAAGTATCAATTCTTCGGTGCTCAGCTTTCTTTATAGACCAACCCTCACATCCATACATGACTACTGGATAAACCATAGCCTTGACCAGATGATGTTTGTTAGCAAAGTAATGTCTTTGCTTTTTACTACGCTGTCTAGGTGGGCCTGCCTCTTGAGAAATCTATATGTAGGTCAGGAAACAACAG
Source organism: Budorcas taxicolor (assembly GCF_023091745.1). Lineage (NCBI taxonomy): Eukaryota > Metazoa > Chordata > Mammalia > Artiodactyla > Bovidae > Budorcas > Budorcas taxicolor. Next base: position 145,133,631 of record NC_068911.1, on the reverse strand, counting down.
TTAAATCTGGACATGGAACAACAGACTGGTTCCAAATAGGAAAAGGAGTACATCAAGGCTATATATTGTCACCCTGCTTATTTAACTTATATGCATTGTACATCATTAGAAACACTGAACTGGAAGAACACAAGCTCGAATCAAGATTGCTGGGAGAAATATCAATACCCTCAGATATGCAGATGACACCACCCTTATGGCAGAAAGTGAAGAGGAGCTAAAAAGCCTCTAGATGAAAGTGAAAGAGGAGGGTGAAAAATGTGCCTTAAAACTCAACATTCAGAAAACGAAGATCATGGCATCCGGTCCCATCACTTCATAGGAAATAGATGGGGAAACAGTGGAAACAATGTCAGACTTTATTTTTTTGGTCTCCAAAATCACTGCAGATGGTGACTGCAGCCATGAAATTCAAAGAAACTTACTCCTTGGAAGGAAAGTTATGACCAACATAGATAGCATATTCAAAAGCAGAAGCATTACTTTGCCAACAAAGGTCCATCTAGTCAAGGCTATGGTTTTCCCAGTTGTCATTTATGGATGTGAAAGTTGGACTGTGAAGAAAGCTGAGTGCCGAAGAATTGATGCTTTTGAACTGTGGTGTTGGAGAAGACTCTTCAGAGTCCCTTGGACTGCAAGGAGATCCAGTTAGTCCATCCTAAAGGAGATCAGTCCTGGGTGTTCATTGGAAGGACTGATGCTAAAGCTGAAACTCCAATACTTTGGCCACCTGATGTGAAGAGTTGACTCATTGGAAAAGACTCTAATGCTGGGAGGGATTGAGGGCAGGTGGAGAAGGGGATGACAGAGGATGAGATGGCTGGATGGCATCACCGACTCGGTGGACATGAGTTTGGGTGAACGCCGGGAGTTGGTGATGGACCAGGAGGCCTGGCGTGCTGCATTCATGGGGTCGCAAAGATCAGACATGACTAAGCGACTGAATGGAACTGAACTGAGGTTGGTCATAACTTTCCTTCCAAGGAGTAAGCGTCTTTTAATTTCATGGCTGCAGTCACCATCTGCAGTGATTTTGGAGGCCAGAAAAATAAACTCAGCCACTGTTTCTACTGTTTCCCCATCTATTTGCCATGAAGGGATGGGACCAGATGCCACAATCTTCGTTTTCTGAATATTGAGCTTTAAGCCAACTTTTTCACTCTCCTCTTTCACTTTCATCAAGAGGCTCTTTAGTTCTTCTTCACTTTCTGCCATAAGGGTGGTGTCATCTGCATATCTGAGGTTATTGATATTTCTCCCAGCAATCTTGATTCCAGCTTGTGGTTCCTTCAGCCCAATATTTCTCATGATATACTCTGCATATAGGTTAAATAAGCAGGGTGACAATATACAGTCTTGATATACTCCTTTCCCAATTTGGAGCCAGTCTGTTGTTCCATGTCCAATTCTAACTGTTGTTTCCTGACCCGCATACAGGCTTCTCAAGAGGTAGGTCAGGTGGTCTGGTATTCCCATTGAAAGGTTGTTGCTGAACCACAAAAAGACCCCCGGATCCTTGGCCTCCAAAGGAGAAGAATTCAAACCGGTGCAAGAGATGAGGCTTGATGGCTCAGAGCGTTTGTGTAATAAAGTTTTATTAAAGTATAAAAGAGATAGAGAAAGCTTCTGACACAGGCATTGGAAGGGGACTGAAAGAATACCCACTTTGTAGTGTTAGCAATGCAGTCATATACCTTTTAATTAGTTATTACAATGAATCAAAAGAATGTCTCAAGTTTGTGAAAATTTTACCAGACCCACTCCCAGAATTTACATTTTAAGATAACAAAATTAGAATTTAACAATAGAAAGATCCTACTAGACCCACTTCCATAATATACATTCTAAGAGATAAGGATTAGTCAGAAGGTTTTCAGGAAGGAGAAATTGCCCTCCAGCAGGATACACTGTTGTTGTATAAACCCTAGTACAGAGTTTAAACTGAGTTGTGTAATTAACTAAGACTAAAGAATGTTCAGTTCAGTTCAGTCCCCATGAATTGCAGCACTCCAGGCCTCCCTATCCATCACCAACTACCGGAGTTCACTCAAACTCATGTCCACTGAGTCAGTGATGCCATCCAGCCATCTCATCCTCTGTCGTCCCCTTTCCCTCCTGCCCCCAATCCCTCCCAGCATCAGAGTCTTTTCCAACGAGTCAATTCTTCACATGAGGTGGCCAAAGTATTGGAGTTCAACTTTAGCATCATTCCTTCCAAAGAACACCCAGGACTGATCTCCTTTAGAATGGACTGGTTCGATCTCCTTGCAGTCCAAGAATGTAGAGGGGAAAAAAGTTTGTCCTTTTCTCCTCCTTGAGAATTCCAGACCCCTATCTCCACTTTGAGAGCCCCAGATCCCTTTCTCCTCCGTGGGGACCCTGGACTTCTTATCAGTCTGCCTAGGAATTGACTCTCTCACCATCTTTTTCAGAATTTTCCAATTTATTGTGATCCACAGTCAAAGGATTTGACATAGTCAATAAAGCAGAAATAGACTTTTTTTCTGGAACTCTCTTGCTTTTTTGATGATCCAGTGGATGTTGGCAATTTGATCTCTGGTTCCTCTGCCTTTTCTAAAAGCTTGAACATCTGGAAGTTCATGGTTAACGTATTGCTGAAGCCTGGCTTGAATAATTTTGAGCATTACTTTACTAGCATGTGAGATGAGTGCAATTGTGCAGTAGTTTGAGCATTCTTTGGCATTGCCTTTCTTTGGGATTGGGTTGAAAACTGACTATTTCCAGTCCTGTGGCCACTGCAGAGTTTTCCAAATTTGCTGGCATATTGAGTGCAGCACTTTCACAGCATCATCTTTCAGGATTTGAAATCGCTCGACTGGAATTCTATCACCTTCACTAGCCTTGTTCGTAGTGATGCTTTCTAAGGCCCACTTGACTTCACCTTCCAGGATGTCTGGCTCTAGGTGAGTGATCATACCATCATGATTATCTTCGTCGTGAAGATCTTTTTTGTACAATTCTTCTGTGCATTCTTGCCACCTCTTCTTAATATCTTCTGCTTCTGTCAGGTCCATACCATTTCTGTCCTTTATCGAGCCCATCTTTGCATGAAATGTTCCCTTGGTATCTCTAATTTTCTTAAAAGAGATCTCTAGTCTTTCCCATTCTATTTTTCCCTCTATTTCTTTGCATTGATCGCTGAGGAAGGCTTTCTTATCTCTTCTTGCTATTCTTTGGAACTCTGCATTCAAATGGGTATAACTTTCCTTTTCTCCTTTGCTTTTTGCTTCTCTTGTTTTCACAGCTATTTGTAAGGCCTCCTCAGACAGCCATTTAGCTTTTTTGCATTTCTTTTTATTGGCGATGGTCTTCATCTCTGTCTCCTGTACAATGTCACGAACCTCAGACCATAGTTCATCTGGCACTCTGTCTTTCAGATCTAGTCCTTTAAATCTAATTCTCACTTCCACTGTATAATTACGAGGGATTTGATTTAGGTCATACCTGAATGGCCTGGTGGTTTTCCCCACTTTCTTCAATTTAAATCTCAATTTGGCCATAAGGAGTTCATGATCTGAGCCACAGTCAGCTCCTGGTCTTGTTTTTGCTGACTGTATAGAGCTTCTCCATCTTTGGCTGCAAAGAATATAATCAATCTTCTTTTGATGTTGGCCAACTGATGATGTCCATGTGTAGAGTCTTCTCTTGTGTTGTTGGAAGAGGTTGTTTACTATCTGATTTATTGCCTAGTATGTTTCATGAATGTTACATGCACAAATGTTACTCAATCCTTATAACACTTTTTTGTCATATGTATTATTATCTTCATTTTACAAACAAAAGAGAAACAGAAAGAAAAACATGGCTTCAGAGGAAAAGTAATAGCTTTCCTCTGAAACTATTAAAAACTAAATAGAAAAGTAAAAGTTTCTATTCCCGGTGATAGAAACTAAGAGATAAGCAAGGGAAACACAGGCCTGCTGATGCTAATGTTTGTGTACATTATGCTTTGGTAGGATACCTGGGAAGGCTCTGTGATTTCAGCCAGTCATTGAGCTTGTTGGTGTATTTCTGTCTCAAAATCATAACCCTTATGTCATTCCAGTATGTTTTATACCCACATGTGCCTAAGACCATGCCTATGTAGACAGTAAAATCTCGGGCTGGAGCTGAGCTGTTTTCCATGGTAACCAGCTGTATCTGAGACTGGATTCAGTTCTGATGTCAAATTACCCCAGAAACACCCTGAGATACTTGGGAATGATTCATAATTACCACCAATTGACAGTGATGAGAAAATTGGTGCTATTTCCCTATCAATCTCTAAAAAGATATTTTAAAAAATTCTTACTGTGAAAATTTGTTCCACAAGCTTCAACATTAATTCTCAATCTTTGTTTTGCAACACTCCAGTATGCCTCCAATTATTTCAAAGATGGTGATAAAGTTCTTAATTTCCAAAAAAAATTAAATGTGATTAAACTTTGTTTTAATGTTTTCTTGTGACACATTTCAAACATGTTCAATAGCAATAAAATTGTGACAAACCTCTGTGTATCCACTGATTCATGTTCAACAATTACCAATAAATATCAAATATTATTTCATTTATATCCTCCCACTCTTCCCCCATACCCACCACAGGAGTATTTTGTAGCAAACCCTAGATATTGTATCAAATCATTCTGCTTAAAATTTCATATTAGAATGTCATAGAAACAGTTGGACAAAGAAAAAAAAGAAGGGGGAACGCATGAATGATATAAAGCAAAACCAGCAAAATGCAGTTTTTTGAACAGTTTTCATTTTTGTTTTATTTGGAGAAGACAAAAACAATGTCTCTTTTATTCATTTTGAACACAAATCAAAATTTAATATATCTTTAAGATAATTATGTTGACGGTGACTTCCCTAAAATGTGTAGCAAGTAATTTATGAGTGGGCATCAGACACTGAAGGAGAAAGAGATTAGATTTCACCAGCCCCCAGGTGGTAAGAAATTGAGAATCACTGATAATATTGTGATGTCAAGCACTATTCTGTTTTTTCGTTACTGACCAAATCAAGAGAGCCTTTCCTTATAGTGCACTGTGAGAGATGTTCTTGGCAGAAGAGCTCTTTTGCATACTATATATTATAGTGTCCAAGTAACCCCCACATTGAAACTACTCTATTGAGAATGATAAAGCAGGTATTTCAGATTCACACACTTTTATGTTTCTCACCAATAACTACCGGTAATAGAGCTGCACCTTTATTATTCCTTCAGTGTTGTTATTGAAATATTCTTTTAAACATGCATTTCCATGGAAATAAAAACATCTCATCTGCTTTATAGTTCCTTTAATTTTGTAGAATGTGCCTAATTATTTAAATACATACTTTTGTCCCTAAGCATATTGACAATGTGCTTCTCGATGGCTTAGTGGTATAGAACCCACCTGCCATCACAGGAGACGTAGGATATGCAGATTTGATTTCTGAGTCAGGAAAATTCCCTGGAGGAGGAAATGGTGACTCACTCCAATATTCTTGTTTGGGAAAATCCCAAACAAGGACAGAAGAGCCTGGTGGGCTACAGTCCGTGGGGTCGCAAAGAGTCAATCATGACTAAGCGACTGAGCATGAACACAATATTGACTCCACTGAAAATACATATAAATTGGCTAGCAGTTTAACATAACATATCAAAGGGCTTCCTTGGTGGCTCAGAAGATAAAGAATCTGCCTGTAGTTTAGGCGACCAGGTTCAATCCCTGGGTTGGGAAGATCCCCTGCAGAAGGGAATGGCAACCCACTCCAGTATTCTTGCCTGGGGAATTCAACAAGGAGCCTGTTGGATTTCGGTCCATGGGGTTGCAAAGAGTCTGTCATGGCTGAGAGACTAACACTTTCATATTCACTTGTCAAAAGGTCAAATAATGGAAGGAAATGTTTTGTATCATCACATTTTTATAAATTCAGTTCCAATAGGAAATATCAGTGTAAAATCTGGGTAAATTTATGCCTCATTAACATCCAGATTTAATTCCAGTGTTGTGATCTAATGTGAAGCAACAGCTGTCAGTTCTTAAAAATACAATAAGGAAATGAGGTTGTACATCAGTTAACACATTTATAAAAAATGCAGAAACATAAGCATTTTTAGAATGCCTCAAACCCAAATCATAGTAATTATAATTGCATTTGTTGAAAAGTAGTGGAATTGGTGTTTTATTAAATATTTTGACTTTATAATTTAAAGAAAATGACTGGCTCTAGATATTAATATAGTCTAAAATGAAAGTTTGTGTTCATCTTGTAGCATTTTTATTATGAAAGTGTTTTTATAAGTCAAATATACATAAATAAATTATGTAAAGCTAAACTGAGTAAGGACATATGGTAGTCTAGTAGGTTCTGACGTTTCTCATGAGAATCACCAGGAGGAGCTTTTAAAGACACAAACTGCTGGACCCCACTCTATAGTTTTGCTTCTCTGGTGGCTTAGTCAGTAAAGAAACCACCTGCAATATAGGACACCTGGGTTCAATCCCTGGATTGGGAAGATCCCCTAGAGGAGGGCGTGGCAACCCCCTCCAGTATTCTTGCCTGGAGAACTCCCATAGACAGAGGAACCTGGTGAGCTACAGTCTGTGGGGTCATAAAGAGTCAGACATGACTGAACAATTAAGCACAGCATCCTACGCTATGGTTTCAGATTCAGAAGGTCTGGGGAGACATCACTATTTTCATTTCTTACCAGTTTCCAGGTGATGTTGATGTTGCTGGTCCAGGGACCTCAGTTTGAAAAGTATTTCAGTAGCCTAATATGTTCTAAGAATGCAGGATTTAAAGTTGTGGTGATTATGAAAATATCTTTTTTAAGTTGGGTACCACATGGGCAAGATATCAAGAAGATAGATGTTGCCGGTAATTCTATTACTAGCATTTGTCCCTTTTCACCTTACTCCCGGTCTCTCTGGGACTTTTTTTTTTTTTAAGTAATTAATTACTTTGGCTGTGTTGGGTCTTAGTGACATGCAAGGTCTTTGTTGTGTCATGCGGGATCTTTCATTGCAGAGCATGGACTCTCTAGTTGTGGCACCTGGGCTCAATTGTTGTGGCAGGCGGGCTCCAGAGAGCATGGGGTTCAGCAGTTGCAGCATGTGTGATTAGTTGCCTCACATTATCTCTCTGGGACTTGTGTTTCTCACCAATGATTACAAGTCTTTTCTCAAACACTGAGAACCTCACCTCTTGTTCTAACTCTTAGCTGATGACAGTGCTTTAGATTTACCTGAATCAATGAATGAAATCAGAAAAGATTACTCTTCTGCTGCCACGTTTACCTGATACATTTTATCTTTCATCTTTATACAATGGATGCATCTCCCTCTTCTGATCTATAGCCACCACACTCCGTTTGCACACTGCATCTCATTCCCACCTCCTTCAGAATTTGCTCCTACAATGATTCCTCTTCCTCTCTTGGTTTTCTTCTTATCTCATCTGCATCTCCTTCATATTTGTCTTTGCCAGATTCTCCAACTTTTATCTGCTTTAAAGATAAGACTAGTTCTTAGATCCTTCTTAAGTTTGTGTCAAGACATTTCCCCTGAGGAAAGAAAGGGGGAAGAATTTATCCATCGGATCTCATCCCCATTGGTCAAAGGCTGTCCCAATATTTGGCCACATGAGTAAGAAGTGGGTTACTTCAGGTCCCATAATGTGGTATCAAAGAAACCCCTGGCTGGATGAAAGCTAGAGACACTCCCCCACCCCACCCTTGATCTGGGCCTGATTTGAGGTGTGGTCAGGTTGCCCCTAGGTTACAGACCTGGTTTCTGTGGCAGTGGCTTAAATAAGAAGTGAAGCTCAGAAGATTTGATTTGGTGTAGGAGAGCAGTCCATTCCATGATTCCTACATACAGACACACTTACTGGCTTTATTAAGAAAGGGAATTATTCAGAATGGAGCTGGAGGCCCAGGCAGCAGCATTGATGGTTACTGATGTAGACCAACAGCCTAATTTAAGTCATACCACAGTAAACTGTAAAAGCCCATTGTTCTCTTCAGGAATCTCTAGGTAACATCAAGCTTATTGTCACCCACATCTAGCTGTGAGTTAATTATTAGTCTTTGTTGTTTGAGCAAGGTAGCTCTAATAGTTCACTCCTGTATAATCTGGAAATTAATTTATTAAAGACCATTCTCATGGTCATGCAACCCTTCGAGATTGTTAGGAGAGTTGATGGTAAAGTGGAAAGTGGAAACAGGGAAAGAGGATGGCCATATTTCAATTTTAGAGAGAGGAAAAAGAGAGGGAGAGAAAGAGGGTGGTATTCAGGGGAGAGGATGAGAGGGAGAATGAGAAAGAAAAGGAACGAGATCTCGTCAGTCCTGATAGTGAATGCCTAAGTGCATGCTGTATGATTTTCTGGGTTTTATATATATATATGTATATATATATATATATATATATATATATATATATATACACATATATACACACACACGCGCGCTGTTTTTTCTATGTCATAAAAACTTTATAAAACCTAGCATTTTACTTTTGTAAAGTGGGAAAGGCTTCATTAATACTAGTTTTATTGCTGCAAGGGTGCAGTTCAATTCAGTTCAGTTGCTCAGTGTGTCTGACTCTTTGCAACCCCATGAATCACAGCCCGCCAGGCCTCCCTGTCCATCACCAACTCCCAGAGTTCACTCAAACTCATGTTCACCGAGTCAGTGATGCCATCCAGCCATCTCATCCTCTGTCGTCCCCTTCTCCTCCTGCCCCCAATCCCTCCCAGCATCAGAGTCTTTTCCAATGAGTCAACTTTTCATGTGAGGTGGCCAAAGTACTGAAGTTTCAGCTTTAGCATCATTCCTTGCAAAGAAATCTCAGGGCTGATCTCCTTCAGAATGGACTGGTTGGATCTCCTTGCAGTCCAAGGGACTCTCAAGAGTCTTCTCCAACACCACAGTTCAAAAGCATCAATTCTTCGGCGCTCAGCCCTCTTCACAGTCCAACTCTCACATCTATACATGACCACAGGAAAGAACCATAGCCTTGACTAGACGGACCTTAGTCGGCAAAGTAATGTCTCTGCTTTTGAATATGCTATCTAGGTTGCTCATAACTTTTCTTCCAAGGAGTAAGCGTCTTTTAATTTCATGGCTGCAGTCACCATCTGCAGTGATTTTGGAGCCCCCAAAAATAAAGTCTGACACTGTTTCCGCTGTTTCTCTATCTATTTCCCATGGAGTGATGGGACCAGATGCCATGATCTTCGTTTTCTGAATGTTGAGCTTTAAGCCAACTTTTTCACTCTCCTCTTTCACTTTCATCAAGAGGCTTTTTGGTTCCTCTTCACGTTCTGCCATAAAGGTGGTGTCCTCTGCATATCTGAGGTTATTGATATTTCTCCCGGCAATCTTGATTCCAGCTTGTGTTTCTTCCAGTCCAGCATTTCTCATGATGTACTGTGCATATAAGTTAAATAAGCAGGGTGACAATATACAGCCTTGATGTACTCCTTTTCCTATTTGGAACCAGTCTGTTGTTCCGTGTCCAGTTCTAACTATTGCTTCCTGACCTGCATACAGATTTCTCAAGAGGCAGGTCAGGTGGTCTGGTATTCCCATCTCTTTCGGAATTTTCCACAGTTTATCATGATCCACACAGTCAAAGGCTTTGGCATAGTCAGTAGAGCAGAAATAGATGTTTTTCTGGAGCTCTCTTGCTTTTTCCATGATCCAGCGGATGTTGGCAATTTGATCTCTGGTTCCTCTGACTTTTCTAAAACCACCTTGGACATCAGGAAGTTCATGGTTCAGGCTTCTCATAAAAGGTATAAGAGACCACCATTGCAACTATGTGTGCAAGACTTTGGGGTTTTACTTTTATCTTATATGTGTGTCCCAGTTGGATCCAGGGTATCTGAAGCATGGACGGCGAGGCGAGAGAAATATATAGATTTAGAGAGAGATAAGGAAAGAATTTGCAGTGAAGAGAATAGAGGAGAGAAAGAGGCTTATATTCCTTGGTTTACGCAGAAAATCAATAAAGTCTCGAGACAAGAGACTTGCACCATTTACGTAGGCCACAGGCACCCTCCCGGTCTCCCGAGGGAGTGAAGACGCAGGGCGCCAACCCATTCAGGTTAGAAGCCCAGGCAAATAAGTAAACACAGTGGAGCTCTGTGCTCCAGATGGGAATTAGCCTGAAAAGGAGAGTAAGAAAGAAAAGACGACATGGGGAAACCAGGCTTTCGTGGAACTGGTCTTGGTCCTGGTCCTGGTCCGTCTCTTTATTTTTCAGGGAAGCTTTTATACTTTAAGTTGTACATAGAGATAAATGTAAGAAGCAGAGTCACGCAGGGTCAGCTGCTCTGACCCTTATCTAAAGACAGAGTGTTCTTTGCATATCTTTGTTCTTACAAGGGTCTTATGTTTGTTTACAATATCTTCTGGTCTGGAGACTGATTAACATTTTATGGCCCCATCTTTCTTTCTATTGATAAAGGTTAGTCGATCAGAAAACTTGTTTTCCCTTAAGATCTACTTAGTCTTAAAACAGTGATAAAGTTACATTCTTACATAGCAAGGAAACAGTGGTTTATAGCAAAGAAAGAGGAGTACAGTGATTTATAACAAAGAGAAAATTAATTAACTCAAAAGTCTAGTATTACTAACATCAAAACTATTATACTTCTTTTTCTACATTCTAATTACATTGATTAATACACTCCCAGGTGCCTGAGGATATGGAGGCCTGGTGGCAATCATTAACTCACCAATGAAACCCTTCACCAACATGATTTTTATCTTTAGAAAAGCCCTATGCTAGCTTTCAAAATACTCCAAACTCTCTGTGCTGTTTATGGTTGAGAGGTTGTAAACAATCATGTGCATAGTAGCAGAGTGTGGATAATCCTGTCACACAAGCTAGTTTGCCAGCAGAGAAGTTTGACCTGAGACACTCCTTTTATATGCAGGAGATTATTAACTGGAGCTCTAAGTTAATTTTCCACAGAAAGGTGGTTGGGGATAGCCCCTGTTAATGTCAGAAGAGTGTAGTATGCTGCTGCTGCTAAGTTGCTTCAGTTGTGTCCAACTCTGTGCGACCCCATAGATGGCAGCCCACCAGGCTTCCCCTGTCCCTGGGATTCTCCAGGCAAGAACACTGGAGTGGGTTACCGTTTCCTTCTCCAATGCATGAAAGTGAAAGGTGAAAGTGAAGTAGCTCAGTCGTGTCCGACTCTTAGCGACCCCATGGACTGCAGCCCACCAGGCTCCTCCATCCATGGATTTTCCAGGCAAGAGTTCTGGAGTGGGGTGCCATTGCCTTCTCCGAGAGTGTAGTATAACAGATAGATTTTGGTTTCAGGGGTAGATGTTCGAGCAGATCTAGGGGACTTCTTGAGTCTTGATCCACCTTGCCCGCATTACCTTGTCATGGGTGGGATTGGGAGTCCCTCGAGTCCTGACCCGCCTTTGCCCGTCAGGGCTCTTCCTCATGACCTTTGTCATGGGTGGGATCTCCCGTGCTGGCGTCTGGCAGTGTTTGCCTTTTAAATTCCAAGTAAAATTCCACAATTTCTCTGTCAGATATTGCAACAGGGGTGAGAATCACTGACTGGGATCTGCTTCCTGTTTTCATGGTTCTAAGATCTCTTTCTCTGTTACTTCACTTTTCTTTAGGCCTGAAACAACACACTGATTAGAGCACATCTCTTTTGGCTACAATTATATCATGCTCTCTGATGAGACTTAATCCACTGTGATTGGAATACATAGAACCCTGCGCTTTATGTTTAGTTAGTCTCATCCATTATGTGTAGAACATCAGTCAATTTTTGGAAGAACATCTGATTTCAAAGTTCCTTTCCAGAGGAGGTGTGGCAAGCTGACTCACCGTCATTACAATGTACATGCATATCTCACTTAACTTGAGAATATCTACATAAATCTTTACATTCATAATTGTAATTAAAGGTAGAGAAAGCCACATGTAATTTTTATTCAGTAGTTTCAGAGTTACTTGCTGAGAACAGCTAGGCATTGAAATTATCTTTCAAAACATACAATTTGAGAAGAGACAAACTATCTAAGAAGGAAAAAAGCGAAAGCAAATTGCCACTGTTAGGATCCAGTAATCATAGAAAAGGTGATATTAAAGCAAGCAATGATTTCTTTTTTGGTGAAGAAGTTCCAAGCCAAGCCTCAGGATTAGGAAAAAAAGAAAATAATTCACCAAGAAAAATTATCTGTGTCGAGAGTGCAGATAAATGGAATATTTTGGTTCAGCATTGAGAGGCATTTTCACCTGATAATCAATCAGTGTGTAAAGTTTTGATTTCAGTTTTTAGCAGCATGAGGCTGTTGTGTATATTTTTAAACTCAGCAACACCAGTCCCCAGGGGACAAAAAGCAATAATCATGGTTGTATCTCTCTGGATAAGGCAGTTCTTTTTTGATTTTGTTGCTTTTGTTTGCTTGTTTCTCCTGGGAGCTTGACTAGGCACTCGGGAGAAAGACTTTATTGCCATGTTTACTTAGCATGAGTTTCCAACTTTCTCAAGACCTTTTCTGGCACAGATTTCAAGTTCCCTCTCAGCTCTCTAGGCAGTGCTCCAAGTTTACTTCAACCACACCAGGAGTTTTAAATTGTTGCCCAATCTCCTTTTCACCCTTCATCATACCATCCCAACCTCATTTCTCTGTGTCATATTCTCAGAGCAGTCATGGAAATCACTCTCAGCTTCCTTGTTTCTCTCTCCTAAAACCTTGCTCCTCTTTCTTGAGGTTATCGCCTCATCTTTCTGCCTTTTCTCCTTCTGCACCTGAGCAGCTCTATGTAGCTAGAAAATAATCCATGACCACACTGGCTGGTCACAGTTTAAAATGATCACAGATTTGAGGTGGGTTCTCTATGTTGTCCAGCAACCTTCCTGCTTTTACCAGGTTAATTCAGTTCCCTAGACAGTAATTTTATACCACCTCCTTGATCCTCGAACTTCCCCTTTGTAAGGAGATCTTCTTTGGCAACTCCATTGAAAAGTGCACCTTGACCCCACCATTCTGTCCTCCCAACCCCACTTTTTTCCTTCATAGCACTTATCATCATCAGGCATTTTATATATGGAGAATGGAAGCTCCATGAAAGCATAAGCTTTGTTTCATAATCGATTTTGAAATGATCAGTAGATGTCTAGTATTTTTATTAATTAAAGAAATGCTATGCTGTATTAACTCCTTGGAAGATCTACCCAATTTGATTTTTATTGACCCAGGGAGAAGGGTGTAGTATGAGAATTAGGAAGTTCACTTCTGGAACATGAGTCAGAACTTTGCTGATCCAAGATGTTCCACTTGTCCTTTCTTAATGAATGCATCTTCTCCCTCATAGGTCAACTCTTATTCACTTTATTCCCACCCTTTGCCATAATGTTCTGATGTTGTAGGTAATAAATTATCTCCTGTTTTGTAAGAGCTTCACTCCATATGTGTGCACATAATTTCATGATTGCTCTGCAAGCTTGACAGCATTTTTTGGTGTTGATTTTGTCTTTATGATTATATGAAAGAAGTGCACCATACAGGAAACACCCTTATGTTAAAAGTCTTTTTGGGGTAATGATGACTTATAACTTGTTCATCAATGAGGTAGGATGTTAACCAAGCAGACTTATCTCTTAGGCCAATACATTAATGTTTCTGATGACTGAGCAAAAATATTCGAAAGAGAACATGAAATATTTCAGCCCAAGATTATTGCCCTGAAGTGGTGTTTCATCCTTAATGGAGCAAAGCAGATAGAAAGATAAAGGACACTCACGCTGCATGAAATTCCAAAAGCATTGTTTTCCCATCCACCTATTGTCTTTCTTTCCTTTTTAAATCCAGTGAGGACCCAGAATTTAGCACTAAGACATCACGGAGCGCAGAACGAATTACTTAATCTGGGTAATTACTTAAGGTCTCGAAAATGACCCTTGGGTATGAAAGCAGAATTTCATCAAACATTTAGAGAGTGAAATCCTCAAAAGTCAAATAGCAGTCAGGTACCTCTATAGGCTACTGAGATATCAAAGGCAAAAATGCCAAAAGTTGTCTCTGATTTCATGTTATTGCTATGTATATACTTGAGTGTAATTGACTCATTTCCACAGGAAAACAAAATAAATATATAACTTTAAAAAATACTAGTTTGAAAAAAAAATACACCTTATTTACGTGTCTTTTGATTAAGTTTTCTTCAGAACAAATTAAGAGCGAGGCTTCAGCCTGTTTCAGAAGTGGTGTGATTTTTTTTTCCAGGGTAGCTTGGATTGGCATCTTCCAATGCATCTGGGGCTCAATTCAGTACCCTTGGCTTCCAGTCCCTGCTGTCACTCAAGGCAGCAGGACAGAGACTAGGCTTACCAGAGTCTTTGGTCTAGTGACCTGTAGCCATGAGTAGCCTGTTCCATTTACCCAAGAGCACTGCAGAGAATGATCTTTTCCCATGTGTTCTGTAATATGAAAAGGTTGGGAAACAGTGGGTTAGATTGGTTAATATATTTATCCAAAACATGCTTTGAAGGCCTACTATGTGAAGCTGGGAATACATGCAGGAATATAGAGATGAATAAAACTTTTGTCTCAATAGTCTCTAAGTGACACATAGTTTCTAAAATTCTCTCATGTACTTCTGTTACTACAACATGGCCAATTTTGAGAAAAAAAAAAAAGTAATTATATGAATGAAGAGAGAGAATAGAGATGGCTGAGTGTGGAAGTTACAGAATATTGGGGCTTATAAAATAATACATTTTAGTTCTTACTACAACTCACTATTATCTTTTATCTCTTGAGGATATATTTCTATTTTTGCTTTCCTTTCACTGGCTATTTTTCAAGCAATATTTCTTCGTATTACTTTCATACAGGTTTTAAGTTAAAATGTTACTTTTGTAGAAAAGAAAAATATCTGGTTTTTAGTTATTAAAAATAATCGGAAGTTAATTCAAATATTACATTGTTTTGTTGTTTAGTTGCTAAGTTTTGTCCAACTCTTTTGTGACCCTATGGACTCTAGCCCACCAGGCTCTTCTGTTCATGGAATTTCCCAGGCAAGAATACTGGAGTGGGTTGCCATTTGCCTCTCCAGGGGATCTTCCCAACCCAGGGATTGAACCTGTGTCTCCTGCATTGGCAGGTGGAGGCTTTACCAATGAGCCCCCAAGGAAGCCCCAATTTATATACTGAATGGCTTAAAACTTAATCATATAATATCAGTATTATTACAAATAGATTAAATATCACAAAAGATATCTTTTTTAAAAAAGTATTTATTTGGCTGCACTGGGTTTTAGTTGTGGCACATAGGATCTTTGTTGGGGCACACAAGGTCTTTAGTTACAGCATATGAACTCTTAGTTGTGGCATGTGGGATCTGGTTCCCTGACTAGAGATGGAACCTGGGCCCCCTGCATTGGGAGTGTGGAGTCCCAGCCACTGGACCACCGTGTATGCTCAGTTGCTCCATCATGTCTGATTCTTAGTGACCCTGTGGATTGTAGTCTGCCAGGCTCTGCTGTCCATGGGGTTTCCCAGGTAAGAATTATGGCGTGGGTTGCTATGCCCTCCTCCAGGGGATCTTCCTGACCCAGGGACTGAACCCATGTCTCCTGCATAGCAGGTGGATTCTTTCCACTGAGTCACATGGGACACCTACCAGGTAACCACAAATAAATGAATGGGGTTATAACCTAAATGATAAGATGGTCCTTAGCATCTCCATATAATATTAATATATATTAATATTAATAGAAAACTGCTGCTGTGCAACTACATACACAAAGCCTCTGTTTAGCTTCTTCAGCTATTCTCAGCACTGTATGGTTCTCTCTAAGAGAGAGTCTGTTTATTGATATGATGCTTGGCAACCACAGCAGATACAAAAGAATAATAAAATTTGGAACAGATTGTGAAGTCTTAAATGAAAATGTGGCAGCCCTACATGAACATAAACTCTTTCCAGACAATTAAAAGAGCACACATTTGTATTTTTAAACATCCATTAAAAAACTGAAAACAGTTGAAAGTACTTCTGACAAAATAACATTTCTTAACTGTCAAAAATAGGCTTTAAATGTGTACATTTGGTTTTAAAATATTGATATAATTATGAGTATGAACTTCTTTTAATGACAATTCTAGTTCAGTCCAATTCAATCATGCAGTCACTCAGTCGTGTCCGACTCTTTGCAACCCCATGGACTGCAGCATGCCAGGTCTCTCTGCCCATTGCCAACTCCCAGAGTTTACTCAAACTCATGTCCTTTGAGTTGGTGATGCCATTCAACCATTTCATCCTCTGTCATCCCCTTCTCCTCCCACCTTCAATCTTTCCCAGCATCAGGTCTTTTCCAATGAGTCAGTTCTTCACATCAGGTGGCCAAAGTATTGGAATATCACTTTCATCATCAGTCCTTCCAATGAATATTCAGGATTGATTTCCTTTAGGATGGATTGGTTGGATCTTCTTGCAGTCCAAGGGACTCTCAAGAGTCTTCTCCAACACCACAGTTCAAAAGCATCAATTCTTCAGCACTCAGCTTTCTTTATAGTCCAACCCTCACATCCATACATGACTACTGGAAAAACCATAGCCTTGACTAGATGGACCTTTGTTGGCAAAGTAATGTCTCTGCTTTTTAATATGCTGTCTAGGTTGGTCATAACTTTTCTTCCAAGGAGTAAGCATCTTTTAATTTCATGGCTGCAATCACCATCTGCAGTGATTTTGGAGCCCATAAAAATAAAGTCAGCCACTGTTTCAACTGTTTCCTCATCTATTTGCCATGAAGTGATGGGACCGGATGCCATGATCTTCATTTTCTGAATGTTGAGCTTTAAGGCAACTTTTTCACTCTCTTCTTTCACATTCATCAAGAGGCTCTTTAGTTCTTCACTTTCTGCCATAAGGGTGTTGTCATCTGCATACCTGAGGTTATTGATATTTCTCCTGGCAATCAGTTCTAGTAGATAAGCATTTTATTATGTTTAGCAACAACATTCTCAAAAATATATAGTGATAAAGGATCTGGTTTATCTTTCTTATCATGGTTTATTATAAGATTCTTAACATATGTTGATCCCCTACTGGGTGGCAGGTATGTTGAATCTATAGTTATCTCCTGCTTGATGCCAACATGTTCATGAAAATCTGATGTTCTGCACAATAATACTTACTGGTAGACTATTCCTATTTTAAAATGTGAAATATTTTAAGGTGTTTCTATTCCACCCATAGTCCCCAGTCTGTTTACTAACAGGTAAATAAGACAAAGTAAACTGCTTATGTGTGAGTTATCTGCAAATCATATTAAGAAGTAAAATAATTTAGCTATCAATTATCTATCACCAGTTAATATATTAGTTTCCAGACAGTTGTTTACATGTTTAGAAACATACTATATATTTCCTTTGTTGATGCTTACCTGGTCTACTTGTGATTTTGATGGTCAAGCAATTGTATTTGAAGGGTAATTAGAGACGTTTCCTACACATTATTTTCTTAAAAAGTGTAGTGAGTTTTGGGCATTACATTTTTTCTTTGCAAGCATCAGCCAAAAGTATTATCTTGAAAAATATGTACATTCCATGAAATTCTGATACTCTAAACCAAAGGAACATATACATATATTTGCTCATGTACTTTTCAGTCTCTAGCAATTAGCCATTATTTTCCTCTTTTGCAGATAGGAAAGTTGAGGTCCAGAGAGCTTGAGTGACTTGTCAAAGGTCTCTTATATGATGAAATTGTCTATAAATATTTTTATTGAATTTTACTAAATGTTATTATTTAGATAATTTGCTTTGATAATTTCAAGAATCTAGAGCCAGCTAAGTTATTCCTTTAAATAAAAAATCTTTTTTTCTCCAATGTCTCTCCTAGCATTTAATTTCTTGTGAGTTTTGCATAAATATTTGCTTAATACTAAGCAAATATTGCTAGGGGCTTCCCTAGTGCCTCAGATGGTAAAGAATTCGCCTTCTGTGTGGAAAACCTGGGTTTGATCGCTGGGTTGGGAAGATCCCCTGGAGAAGGAAACACCAACTCACTCCAGTATTCTTGCCTGGAAAATCCCCATAGACAAGAGGTGCCTGACAGGCTAGAGTCCATGGGGTCACAAAGAGTCAGACACGACGGAGCGACTAAGCACACACTGCACTATCTATGCGTTCAACTGCTATGATTGCTTTTCACTTCAAAAGGAGAAAAAACGGTAACTCTGGTTTGCTCAGTTAAAAGAAAGAATAGTAGCTTTGCCTTCTAGATTTAGTGTTGTACTTCCTGTATCTAAATTATATCTAGTGCATTTATGTCTGTGATGGCTCAGTGATAAAGAACCTGCCTGTCAGTGCAAGAGACATGAGTTTGATCTCTAGGTTGGGAAGATCCCTTGGAGAAATAAATGGCAACCTGCTCCAATATTCTTTTTGTTTGTTTGTTTTAAAAAATCATTCTTTACAATACTCTATTGGTTTTGCCATACATCCAGTATTCTTTCTTGGGAAATCTCATAGACAGATGAGCCTGGTAGGCCAGAGTCCATGGGGTCGCAAAAGAGTTGGATGTGACTTAGAGATTACAATATCCATGTATTTTTGCTTGGGAAATCTCATAGACAGATGAGTCTGGTTGGCCAGAGTCCATAGGGTCGCAAAAGTGTTGGACGTGACAACAATATCCATGTATTCACATTCAATTCCCTTTTAAAAGTATTTTCCAAAGTAAGCTATTAACATTTTACATTCTCAACAATCTTTTCTTTTTCTTGTACCCTACCATCTTTATTTTTGTACTATCATCACAAATAATATTACCTTATGTAGTGACAAATGAAGTTGTTTTTTTTTTTTTTTTTTTTTCAGTTGCTTAGTTTGGGTGCAGTTCAATAATTTACATCAAAATGGTTACTTGGAAAGTCATTTCTGTTAACATTATCTATCTGAACCAAAGACATCATCATTCTATTATTCTATTTTCAGAAACTCACTTATCTAGATTTATGTTGGAAACCATGATTACATAGTGGAAGGCCAGTGTGAGTCTTTCAATTAGTATCACTTTTCATTAGATAACCAGAGCACAAAGTCTTAGATTATTAATATTGTTGGTGACTTTAAGCACATTTCTCTCTCTAGCTACCTGAAATACTCAAATCAATTGGGTGATTTTTACTGATTTGCTAGCAGCTAATCACGTAAGTGTATTAGAATAGTGTTTCTGCATTCTTTAGAAATGTAGGGATTCAAATTGGTTTTCACATCAATCATTTCTTTTCATGTATAAAGCTGAAAGGTTACTAAATGTGTTTTCAGTGTGGTAACTTATAGGGAAATAATACAATGTCTTTCTCTTTTGCCAAAATTTCTGGAATTTTTACTTTTTCATATGACCATAAAATACTTCCTCATATACAGAATAGTTTTTCTTGGTGACTTTTTTAGTGCTTCTCAGTATCAAACTCTGACAAAGACCTGACAATTAATTTTTTTAAAATTTTTGAATTATAGTCGATATACAATATTCTATGTTAGTCTAGAGAAGAAAGTGGCAGCCCACTTCAGGTATTCTTGCCTGGGAAATCTCATTGACAGAGGAGCCTGATGGGCTGCAGTCCATGTGGTCACAAAAGAGTCAGACATGACTTAGCAACTAAACACAACAAATTATATGTTAGAGATGTAAAATATAGTGATTCCTAAATTTAAAGGTTTTATTCTGTTTATAGTTACTCTAAGATATTTGCTATGGCCCACGTATAGTACAAAATATCCTTGTAGCTTCTTTTATCCCCAGTAGTTTTTTACCTCTTAATTCCCTCCCCCTATATTGCCCCTCCCCCCTTACCTCTCAAGACCCATAACCACTACCTTGGAGAACTGACAGTTTATTTTTAACTTCAGAAACAACTTCAGTTTAATATTATTTTACACTTCAGGAAATTTCATCAGAGCTTTCTTTTCCAAAATATATTTTTTTCTTTTATATGTACTCAAGAAATCTGTCATTTGATGCTTTGGCTCATGTTTTTTGTCTTTTGCATCTGTGCATATGTCTGTCCTCTTTTCAGTGTTAAATATTCCCAATTAATAGATCAGCTGTGTGGTCTGATAGCCAGATGAAATTTCTTACAATCATTTTCCTTGCTTTCTAGGCATAAATCATCTTTATTTTTTTGAATGGAAAATTTCATTAAAATGAATTGTTTTAATTTAAAGAAGATTATTTTAATTGGTTAGTTAAGAATTTTGACAGTCATGATGAATCAATGCATAGTGACTCTGTATTAATATAATTTCCCTGTTTGCTTTGACCTTATTTTCATTTATTCAACTGAACAAATATTTTTGAGTGCTAATCCAAAAACTAGTGCTTAACAGTGTAGGAGATTAAGAAGTGAAACATAAATTCTACCCTCTGGGGACTCTGCTTAGAGGAAGATTAGGTTTATATAAGTAGAATGTAAACATTAATTTGCTGTCCCAGAAATGTAGATAAAAGTGGAATAATGATACTAGGTAGAATAATAATACTCTTTTTGAGAGTATAATCTTTACTTTCAACTAAGTAGTTGTGTTAGCTAAGGTAATGCTAGATATTGTAACAAATGGTTGCAGAAACCTCAGTGTCTCCACACAGTAAATGTTTCTCTCTTAGAGTCTGATTAGCATAAGGGTGAGGTGGCATTTGAAATTCTGCTCCTTACATCACTAAAGTTTCCAGCCTTCTTCAATATGTGGATTTCAAAGTCCCTGGAGATTGATATCCAAAAGAAAGACATAGGGGAAAAAAGCATATATAATATGGGTGTTTCTTGGGGCCTGACCTGGAAGTGGTATATATAACACTACACTTTGTTGTCAGTGTTACTGGTTGAATTGTGTCCCTGAACTCAAGTGGGCCTCAGAAAGCATCACTACAAATAAAGCTAGTGGAGGTGATGGAATTCCAGTCGAGCTGTTTCAAATCCTGAAAGATGATGCTGTGAAAGTGCTGCACTCAATATGCCAGCAAATTTGGAAAACTCAGCAGTGGCCACAGGACTGGAAATGGTCAGTTTTCCTTCCAATCCCAAAGAAAGGCAATGCCAAAGAATGCTCAAATTACCACACAATTGCACTCATCTCACATGCTAGTAAAGTAATGCTCAAAATTCTCCAAGCCAGGCTTCAGCAATACGTGAACCGTGAACTCCCTGATGTTCAAGCTGGATTTAGAAAAGGCAGAGGAACCAGAGATCAAATTGCCAACAT
The DNA here is from genome assembly GCF_023091745.1 of Budorcas taxicolor. Taxonomy (NCBI): domain Eukaryota; kingdom Metazoa; phylum Chordata; class Mammalia; order Artiodactyla; family Bovidae; genus Budorcas; species Budorcas taxicolor. Next base: position 145,112,372 of record NC_068911.1, on the reverse strand, counting down.
CTGCTGGATCATGGAAAAAGCAAGAGAAAATTCCAGAAAAACATCTATTTCTGCTTTATTGACTATGCCAAAGCCTTTGACTGTGTGGATCACAATAAACTGTGGAAAATTCTGAAAGAGATGGTAATACCAGACCACCTGACCTGCCGCTTGAGAAATCTGTATGCAGATCAGGAAGCAATAGTTAGAACTGGACATGGAACAACAGACTGGTTCCAAATAGGAAAAGGAGTACATCAAGGCTGTATATTGTCACCCTGCGTATTTAACTTCTATGCAGAGTACATTATGAGAAACGCTGGACTGGAAGAAACACAAGCTGGAATCAAGATTGCCAGGAGAAATATCAATAACCTCAGATATGCAGATGACACCACCCTTATGGCAGAAAGTGAAGAGGAACTAAAAAGCCTCTTGATGAAAGTGAAAGTGGAGAGTGAAAATGTTGGCGTAAAGCTCAACATTCAGAAAACGAAGATCATGGCATCCAGTCCCATCACTTCATGGGAAATAGATGGGGAAACAGTGGAAACAGTGTCCGACTTTATTTTGGGGGGCTCCAAAATCACTGCAGATGGTGACTGCAGCCATGAAATTAAGACGCTTACTCCTTGGAAGAAAAGTTATGAGCAACCTAGATAGTATATTCAAAAGCAGAGACATTGCCAACTAAGGTCCGTCTAGTCAAGGCTATGGTTTTTCCAGTGGTCATGTATGGATGTGAGAGTTGGACTGTGAAGAAGGCTGAGCATCGAATCATTGATGCTTTTGAAGTGTGGTGTTGGAAAAGACTCTTGAGAGTCCCTTGGACTGCAAGGAGTTCCAACCAGTCCATTCTGAAGGAGATCAGCCCTGGGATTTCCTTGGAGAGAATGATGCTGAAGCTGAAACTCTAGTACTTTGGCCACCTCATGTGAAGAGATGACTCACTGGAAAAGACTCTGATGCTGGGAGGGATTGGGGGTAGGAGGAGAAGGGGACAACAGAGGATGAGATGGCTGGATGGCATCATTGACTCGATGGACATGAGTCTGAGTGAACTCCGGGAGTTGGTGATGGACAGGGAGGCCTGGCGTGCTGCGATTCATGGGGTTGCAAAGAGTTGGACACGACTGAGTGACTGAACTGAACTGAAAGTTCACATGGTGAATTCTAACCCCTACTACCTCTAAATGTAATCTTATTTGGAAGTAAGGTCATTGTATTATAGATATAGTTAACTAATCCAACATAACTGATGTCTCCAAAAGAGGCAATTTGGAGACAGAGACCCAGAGGGAATACCATGCCAACATGAGTTCAGACATTAGAGATGAAGAATAACACCTCAAAAGTCAGAGTTGCCAGAGACTGTCCCAACCAGCAGAGCCAGAAGAAAGGCCTGAAAGGGCTTCTCCCTCCCAGCCCGCAGGAGGAGCCAACCCTGTCACCACCTTGGCCTTGGACTTCCAGCCTCTAGAACTGGGAGACAATAAATTTACTGTTGGGTAAGCCACACTGTTTGTGACCAAATCTAAAAACAAGGGATCTGGAAACTGTAAGCTAGCTGTTTACCCAGGAGGAGAGGAGATAGGTTTGATAAACAACGAAGCAGTCTCTGCCACAGTCTGCCTTTCTGTCCACCTCATACCCACTGCACACTTCCTCCCTTGGATGGAACTTACACACTCTCCAAGAGAGACAACAGAAACTTCTTTCCCATCACTGCACCAGGCTGGTAGTCCAGGGTCTCAAGGAATTTGATGGTGTTTCTAATCTTAGTGAGCAATGCTCTTTTTTTAAGTGTTTCTGGAAAGGATATATAAAGATTTTTGACAGCCAAATCATTTGCTGCCTCTTTTCTGTGTGTGTGTGTGATTTCAAATTTTTATTTATTTATTTTTAATTGGAGGATAATTACCTTACAATACTGTGTTAATTTCTGCCATATATCAACATGAATGATCCATAGGTACACATGTGTCATCTTCCTCTTAAGAATCCCACTACTAGGCATGTATCCTTGCTGCTGCTGCTGCTGCTAAGTCGCTTCAGTCGTGTCCGACTCTGTGCTACCCCATAGACGGCAGCCCACCAGGCTCCCCCATCCCTGGGATTCTCTAGGCAAGAACACTGAGGTGGGTTGCCATTTCCTGCTCCAATGCATGAAAGTGAAAAGTGAAAGGGAAGTCACTCAGTCATGTCTGACTCTTAGCAACCCCATGGACTGCAGCCCACCAGGCTCCTCAATCCATGGGATTTTCCAGGCAAGAATACTGGAGTGGGGTGCCATTTCCTTCTCCAGCATATATCCTTAGGAAACCATAATTGAAAAAGACATGTACCCCCATGTTTGTTGCAACAGTATTTACAATAGCTAGGACATGTAAGCAACCTAGATGTTCACTGACAGATGAATGGATAAAGAAGTTGTGGTATGTATATGCAATGGAATATTACTCAGCCATAAAAAGGAACACAGTTGAGTCAGTTCCAATGAAGTGGATGAACCCAGAGCCTATTATACAGAGTGAAGTATGTCATAACGAGAAAAAAAAAAAGTCATATATTAATGCATAGAAAAGGCATCTAGAAAGATGATACTGATGAACCTACTATTTGCAGGGTAGCAACGGAGACACAGACATGAGAACAGACGTGTGGACATGGTGGGGAAAGGAGAGGGTGGGGTGAATTGAGAGAGTAGCACTGAAACATATGTAATACCATATGTAAAACAGGTAGCCAGTGGTGATTTCCTGTATGATCGAGAGAATACACCAGCTATTTTAAAAGAGATAATTTAATACCAAGTATTAATGATTTGTGTTTGAAAAACTGAGTCAAAATAAGAAGTCTAAGATGTCACAGAAAGTAGTAGCCATCACCATTAGGACATGGGGAGTAAAGAGAAGAGGTTTGAATGACTAATATTTAGAAGGTTAGAGAAGAGGCTCTCTGAAGCTGAAATGCAGAATTAATAAAAGAGATGCTAGTCAACCATTGCTAGTATCTCTACACTTGGAGGGGGACCCATATGGCTTGGACCCCAAAACCTCTGAGCAAGGGTTACTGTTCACCTTGTAATGATGCCTCTGAGGAGCTGCAGTAAAACTGGTTCTGTGTGGATTAGAGGAAATTACAAAATAGACTCAGCTGCTGCTACTGAAATGGACTGCCACTGCCAGTGTGAGAAAGTGAAGCACAGAGAGAAACAAGAACAATCAGTGTCCCTTTTTCCTTTTCCAACCTTCTAGGCTCCTCCAAGTATCCCCTTGGGGCACAGCAGTGCCAGGGAACCAGCTGGTAAAGCAGTGGTTTTCAGAGTCTCAGGACAACATCACAAAGTAGATACAAGAGGGTGGGTTAGAAGCTGATAGACAGGACACCTACACAGTTCTCAATGGTGGAGCAGACACAAGACCACTACAGTAAAATCACCCATTCAGGAAGGAGAAGAATGGGAGACACATAGCAGTCACTGGTTCATAACCAGTGAGACAGTTCAATCAGTAGGCAGAATGCATGAAGATGCTGCACCTTAGGAATGAGGGAAATTTCTTAATTAGACTCCTGTTGTTGAATCTGGGAGGAACTTGATTGTGCATTTGTGTTGGCAGTTTTCAAGACTGTCCTGAGATGATTTATTTAGTAGGAGGAATAATGGGACTCAGGATGTCATTGTACTCATGGCTATGATTTACTACAGTGAAAGGATATGAAGCCAAGTCAGCAAAGAAACAAGGCATATGGTGTATGGTCTGGAGGAAACCAGGTAAAGCTTCCAAGAACCCTTTTGATTCACACAGGATGTGCTTAACTCCTGCAGCAAACTGTGATAATCCATGTGAAACATTGTATAGCAGGGAAGCTCATTAGAGACTAATTGGCTAGCATTTTCACTGGGGACTGGTCATGTAGGCACCTTCTGCCCAGCACGTACCAAAGTTTCAGTCTCCCAGAAGAAAGCAGGTATTTAGCACAAGCCATATTATTTCAAAAGTATTTTGGGTACAGCATGCCATTCTTATGGGCTTCCCATGGTGCTATTGGTAAAGAATCTGCCTGCAAATGCAGGAGACATAAGAAATGCAGAAAATTCCCTGGAGGAGGGCATGGCAACCCACTCTAGTATTCACATCTAGATAATTCCATGAACAGAGGAGCCTGGTGGGCTACAGTCCATATGGTCATAAAGAGGTAGACACAGCTGAAGCAACTAGGCATGCACACACACACACACATGCCATTCTTATAGTGAAAAGAAGCCTCCAGAAATCTGTTTTCAAACACCAGCCTGGAGCCAAATTTGCACCTTCCAAGTAATCACATATGAGAGTTTATATTTTTTATACTGCATATACACATGTGCAGGTTCCCTGACAATTTCTTCACATCCTATCACCTATCCAATAAGCAGGGCCTCATGTTTTAGGTTATTATTTGGCAGTGCCCCTCTCCCTTTTTAGGGGTTTGGTAGCTCAGCTGGTAAACAATCTGCCTGTAAAGAGATTCCAGTTTGATTCCTGTGTTGGAAAGATCCCCTGGAGAAGGAATAGGCTACCAACTCCAATATTCTGGCCTGGAAAATTCCATGGGTTGTATAGTCCATGGGGTCGCAGAGTCGGACGTGACTGAGTGACTTTCACTTCTCTGGTGGCTCAGTGGTAATGAATCCACATTTGATGTAGGAGATGTGGGTTTGACCTGTGGGTTGGGAAGATCCCCTGGAGAAAGAAATGGCAACCTACTCCAATATTCTTGCCTGGGAAATCCCATGGGCAGAGGAGCCTTGCAGGCTACAGCCCATGGGGTTGCAAAGAGTCAGACACAACTAAGCAACAAAAACACTACATCACCTCTCCCTTTTGAAACCAAATTTTGTATTAATATCTGTTGGTATCTATCAGGAAAACAGAAACAACTTGAAATGTTTCAAGCAAAAAGGCATATTTGTAGAAGAGTATTTAATAACAATGGATTTCTCTGGTGATCCAGTGCTTGGGACTTCACCTTCTAATATGAAAAGGGTGTGGGTTCAATTCCTGATCAGGCAGCAAAGATCCCACATGCCTTGCAGCCAAAAAACTGAAACAAAAAACAGAAACAACATTATAACAAATTCAATAAAAACGTTGCAAATGGTCTACATCAAAAAATCTTCAAAACAAAACAGAAAGTTAGGGGCTTATACATCCATAGAAAAGGCAGTAGGATTTAAAGTCAGAAAGCGGGGACTTTTCTGATGGCCCAGTGCTTAAGAATCTACCTTCCAATGCACTCAGTGCACAAGGATTCCATATCTGGTCTGGGAACTAAGATACCACACGACTTGTGGCAACTAAGCCCTCATGCCCTGATTACTGACCCCCATGCTCTAGAGCCCATACTCCATGCTGCAATGAAGACCCAACACATTTCAGCCAAAATTTAAAAATAATACTCTAGGGTGCAAATGGAGACCAAAAGAAAGCAAGAGTAGCAATACTCATATCAGATAGAAGAGACTTTGAAACAAAGACCGTGAGAAGAGACAAAGAAGGACACTACATAATGATCAAAGGATCAATCCAATAAGAAGATATAACAATTATAAATATATATGCACCCAACATGGGACCACCTCAATACGTAAGGCACGTGCTAACAAGTATGTAAAGGGAAATAAATAATAACACAATAAAACTGGGAGACTTTAATACCCCACTCACACCCATGGATAGATCAACCAAACAGAAAATTAGCAAGGAAACACAAATGTTAAATGATACAAAGGACCAGTTAGACCTAATTGATATATATAGGACATTTCACTCCAAAACAATGGATTTCAACTTCACTCAAGTGCACACGGATTCTTCTCCAGGAGTGATCACATCCTGGGTCATAAATCTAGCCTTGGTAAATTTTAAAAAATTGAAATAATTTCAAGCCTCTTTTCTGATCACAATGCAGTAAGATTCAGTTCAGTTCCATTCAGTGGCTCAGTCGTGTCTGACTCTTTGTGACCCATGAACTGCAGCATGCCAGGCCTCCCTGTCCATCAAAAACTCCCGGAGTCTACACCAACCAGTGGCCACTGAGTTGGTGATGCCATCCAACCATCTCATTCTCTGTCATCACCTTCTCCTACTGCCCTAAATCTTTTCTGGCATCAGGGTCTTTTCAAATGAGTCAGCTCTTTGCATCAGGTGGCCAAAGTATTGGAGTTTCAGCTTCAACATCAATCCTTCCAATGAACACCCAGGACTGATCTCCTTTAGGATGGACTGGTTGGACCTCCTTGCAGTCCAAGGGACTCTCAAGAGTCTTCTCCAACACCACAGTTCAAAAGCATCAATTCTTCAGCACTCAGCTTTCTTTATACTCCAACTCTCACATCCATACATGACTACTTGAAAAATCATAGGTTTGGCTAGATGGATCTTTGTTGACAAAGTAATGTCTCTGCTTTTTAATATGCTATCTAAGTTGGTCATAACTTTCCTTCCAAGGAGTAAGTGTCTTTTAATTTCATCACTGCAATCACCGTCTGTAGTGATTTTGGAGACAAATAATAATAATAATAAAGTCAACCACTCTTTCTACTGTTTTCCCATTTATTTCCCATGAAGTGATGGGACCAGATGCCATGATCTTAGTTATCTGAATGTTGAGTTTTAAGTCAACTTTTTCACTCTCCTCTTTCACTTTCATCAAGAGGCTCTTTAGTTCCTCTTTACTTTCTACCATAATGGTGGTGTCATTTGCATATCTGAGGTTATTGATATTTCTCCTGGCAATCTTGATTCCAGATTGTGGTTCCTCCAGCCCAGCGTTTCTCATAATATACTCGGCATATAAGTTAATTAAGTAGGGTGACAATGTACAGCCTTGATGTACTCCTTTTCCTATTTGGAACCAGTCTGTTGTTCCATGTCCCGTTCTAACTGTTGCTTCCTGACCTGCATATAGGTTTCTTAAGAGGCAGGTCAGGTGGTCTGGTTTTCCCATCTTTTTCAGAATTTTCCAGAGTTTATTGTGATACACACAGTCAAAGGCTTTGGCATAGTCAATAAAGCAGAAATAGATGTTTTTCTGGAACTCTCTTGCTTTTTCAATGATTCAATGGATGTTGGCAATTTGTTCTCTGGTTCCTCTGCCTTTTCTAAATCCAGCTTGAACATCTGGAAGTTCACAGTTCACGTATTGCTAAAGGCTGTCCTGGAGAATTTTGAGCATTACTTTACTAGCATGTGAGATGAGTGCAATTGTGTGGTAGTTTGAGCATTCTTTGGCATTGTCTTTCTTTGGGATTGGAGTGAAAACTGACCTTTTCCAGTCCTGTGGCCACTGCTGAGTTTCCCAAATTTGCTGGCATATTGAGTGCAGCACTTTCACAGCATCATCTTTTAGGATTTGAAATAGCTCAACTGGAATTCCATCACCTCCACTAGCTTTGTTTGTTGTGATGCTTCCTAAGGCCCACTTGACTTCACATTCCAGGGTGTTCTGCTCTAGGTGAGTGTGAGTGATCACACCATTGCGATTATCTGGGTCATGAAGATCTTTTTTGTACAGTTCTTCTGTGTATTCTTGCCACCTCTTCTTAATATCTTCTGCTTCTGTTAGGTCCATACCATTTCTGTCCTGTACTGAGCCCATCTTTGCATGCAGTAAGATTAGATGTCAACTATAGGGAAAAAACTATTAAAAATACAAAAATATGGAGTGTAAACAACATGCTGTAAACAACACTCTTCTGAATAATCAACAAATCACAGAAGAAATCAAAGAAGGAAATAAAAATATTCATAGAAACAAGTGAAAATAAAAAGCAGCAATCCAAAACCCATGTTGTTGTTGTTTAGTCACTAAGTCGTGTCCAACTCTTTTGTGACCCCCATAGACTATAGCTTTCCAGGCTCCTCTTTCCATGGGATTTTTCCAGGCAAGAATACTGGATTGGGTTGCCATTTCTTTATAGGGAAACTTCCTGACCCAGGGATTGAACCCAGGTCTCTTGCATCTCTTGCTTTGACAGGTGTATTTTTTTTATCACTGACCCACAAGGGAAGCCCAAAACTTATGGGATTCAGTAAAAGTGATGCTAAGGGGGAGGTTCATAACAATACAAGCTTACTTCAAGATAAGAATCAAATAAATAATCTAACTTTGATGGTGATTGGAGCCATGAAATTAAAAGATGCTTACTCCTTGGAAAGAAAGTTATGACCAACCTAAATAGCATATTCAAAAGCAGAGACATTATTTTGCTGACTAAGGTCTGTCTAGTCAAGGCTATAGTTTTTCCAGTGGCCATGTATGGATGTGAGACTTGGACTGTGAAGAAAGCTGAGCGCCAAAAAACTGATGCTTTTGAACTGTGGTGTTGGAGAAGACTCTTGAGAGTCCCTTGGACTGCAAGGAGATCCAACCAGTCCGTTCTAAAGGAGATCAGCCCTGGGTGTTCTTTAGAAGGACTGATGCTAAAGCTGAAACTCCAGTACTTTGGCCACCTGATGTGAAGAGTTGACTCATTGGAAAAGACTCTGATGCTGGGAGGGATTAGGGGCAGGAGGAAAAGGGGATGACAGAGGATGAGATGGCTGGATGGCATCACTGACTCGATGGACATGAGTTTGAGTGAACTCCAGGAGATGGTGATGGACAGGGAGGCCTGGTGTGCTGTAGTTCATGGGGTCACAAAGAGTCGGACACAACTGAGCAACTGAACTGAACTGAACTGAACTGAAACCTAAAGCAACTAGAAAGAGAAGAAATGAAGAACCCCAGGGTTAGTAGAAGGAAAGAAATCATTAAAATGAGAGCAGAAATAAGTGAAAAAGAAACAAAGGAGACTATAGCAAAAATCAACAACACTAAAAGCTTGTTATTGGAGAAGATAAGTAAAATAGACAAGCCATTAGCCAGACTCATCAAGAAAAAAAGGGAGAAGAATCAAGTCAGCAAAGTTAGAAATGAAAATGGAGAAATCACAACAGGCAACACAGAAATACAAAGGATCAGAGACTACTATCAGCAACTAGATGCCAAGAAAATGGACAACTTGGAAGAAATGGATGAATTCTTAGAAAAGTATAACCTTCCAAAACTGAACCAGGAGGAAATAGAAAATCTTAACAGATCCATCACAAGCACTGGAATTGAAAATATAATAAAAAAAATCTTCAAACAAACAAAAGCCTGGGACCAGATGGTTTCACAGCTGAATTCTACCAAAAATGTAGAGAAGAGCTACTCAAAGTCTTGAAAAATTGCAGAGTAAGGTAAACTCCCAAACTCCTTCTATGAGGCCACCATCATCCTAACACCAAAACCAGACAAAGATGCCACACACACACATAAAAAAAAGAAAACTGCAGGCCAATATCACTGATGAGCACAGATGCAAAGATCCTCAACAAAATTCTAGCAACCAAATCCAACAACATATTAAAAAAGATCATACGTCATGACCAAGTGGGCTTTATCCCAGGGGAGCAAGGATTCTTCAATATTTTCAAATCAATCAATGTGATACACCACATTAACAAATTGAAAGATAAAAGCAATATGATTATTTTAATAGATGCAGAGAAATCTTTTGACAAAATTCAACACCCATTTATGATAAAAACTCTCCAGGAAGCAGGAATAGAAGGAACATACCTAAACATAATAAAAGCTATATATAATGAATCCACAGCAAACATTATTTTCAATGGTGAAAAATTGAAAGCATTTCCCCTAAAGTCAGGAACAGGACAAGGATGCCCATTCTCACCACTACTCTTCAACATAGTGTTGGAAGTTTTAGCCACAGCACTCAGAGAAGAAAAAGAAATAGAAGGAATCCAGATTGGAAAAGAAGTACAACTTTCACTGTTTGCAGATGACATGATCCTCTACATAGAAAACCCTAAGACACCACCAGAAAATTACTAGAGCTAATCAATGAATATAGTAAAGTTGCAAGATATAAAATAAATACACAGAAATTCCTTGCATTCCTATACACTAATAATAAGAAAACAGAAAGAGAAATTAAGGAAACAATCCCATTCACCACTGCAACAAAATAAATAAAATACTTAGGAATAAATCTACCTAAAGAAACAAAAAATCTATATATAGAAAACTATAAAACACTGAGTAAAGAAATCAAAGATAACACAAATAGATGAAGAAATATACCATATTCATAGATTGGAAAAATTAATATAGTGAAAATGAGTACACTACCCAAAGCAATTTACAGATTCAATCCAATCTCTATCAAGCTACCAATGGTATTTTTCACAGAAATAGAACAAATAATTTCACAATGTGGTGGATCAGACAGTAAAGCGTCTGTCTACAATGCGGGAGACCTTCGTTTGATCCCTGGGTCAGGAAGATCCCCTGGAGAAGGAAATGGCAATCCACTCCAGTACTATTGCCTGGAAAATCCCATGGACAGAGGAGGCTGGTAGGCTACAGTCCACGGGGTCTCAAAGAGTCGGACACGACTGAGCGACTTCACTTTCATGGAAATACAAAAAACCTTGAATAGCCAAAGCAATCTTGATAAAGAGGAATGGAACTGGAGAAATCAACCTGCCTGACTTAAGACTATACTACAAAGCTACAGTCATAAAGACAGTGTGGTACTGGCCCAAAGACAGAAACATAGATCAGTGGAACAAAATAGAAAGCTCAGAGATAAATCCATGCATCTATGGGCACCTTATCTTTGTCAAAGGAGGCAAAAGGCAAAAATATACAATATAGAAAAGACAATCTCTTTAACAAGAAGTGCTGGGAAAACTGGCCAACCACCTGTAAAATAATAAAACTAGAACACTTTCTAACACCATATACAAAAATAAACTCAAAATAGATTAAAGATCTAAATGTAAGACCAGAAATTATAAACTCCTAGAGGAAATAATAGGCAAAACACTCTCTGACATAAATCACAGCAAGACCCTTTATGACCCACCTCCCAGAGTAATGGAAATAAAAGCAAAAATAAACAAATGGGACCTAATTAAACTTAAAAGCTTTTGCACAATGAAGGAAACTCTAAGCAAGGTGAAAAGACAGCCTTCCGAATGGGAGAAAATAATAGCAAACAAAACAACTGACAAGGAATACTCAAACATATACAAGCAGCTCATGTAGCTCAATACCAGAAAAATAAACGACCCAATCAAAAAATGGGCCAAAGAACTAAACAGACATTTCTCCAAAGAAGACATACAGATGGCTAACAAACACATGAAAAGATGCTCAGCATCACTCATTATCAGAGAAATACAAATCAAAACCACAATGAGGTACCTTCCCGTGCTGGTCAGAATGGCTGCTATTGAAAAGTCTACAAACAATAAAAGCTGGAGAGGGTGTGGAGAAAAGGGAACTCTCTTCCACTGTTGGTGTAAATGCAAGCTAATATAACCACTATGGAGAACAGTGTGGAGATTCCTTGAAAAACTGGAAATAGAACTGCCATATGACCCAGCAATCCCACTGTTGGGCATACACACTGAAAAAACCAGAATTGAAAGAGACACATGTACCCCAATGTTCATTGCAGCACTGTTTACAATAGCTAGGACATGGAAGCAACCTAGATGTCCATCAGCAGATGAATGGATAAGAAAGGTGTGGTACATATACACAATGGAATATTACTCAGCCATTAAAAATAACACATTTGAATCAGTTCTAATGAGGTGGATGAAACTGGAGACTATTACACAGAGTGATGTAAGTCAGAAAGAAAAATGCCAATACAGTATATAAACACATATATATGGAATTTAGAAAGATGGTAACAACAACCCTATATGTGAGACAGCAAAAGAGACACAAATATAAAGAACAGACTTTTGGACTCTGTGGAAGCAGGTGAGGGTGGGATGATTTGAGAGAATAGCATTGATATGTATATTACCATACGTAAAATAGATGACCAGTGCAAGTTCAATGCATGAAACAGGGCACTCAAAGCTGCTGCACTGGGACAACCCAGAGGAATGGGATGGGGAGAGAGGTGGGAGGGAAGTTCGGGACGGGGGCCACATGTATACCATGTGGTATACATGTCAATGTATGGCAAAAGCCGCCACAGTATTTTAATTAGCCTCCACTTAAAACAATTTTTAAAAAATAAATAAAGTCAAAATTCCTTCTTCCAAATCTGGGTTCATTTCTAGTAGTCCAGAGATTGAAGGATCCACAGGAAATACCAGTGATGGTCACAGCTGCTTCCTGCATCAGGTGGCTTATTGTCTGAAGAATACTGAATAGCTTCTGCAAAATCTGCTGAATCCCCAGCTCTCTCAACTTCTATTGGAGAAACAATAGTTTGTCTTCTGTTTCTCTTTGACCTTCAGAATCATGTGCAAGAGGCTCTTATGGATGGATTCTAATGGCAGGGATACTTGGAAATTTAGCTCTGATTTTTTTTAGCTCCTGCAAGACAGACCATAGAAGGAAGAAAACGACAAATTACCAAAGACAATTTAAGCAATGCTTTCTATTTTTAAGTACATGTGCGTTTACTATCTTTTTATAAGCACATTTCATAAGATGAGACTTCTGCAGTCACATAACTAAAAAGCAACTTAGAAGAGCAACTAAAGCTGTCAGTGAGTTACATGATACTTAACAGGTTGACAAATAAAATAGCTAAAATTATGGTGATTATAAAGGAAATAAAAACATAGGTTTTGTATTATAAAAAGTAAAATTAAAATAGATTAATGTACTTCACAAAGTGAGTTCAGTAAATGGAAAGTACTATAAGCGACATATTAGCAGAACTGTAATTTTGAAATTAGTCATAAAATAGTCATATGATATTAATGGGATATGCTATTTTTGTAGAAATGCAAAAGTGGTAAGCAATTCAGGGAAGGAAGTTTCATAATCTAGTTCCGGTATAAAATATTTTTAAGATTTATTCACTGGCTTCTGCTGCTGCTGCCAAGTCTCTTCAGTCATGTCCGACTCTGTGCGACCCCATAGACAGCAGCCCACCAGGCTTCCCCGTCCCTGGGATTCTCCAGGCAAGAACTCTGGAGTGGGTTGCCATTTCCTTCTCCAATGCATGAAAGTGAAAAGTGAAAGGGAAGTCGCTCGGTCGTGTCCGACTCTTCGCGACCCCATGGACTGCAGCCTACCAGGCTCCTCCATTCATTGGCTTTTAATTGATCTTTTTTTTTACCCATTTCTATAATCTGTTAACATCATAAAAATATGTATATTTTTTGTGTATATAAAAGTTTCCTAGAGACACTATATACACAATTCCCAGTGAAGTCAGTGTTCATTTGCATATGTCAAAGAAACATTACTCTAAGTTGCCTTATTACTCAGTATAGGTATATTACTTAGTATAGCTGCTTCTCGCTACACTTAGTGGGACAGTGATTTGTACCTATGCTTGATGTTTTCTAGTGGGCCCTTCAGTTTATCTTCTACTCTGTCCTGCCTATCCTGACCCCTGGGAGGTGGACCTCCATGGAGCGCTTCCATGGGTTTTCTTAACCTTGGCTTCCAGTTCAATTTCTGCTATAAAGGTGATGTCATCTTCATCTCCAAGGTTATTGATATTTCCTGGCAATCTTGATTCCAGCTTGTGCTTCATCCAGCCCAGCATTTCTCACGATGTTCTCAGCATATAAGTTAAATAAGCAGGGTGATATACAGCCTTGATGTACTCCTTTCCCAATATGGAAACAGTCTGTTGTTCATGTCCATTTGTAATTGTTGCTTCCTGACCTGCACACAGATTTCTCAAGAGGCAGGTCAGGTGGTCTGGTATTCCCATCTCTTTCAGAATGTTCCACAGTTTTTTGTGATCCACACGGCCAAAGGCTTTGGCATAGTCAATTAAACAGAAGTAGATGTTTTTCTGGAACTCTCTTGCTTTTTCCATGATCCAGCAGATGTTGGCAATTTGATATCTGGTTCCTCTGCCTTTTCTAAATGCAACTTGAACATCTGGAAGTTCATGGTTCATGTACTGTTGAAGCCTGGCTTGGAGAATTTTGAGCGTTACTTTACTAGCATGTGAGATGAGTACAATTGTGTGGTAGTTTGAGCATTCTTTGGCATTGCCTTTCTTTGGGATTGGATTGAAAACTGACCTTTTCCAGTCCTGTGGCCACTGCTGAGTTTTCCAAATTTGCTGGCATATTGAGTGGAGCACTTTCACAGCATCATCTTTTAGGATTCAAAGTAGCTCAACTGGAATTCCATCTCCTCCACTAGTTTTGTTTGTAATGATGCTTCCTAAGGCCCACTTGATTTTGGACTCCAGGATGTCTGGCTCTAGGTGAGTGATCATGACATCATGATTATCTGGGTCATGAAGATCTTTTTTGTTTAGTTCTTCTGTGTATTCTTGCCACCTCTTCTTAGTATCTTCTGCTTCTGTTAGGTCCATACCATTTCTGTCCTTTATTGAGCCCATCTTTGCATGAAATGTTCCCTTGGTATCTCTAATTTTCTTGAAGAGATCTCTAGTCTTTCCCATTTTATTGTTTTCCTCTATTTCTTTGCATTGATCACTGAGGAAGGCTTTCTTATCTCTTCTTGCTATTCTTTGGAACTCTGCATTCAAATGGATATATCTTACCTTTCCTCCTTTGTCTTTCATTTCTCTTCTTTTCACAGCTAATCAGGCCTCTTCAGACAGCCATTTTGCCTTTTTGCATTTCTTTTTCTTGGGGATGGTCTTGATCCCTGCCTTCTGTACAATGTCATAGACTTCCATCCATAGTTCTTCAGGCACTCTGTCTATCAGCTCTAGTCCCTTTAATCTATTTCTCACTTCCACTGTATAATCATAAAGGATTTGATTTAGGTCATACCTGAATGATCTAGTGGTTTTCCCTACTTTCTTCAATTTAAGCCTGAATTTGGCAATAAGGAGTTCATGATCTGAGCCACAGTCCACTCCCAGTCTTGTTTCTGTTGACTGTATAGAGCTTCTCCATCTTTGGCTGCAAAGAATATAATCAATCTGATTTTGGTATTGACCATCTGATGCTGTCCATGCATAGAGTCTTCTCTTGTGTTGTTGGAAGAGGGTGTTTGCTATGATCAGTATATTCTCTTGGCCAAACTCTATTAGCCTTTGTCCTGCTTCATTCTGTACTCCAAGGCCAAATTTGCCTGTTACTCCAGGTGTTTCTTGACTTCCTACTTTTGCATTCCAGTCCCCTATAGTGAAAAGGACATCTCTTTTGGGTGTTAGTTGTAAAAGGTCTTGTAGGTCTTCATAGAACCATTCAACTTCAGTTTCTTCAGCATTACTTATCAGGGCATAAACTTGGATTATTGGATTATTGAATGGTTTGCATTGGAAATGAACAGAGATCATTCTGTCATTTTTGAGATTGCATCCAAGTACTGCATTTTGAACTCTTTTGTTGATTATAATGGCTACTCCATTTCTTCTAAGGGATTCTTGCCCACAGTAGTAGATAGATATAATGGTCATCTGAGTTAAATTCACCCATTCCAGTCCATTTTAGTTCACTGACTCCTAAAATGTCCACATTCACTCTTGCCATCTCCTGTTTGACCACTTCCAATTTGCCTTGATTCATGGGCCTAATATTCCAGATTCCTATGCAATATTGCTCTTTACAGCATCAGACTTTACTTCTATCACCAGTCACATCCACAACTTGGTGTTGTTTTTGCTTTGGCTCCATCTTTTTATTCTTTCTGGAGTTATTTCTCCACTGATCTCCATTAACATATTGGGCACCTACCATCCTGGGGAGTTCATCTCTTGGTGTCCTATCTTTTTGCATTTTCATACTGTTCATGGGGTTCTCAAGGCAAGAATACTGAAGTGATTTGGCATTCCCTTCTCCAGGGGACCACGGTTTGTCAGAACTCTTCACCATGACCTCACCCGTCTTGGGTGGCCTTACACAACATGGCTCATAGTTTCTCTGAGTTAGACAAGGCTGTGGTCCATGTGATTAGATTGGTTAGTTTTCTGTGATTGAGGTTTTCAGTCTGTCTGTCCTCTGATGAAGAAGGATAAGAGGCTTACAGAAGCTTCCTGATGGGAGAGACTGACTGAGGGGGAAACTGGGTCTTGGTCTGATGGGGCAATGCTCAGCAAATCTTTAATCCAATTTTCTGTTGATGGGTAGGGTCTGTGTTCCTTCCTTGTTATTTACCTGGGACCAAACTATGGTGGAGGTAATGGATATAATGGGGACCTCCTTCAAAATGTACCATGTAAGCACTGCTATGTCGGTGCCCCTAATCCTGCAGCAGGCCATTGCTGACCCACACCTCCATGACTGAGAGGCTAACAAATAAATAATAGAAGGTGAAAAGTGCCATGAAAACAGCACAGCACATACATAACAAGGTGAGGGAAGATTTTTGAAGTATCGAGGGCCCACAAGAGGCCTTACGAAGTGGTGGCATTTGAACAAAGTTCTGAAGGAGGCCAGGGTGTTAGCTGTCTGCAGGTTATGCCCTCCAGGCACATGCAAGAGCCTGCAAAGATCCAAAAATGGAATGTCCTTGGCACATTCAAGGGATAGAAAGAATGGCTAAAGTGTGGACAGGTTCAGAGGCTGAAGAAAGTGGAGAGGAGTGGGAACTGAGGCCAGAGAGATAACAGGGAATAAAATCCTATAGGACCTTCAAGGACATTTAAAGGATTGTGCCCTTTACTCTAAATGCAGTGCAGAACTCTGAAGGATTCTGATGAAAGAGTGATTTGACTTACGTGTTTAATAGAAAATTCGGCTGTGACATTGGGAGTAGAATTTGGAGGAGAAAAGATAAAAATGATACAAATGAACTTACTTACCAAAGCGGAAAGAGACAGACTTAGAGAAGGAATTTAAGGTTGCTGGGTGGGAGTTTGGGATCAACAAGTATATACTGCTGTATTTAAAATGGATTATCAACAAGGATTTACTGTACAGTAGTACATGGAACTCAGTCCAGTGTTATATGCAGCCTGGATGGGAGGAGAGTTTAGAGGAGAATGGATACATGTATATGAATGACTGCGTCCCTTCCCTGTTCACCTGAAACTATCACCACATTGTTTGTTAATTGGCTATACTCCAAAACACTGTAAAAAGTCTTTTTTTTTTTTTTTCAGTAGTTTGGCCTGCGTTACTGCAGAGGCTATTGCAGTAATGCAGGCAAAGTTCGGATGGCTCAGAAGACGGTAGTAGCTGGGGAGGTGGTAGGAAATAGTTGGATTCTGAATATATTTCAGAGCAACATTGGGGAGAATTTGCCACTAGGTGGTTGTAGAACTTGAGAGGAGTTCATGATGACTGCAGGGCTTTTGCCTAAATAACTAGAAGAATAGAAGAGCGATCCGTTGAGATGGGGAGACTGCAAATGGAAGATAATTGGAAATAAGAGTTCAGTTTGATATGATTACCTTCCTCCTCTTTCTATTGACTTCCCAAGGATCTACATAATAGTAAGAACCCATATTAAATGCATATTTTATGTATTTTATTTCTTTCCCCCTTTATAACAACATGATAGAGATGTTGTCATCCCCATTTTGCAAAAAAGACAAACTGAGGAATGCCACCTAGCACCTTGAATCGTATACCTTGTCCTGTGCTTCTCTCGTGGCTCATATGGTAAAGAATTTGTCTGTAATGCAGGAGACCCAGGTTTGATCCCTGGGTTGGGAAGCTTCCCTGGAGAAGGGCATGGCAACCCACCCCAGTATTCCTGTCTGTAGAATTCCATGGACAGAGGAATTTGTAAGGAAATCATAATTTAGTCTAAGCTGTCTGACACATTCTCCTAATCCCTTGAGTTACCTCTGTTAATGTGTGTGTGCACATATATATATATATATATATATATATATATATATATATATTTAGCAAAGATGTAATTTGGTTTACAAAGACATATAATATAAAGCAGCACCAATTAAAATCTAGACACATTTATGAAAATAAAGATGGGCACAAAGAGTAGAATGAAAGATGAAGCAAAAAATACACACCCACCGAAGTGGGCAACATATATGGCTTTAAGTTTTTCCAAAGTTGAAAGGAGGGAAGATTTGATTAATTGTGAAGTTTAAAAATATTTTTGAGATGAAAACCTCACCTACCACTAATGGAATGGATAAGTTCTTGCTGTTAGGACCAGACAAGATTTTTTTTTCTCCAGGACTTCTTTATCAGATAATAATAGTACATGTTCTTATGGCTAATTTTAAAAGGCAAGTTAAGTTAATCATGTTGAAGAACATTTTGGGATGAAGTGAGGGTTGTATTGTGCCACTTATTTGAAATCTGCCATATATTATACTGTATTGTTTTCTAAATTATACAGCCTATCCTTTTATAATCACCAAGACTCTAGGGCAGGAAATGGGGATCTGAGGCAGGGTTTCATATCTCTTGTGCATATGTGCTAAGTTGCTTCAGTCCTGTCTGACTCTGTGCGACCCTGTGGACTGTAGCCTGCCAGGCTTCTCTATCCATGGAATTATCCAAGCAAGAATACTGTAGTGGGTTGCCATGCCCTTCTCCAGGGATCTTCCCAATCCAGGGATTGAACCTGCATCTCTTACATTTCCTGAATTGGCAACAGGTTCTTTACCCCTAGTACCATCTGGGAAGCCATTTGTAACTCTTACCAACTGTGATACTAACAGAGCCTTGGGTACAGAAGTATGGGACAGGGTAGCCTAGTGGGCTGCCTTCTCTGGGGTTGCACAGAGTCAGACATGACTGAAGTGACTTAGCAGCAGCAGCAGTACTGATTTATTGATAGAGAATATTAAAGGCAGAGAAATGAAAAAGAAAGATCTATTCATGATTCATGAATACATCTATTCATGATTACATATTACTCTATCACATAGCTATATCTTAATGCAGGAATTTGCCTTGGGCTTCCCTGGTGGCTCAGATGGTAAAGAATCTGCCTGCAATGTGGGAGACCTGGGTTCTATCCCTAGGTAGGGGAGATCCCCTGGAGAAGGAAATGGCAACCCACTCCAGTATTCTTGCCTGGAGAATCCCCATGGGCAGAGGAGTTTGGTGGGCTACAGTTCATGGGGTCCCAGTGAACTGGACACAACTGAGTGACTAAGAACAATTTTTAGATTTTCCATAGTTGTTGTTATTGTATATATTACAGTGATAGATATTTTTGAATTTGAATTGTCTGCATATCTACTCTTAAGGTAGGTTACTGGAAGTAAAATTACGAGGTCAAAAGTTGATATCAAATGTTCTGAATATGTTTCCAAACTCTCTTCTAGAAAAGATGTGAAAATTTATACCTTCTGTAGTACTGAGATTACTACTTTTATCTAATCAGTACTCTCATCTATATACACAATAGTGTTATACCCTAAAGGGTGCAGTATCCTAGAGGTTGGGGACTTCTTTAAAGTTCAAAAGAAAAAAATTCTTTCTTGCCATTAGCAAAAATTATTAGTAATTTTAGTATTAGTAACAAATGAATCAAATTAGATTATTTATTGTTGTTAATTTAGTCAAATTTTTATTTATTTTTTGAATTACTGGGCTTCCCTGATAACTTAGTTGGTAAAAAAATCCTCCTGCAATGCAGGAGATCCCAGTTTGATTCCTGGGTCAGGAAGATCACCTAGAGAAGGGATAGGCTACCCACTCCAGTATTCTTCAGCTTCCCTTGTGGCTCAGCTGGTAAAGAATACGCCTGCAATGCAGGAGACCTTGATTCCATCCCTGGGTTGAGAAGAACCCTTGGAGAAGGGAAAGGCTACCCACTCCAGTATTCTGGCCTGGAGAATTCCATGGACTGTATAGTCCATGGAGTCACAAAGAGTTGGACATGACTGAGCAAATTTCAAAAAAGATGTCCTTTTCATTATAGGGGACTGGAATGCAAAAGTAGGAAGTCAAGAAACTTCCTACTTCCAAAAGTAGGAAGTCAAGAAACAGGTTACTCCTGTTACCTGGAGTAACAGGCAAATTTGGCCTTGGAATGCGGAATGAAGCAGGGCAAAGACTAATAGAATTTTGCCAAGAAAACACACTGGTCGTAGCAAACACTCTCTTCTAACAATACAAGAGAAAACTCTACACATGGACATCACCAGATGGTCAACACTGAAAACAGACTGATTATATTCTTTGCAGCCAAAGATGGAGAAGCTCTATACAGTCAACAAAAACAAGACCAGGAGCTGACTGTGGCTCAGATCATGAACTCCTTATTGCCAAATTCAGACTCAAATTGAAGAAAGTAGGGAAAACCGCTAGACCATTCAGGTATGACCTAAATCAAACCCCTTATGATTATACAGTGGAAGTAGTGCCTGATGAACAATGGAATGAGGTTCATGACATTGTACAGGAGACAGGGATCAAGACCATCCCCATGGAAAAGAAATGCAAAAAGCAAAATGGGTGTCTGGGGAGGCCTTACAAATAGCTGTGAAAAGAAGAGAGGTGAAAAGCAAAGGAGAAAAGGAAAGATATAAGCATCTGAATGCAGAGTTCCAAAGAATAGCAAGAAGAGATAAGAAAGCCTTCTTCAGCGATCAATGCAAAGAAATAGAGGAAAACAACCGAATGGGAAAGACTAGAGATCTCTTCAAGGTAATGAGAGATACCAAGGGAACATTTCATTCAAAGATGGGCTCAATAAAGGACAGAAATGGTATGGACCTAACAGAAGCAGAAGATATTAAGAAGAGGTGGCAAGAATACACAGAAGAACTATACAAAAAAGATCTTCACGACTCAAATAATCATGATGGTGTGATCACCAATCTAGAGCCAGACATCCTGGAATGTGAAGTCAAGTGAGCCTTAGAAAGCATCACTATGAACAAAGCTAGTGGAGGTGATGGAATTCCAGTTGAGCTATTTCAAGTCCTGAAAGATGATGCTATGAAAGTGCTGCACTCAATATGCCAGCAAATTAGGAAAACTCTACAGTGGACACAGGACTGGAAAAGGTCAGTTTTCATTCCAATTCCAAAGAAAGGCAATGCCAAAGAATGCTCAAACTACCACACAATTGCACTCATCTCACATGCTAGTAAAGTAATGCTCAAAATTCTCCAAGCCAGGCTTTGGCAATATGTGGACCATGAACTCCCTGATGTTCAAGCTGGTTTTAGAAAAGGCATGGGAACCAGAGATCAAATTGCCAACATCCGCTGGATCATAGAAAAAGCAAGAGAGTTCCAGAAAAACATCTATTTCTGCTTTATTGACTATGCCAAAGCCTTTGACTGTGTGGATCACAAAAAACTGTGGAACATTCTGAAAGAGATGGGAATACCAGACCACCTGACCTGCCTCTTGAGAAATCTGTATGCAGGTCAGGAAGCAGCAGTTAGATCTGGACATGGAACAACAGACTGGTTCCAAATAGGAAAAGGAGTACATCAAGGCTGTATATTGTCACCCTGCTTATTTAACTTATATGCACAGTACATCATGAGAAACGCTGGACTGGAAGGAACACAAGCTGGAATCCAGATTGCTGGGAGAAATATCAATAATCTCAGATATGCAGATGACACCACCCTTATGGCAGAAAGTGAAGAGGAACTAAAAAGCCTCTTGATGAAAATGAAAGTGGAGAGTGAAAAAATTGGCCTAAAGCTCAACATTCAGAAAACGAAGATCATGGCATCCAGTCCCATCACTTCATGGGAAATAGATGGGGAAACAGTGGAAACAGTGTCAGACTTTATTTTTGGGGGCTCCAAAATCACTGCAGATGGTGATTGCAGCCATGAAATTAAAAGACGCTTACTTCTTGGAAGAAAAGTTATGAGCAACCTAGATAGCATATTGAAAAGCAGAGACATTACTTTGCCGACTAAGGTCCGTCTAGTCAAGGCTATGGTTTTTCCTGTGGTCATGTATGGATGTGAAAGTTGGACTGTGAAGAAGGCTGAGTGCCGAAGCATTGATGCGTTTGAACTGTGGTGTTGGAGAAGACTCTTGAGAGTCCCTTGGACTGCAAGATCCAACCAGTCCATTCTGAAGGAGATCAGCCCTGGGATTTCTTTGGACGGAATGATGCTGAAGCTGAAACTCTAGTACTTTGGCCACCTCATGTGAAGATTTGACTCATTGGAAAAGACTCTGATGCTGGGAGGGATTGGGGGCACTGGGAGAAGGGGACGACAGAGGATGAGATGGCTTGATGGCATCACTGATTCAGAGGACGTGAGATGAGTGAACTCTGGGAGATGGTGATAGACAGGGAGGCCTGGCGTGCTGCGATTAATGGGGTAACAAAGAGTCAGACACGACTGAGCGACTGAACTGAACTGAACTGAACTGAGCAACTTTCACTCATATTGAGGGTTGCTATAGTAAAAGTAAACATCATTAGGTTTGTGGATCACTTTTTACTATAATTTACATAAAATTATTTATATAAGCCTTGCTGATATTACTGTAACAGTAAATATATCCTAATTTAAATAACAATTAGAGCCAGCATTTACTGAGTGTTAACTATGTGTTAGTTATTATTTTATATACATTATATTTAATTCACATTTGAAATCAGTGATATTGTTAAAATATTACCCTGAAACTGATTCATGGCAAACTCAGGTAATTTATCTAAAGTCACATAGTAAATAAGTGGTGGAATCAGAATACTATTTTAGTAACTCCACTCTAGAGCTGACCATAATATTGCCTATAACATTACTTAATTACATAGAAAAAAGTCTCAAACTGAATATCCATATTTTATCACAAGATTAAATGTAAGGTATCAATTACATTAATAATTTGATGCTTATATTTTAACTGTTTCATTGGTGAAGAATAACAAAGTATTTTTAGTACATCAATCATCTCAAAGTTCCTATCTAATTTCCACTTAATTGTTTATATAGAAATAAATATTATTTTTTTCCCTTTTTAGTTTAATCTTTTGGCTAAATTAATACCTTTAATATATTTCTTGATAAACAAAATTGCTATTCCTTGATTAACATTATCATGATGAAAACCTCAGCAGATAATTAATAAAGCTTTTGTGGTAATCGATATGAGACTGAAAGAAGCCAGCTGGGGAAACTACCACCATCTTCATTCAGCCATTCAAAATGAAATTATAATTTTAATGAACCTTAAAACTAGACATTTGTCTATAAAGGAAATAAACCGTACCTCACCTGGTATTCCTTTATGGTTGATGAGCACGGTGTTATGTAGGCAAAAAAAGAGAATATATCATTTGTCTTTGATATATAGACTGATGCATGTAGATTTCAAGGAGAATTTCAATAAATTTTAACTGTTCAAACAGTTTGGTAAAACTGAAAAGAGAATCTTTTCTGATGCGTCACCTTTTTTGATTTTTGCTGATACTTCTAATCTTTCATAATTCAAAATATACATATACACATACGAACACTAGCACAAACATGCGCAATAAAACCAATCAAATCAAAAACAATTTCTGAAGGTCTGAATTATTCTTTGAAAGAAATAGAAGAAATTTTAGCATTTAGCAATATTCTACATTGAAAATAATCTACATTTCAGAATAATTAATAAACTATAATGTTTCACCTTATTTGCTGCATTGACTCACTGTTTGACTTCGGGCGAAGTACACAAACTCTTTGGGCCTTAGTTTTACACATCTGCAGAATGAAAGCAATAGAGCAGATGATTTCTAAGATCCTTACCACTTTCGGATCGGCCTACTATGACTCATTTTGCTGTTTTCAGTGGCCCAGTTTTATTATTCCACTGTGATGTAAAATATCTATATTGGCATAGCTGTAATCACATTATTTAATTAGCTAACAATTAATGTACTATTATCAAGTATTTTTATTTTGTCCCTTTCTCTGTGGTCTTCTCACTAATAATTCAAAACTAAATTAAGCATTTTATCATAACTGTCTTAAAGAGGGGTAGTGTGAGAGTTAACAAGATCAATATTTATTGAGTGCCTAGCACTGTCTATGACATAGATGTTCACTAAATTTATCTATTATTTCCATTAAAAATGATGACCTTTAGTGCTGAGGAAATTTTCTGGCTATTCTTCAAACTCTGACAAAGTAGCGATGAGTCATTTCTTTACAAATTAACTATTTGATGTATTCAAGTGGTTGAATGTGCTCCTTCATGTGCTCTTGAAAAAAGATAATGACAATGTTTATTTCTTCCATATATTTCCTTTGCTATAGTTTCCTTCCTAATAACCCATTCACCAGCTGTTCATAAGCAACATTTATTTAAGTCAAAAAAAAAAGAAAACACCTCAATATGATATTTAAACTCCAAGGTTTTCTGGATTTGTTTGAACTTTGATGTGTTCAATATGTTTATGTAATATGAAAACATTCATGTGGATTTTGTGGATACACATATTGAATGATTTCTTTTTTGATGTGGACCATTTAAAAAGTCTTTATTGAATTTGTTACAATATAGTTTCTGCTATAGTTTCTGCGATATTTTAAGATCCCTGTGGGATCTTAGCTCCCTATCAGGGATCAAATTCACATCCCCTGCACTGGAAAGCAAAGTTTTAACCACTGGGCCACCAGCGAAGCCCCTCAACAATTTTGTATGTCAGACTTATGTCATAGGTTAGTATTCTAGTGCCAGTGTATATTAAACAGTAAGGTTATAGGCAGGAGCTGCATTTAGTTCTGCTGCTTCTTTCCTGCTACTTAAAATAGTTGTTTAAAATGATTTCAAAATTAGTTTTAAAGCTTTAAAGCTGCACTCATTTCTTGTTCCAAAAGAATTTAATCTCAAGTCGGTTTCATTGAGTTTTCCTAAAATATATTCTTCATAAGGTCCTCTACCAGATAATCCTACCTGGTCCCCAAGGGATTTTCTGATATGGATGAATTTATGCACAGTTGAAGAATTCACTTACAGTGAGAACAGAGTCCTATAGAGGAATATAGTGGTTACATTCTCAAGAACCCCAGAGATTGTAACTATCTCCTCCCCGAATACTCCTGGCTGTTGTTTTCTGAGCTTGAGATTTGCTTGTGACCAATTATTCTGACCCATAGCAGAATATTTGTTATTCCAGTGATAGATAGGAGCAATGTGGGCCAAGTGAGCAGTCCAGTAGAAAACACCCATCAGAGATCGGTGTTGCTGGGTTCCACAGCACTGATGGAAAGTTGAAAAGGAAGAATAATTGAGGAGCTAAGAAACCCTACATGACGAAAGGTATGTGGCAGAATCCCAGAATGAAACATACACATTTTTATTCCTTGTTCACACCACAGTCAGTTCTGATGATTGATCATTGTATTTAAAATTTTTCACTGGAAAGTTTTAAATATTTAGCCCAAAGTAGCTTGGGCATAAGAAAGACAGTCACAATCAAGTTCCTTATCCCCCCTAAAATCAATTCTAAGGCTAAACTTCATTTCCCAAGAGACAGATTTTTTTAACCTCTTTTAACTCAATCCTTTTCTAATGATTGGAGTTTTATGCATGAAAAGCAATGATGAATTTCTGTCTTTTGAATAAATTGATCATAGACAAACATCAAGGGTTTTTAGGAGCATGAATAAAAAATTGGATTTTAAGAGATTGTGTCACTATCTATAAAAATATTAAAACAAATCAATTTAAACAAGGTATCTGTAAAACAGAACCAATTAGTTGGTTGTGTTAACTTTGACAAAGTCACACGAATACATCCACTGGCAAAACATGTAAAAGTCTTTGCATTATCTTACATTTAATTTTAAAAATAAGTATTGACCTTGCCCTTTCAGGAAATTTTTATGATTTTCTGCTTTGGCTAAGAATCTATATGACCTTTGTTCCACCATGTGCTCGGGAACATTGTAACTTTGTTAGCATTGATTTTTCTCTCTGCAAATATTCCATCAACTTCTCTCTAAGGCTTTATCTTCCTTGTGGACAGAGTTAGTACAAGCTACTGTACCTGAAAATCCATACTTACCTTGCTATTTATAGCAATTAATAAATACTTTTCTTTATCAGCCATTAGTCCCTATGTCATTAATCAAAAAAGGCCGTTAAGTTTGCTCTTCAGTATGACAGAACAGATGATGAAAATGCATACAAACAGAAAAGATGAAGAAATTTCATTTGCGGGGATAGGAGAAACAGTATAGACCAGGGGTCCCCAACCTCTTGGATCTAATGCCTGATGATCTGAAGTGGAGCTCAGTAATAATAGAAATAAAGTACACAATAAATGTAGTACACTTGAATCATCCTGAAGCCATCCCCATCCCCCCGTTGGTTGAAAAATTGCCTTCCACAAAACCTGTCCCTGGTGCCAAAAGGGTTGAGGACTGCTGGTACAGACTTGAATACCATCTCAAATTGATTCCTGGCCCTAGAGTTTAACACATATTTCAGTACAGTTTATATGCTATAACACACATAAAGTAAATACAACAAGTTAACATTGTTCCTGCCAGGCCCTTTGTGAGTTAAGGACCTTAGGTACTTTATCTCATTTCATTTTCAGCTAACATACATCGACCAGCTGGGAAAGTCATGGGTAAATTATCAGATAAATAAGTATGTGTTTTATAACCTTTGATCTCTCTTTATGTTTCCAGCATCCCTCAGGTGTCTCTGTTCCAGGACACACAGTATTTTATCTACTTTTTTTTTTTTTTGGTTTCAGTCATAGGTTTAGAGGTCCACTGGGCACACCTTGTTTGACCAGATTTCCCTTGAAATCCTAGATGCATTTATTTCACATAAATTTAAATCTATTGTACAGTAAGAGACCTGAAAGCACAGTCACACAATCCCAGAATGAAGTTAAGGTTAGGGAAAACGAAAATCGCTCAGTCAGGTCCAACTCTTTGCGACCCCATGGACTATAGAGTCCGTGGAATTCTCCAGGCCAGAATACTGGAGTGGGTAGCCACTCCCTTCTCCAGGGGATCTTCCCAACCCAGGGATCGAAACCAGGTCTCCCGCATTGCAGGCAAATTCTTTTCCAGCTGAGCCACCAGGGAAGCCCAAGAAAACTGGAGTGGGTAGCCTGTCCCTTCTCTAGGTGATCTTCCTGACCCAGAAATCGAACCGGGGTCTCCTGTATTGCAGGCAGATTTTTTTTTACCAGCTGACCTCCCAGGAAAGCCAAGGTTAGGGAAGTGCCCATCAATGAAATAAAAAACAAGAAATTTGCCTGCCAAACGTCATAAGCTCAGTCTTCTATAAATGGCTTCATTATTTATTTCCAATGTGCATTTTTCAGTCCATCAGACGTATTTCTTAACTAAAGAATGGGCTCTTGGAGGGCAAGAATAGTATGTTTTTCTTTTGGATATATTGTAGTGTATTACAGAAAGTAGAGTCTTAACAAATATTATAATTGTATGTTCATTAATTGATGCATAATTAAAACAAATTAAACATTCATTTTAAAGTCATTAAGATGTTAATTTGGGAATATGGGCTGTTTCAGTTACTCCTATTCCCTAATTGGTGGGAATATTGAGTTGATTATATTTATTAAACATCACCTTTATTGCAGGCCGGAGTTTGAGCCTAGAGATAAACTGAAGTATTAGAGATATACCAGTGTACAAGGCAGATGTAATTCCTGGCCTCTACAATGTATCTACATTTTTTAAAAAAAGATTTGAAATAAGGCAACACTGAAGAGTTCTCCACTCCAATGATCAACCAGACAGTAACACTTAAAGTTTATTAGTATCTTTGACTTCTGCTTTTCTCTCCTTTCTTAATTTCCATATTTCTAAATTAGTATGCACAGAAGACTTAAAATGACTTTGCCTTTCTGAAGCCATTAATATTACTTTAATGTAGAGACTTAACATCACATTTGTACAGCATAGTGAGACAGCAGGGCTGCATGGTGTTAGAAATCCCATTTTGATCCTTGCAGTTCTTTATTTGAACATGTATTGTAGGCGTTTTTTCCTTGGAAATCAATTTTCTTTGAGAAAGACATCTTACTTTTTATATAAAGAACAGTCACTCTTTGCATTATACTAGTATTTTCTTGTCCACAGTGATCCTTTTTTATAGAAGGAAGGACTTGTGCATATTGATGTATCTCTTCCCCACTTTCTTCCCTAAACATAATCTGCCATCCCTCCTCACCCAAAGATCTATGGTCACCAAGTGTAAAAGATAGTGTGCTGGAATGTACTTTTAATCTATGAAGTCCTGTAGGTTGCTATTATTCACCTCAAATCAAGCCTTCCTTAAGCCTGGATTGCTTTCCTCATAGCTCAGTGAAAAAGAATCTACCTGCCAATACAGGAGATATAGGTCAATTCCTGGGTCAGGAAGATTCCATGGAGAAGGGAACGACAACCCACTCCAATATTCTTAACTGGGAAATGCATGAACTGAGGAGCCTGGTGGGCTATAGTCCACGGGCCCATAAGAGTCGGACATGACTTAGCAACTAAAACAACAACAAAAGCCTGGACTAAGAGAGAAAGAATGTGAAACATGCTACATTTTTGTGAAATATTCATATATTACAAAGAGAGAATGAGAAGGAGAAAAGGAATGTGAGGTCAATAAAAAGAAATAATTTAAGAGTTGTCATACGTATATGCAGGTCAGGAAGCAACAGTTAGAACTGGACATGGAACAACAGACTGGTTGCAAATAGGAAAAGGAGTACATCAAGGCTGTATATTGTCACCTTGCTCATTTAACTTATATGCAGAGTACATCATGAGAAATACTGGACTGGAAGAAACAAAAGCTGGGATCAAGATTGCCGGGAGAAATATCAATAACCTCAGATATGCAGATGACACCACCCTTATGGTAGAAAGTGAAGAGGGACTAAAGAGCCTCTTGATGAAAGTGAAAGAGGAGAGTGAAAAAGTTGGCTTAAAGCTCAACATTCAGAAAACTAGGATCATGGCATCTGTCTCATCACTTCATGGGAAATAGATGGGGAAACAGTGGAAACAGTGTCAGACTTTATTTTTCTGGGCTCCAAAATCACTGCAGATGGTGATTGCAGCCATGAAATTAAAAGATGCTTACTCCTTGGAAGGAAAGTTATGACCAACCTAGATAGCATATTAAAAAACAGAGACATTATTTTGCCAACAAATGTCCGTATAGTCAAGACTATGATTTTTCTAGTGGTTATGTATGGATGTGAGAGTTGGACTGTGAAGAAAGCTGAGCACCAAGGAATTGATGCTTTTGAACTGTGGTGTTGGAGAAGACTCTTGAGAGTCCCCTGGACTGCAAGGAGATCCAACCAGTCCATTCTAAAGGACATCAGCCCTGGGTGTTCATTGGAAGGACTGATGCTAAAGCTGAAACTCCAATACTTTGGCCACCTGATGTGAAGAGTTGACTCACTGGAAAAGACTGATGCTGGGAGGGATTGGGGGCAGGAGGAGAAAGGGAGGACAAATGATGAGATGGCTGGATGGCATCACCGACTCGATGCACGTGAATTTGGGTGAACTCCGGGTGTTGGTGATGGACAGGGAGGCCTGGTGTGCTGCAATTCATGGGGTCGCAAAGAGTCGGACACGACTGAGTGACTGAACTGACTGACTGAACTGATGCCTTGGTGGTAAAATTTTAAAAGACCTTTATTCTCTTCTTTCCTTTTTTGTATTTTCTAATTTTTAAACCAAAACAATATTTTGGAAAGAAATAAAATGAGCATCCAGACATTTCTCTGTTGTCTCTTCAGACTCACATGGTGGCACCTGTTCACGTAAATAGACACATGCTTTATGTTCTTTAAGGACAGGTAGCAATGTCCTCAAATGTCCTGACAAAACATGATCCGCTGGAGGAGGGAATAGCAAACTACCCCAGTATACTTACTGTGAGAGCCTCATGAACTGTATAAAAGGACAAAAATATATGACACCAAAAGATGAGTCCCCTGGGTCAAAAGCATTCCCCAGTATGCTACCGGGGAAGAGGAGAGGAGAACTACTAATAGCCCCAGAAAGCATGAAATGACTGGACCAGAGCAGAAATGACACTCAGTTATGGATATGTGAGGTGATGAAAGTAAGATCCAACGCTGCAAAGAGCAGTACTGCATAGGAACCTGGAGTCTTAGGTCCATGAATCAAGGTAAATTGGACGTGGTCAAACAGTAGATGGTAAGAATAAACATTGACATCTTAGGAATCGTGAACTAAAATGGACGGGAAGGGGCGAATTTAATTCAGATGACCATGGGCAAGAATCCAATGGAAGAAATGGAATAGCAACAAGAGTCTGAATTGCAGGGCTTGGGTACAGCCTCAACAATGACAGAATGTTCTCAGTTCATTTCCAAGGCAAGCCATTCACCATCACAATAATTCAAATCTATGCCCCTACCACTGAAGCTGAAGAAGCTGAAATTGACATCAGTTCTATGATGACCTAGAAAAGCTCCTAGAACTAACACCAATAAATGATGTTCTATTCATCCTTGGGAATTGGAAAGCAAAAATAGGAAGTCAAGAGATACCTGGAGTAACAGGCAAGCTTGGCCTTGGAGAACAAAATGAAGCAGGGCAAAGGCTAACTGAGTTCTTCCATAAGAATGCACTAGTCATAGCAAATATCCTTTTTCAACAACACAGGAGATGATTTTACACACAGACATCCCCAAATGGTCAATACTGAAATCAAATTGATTACATTCTTTGTAGCCACAGATGGAGAAGCTGTATACAGACAGCAAAAACAAGACCTGGAGCTGACTGTGGCTCAGACTGTCAGCTTCTCATAGCAAAATTCAGGCTTAACTGAAAGAAAGTGGGGAAAACCACTAGGCTAGCCAGGTACAACTTAAATCAAATCCCCTATAAATATGCAGTGGAGGTAACAGAGAGATTCAAGGGATTAGATCAGTTAGACAGTGTGCCTGAAGAACTATGGATGGAGGGCCATAATATTGTACAGGAGGCCGTGAACAAAACCATCCCAAAGAAAAAGAAAAGAAAGAAGGCAAAGTGGTTATCTGAGGAGGCTTTACAAATAGGGGAAGAAAGAGGAGAGCGAAAAGCAAGGGAGAAAGGGAAAGTACATCTAACTAAATGCAGAGTTCAAAGAATAGCAAGGAGAGACAAGAAGGCCTTCTTCAAAGAACAGTGCATAAAACTAGAAGAAAGCAACAGAACTGGAAAGACTAGAGATCTCTTCAGGAAAATTGGAAATATCAAGGAAACATTTCTCCCAAAGATGGGTACAATAATGCCCAGAAATTGTAGAAACCTAGCAGACACTGAAGAGATCAAGAAGAAATGGAAAGAACACACAGTAGAATTGTATAAAAAAGGTCTTAATGAACCAGATTACTATGATGGTGTGGTCAGTCACCAAGAGCCAGATATTCTGGAGGGTGAAGTCAAGTGGGCCTTAGAAAGCACTGCTGTTAATAAAGCTAATGGATGAGATGGAATTCCAGTAGAGCTATGCAAAACCCTAAAGGATGATGCCATCAAGGTATTGCATTCAATACGTCAGCAAATCTGGAAGACCCAGCAGTGTCCACAGGACTGGAAAAGGTCAATCCTCATTCCAGTTTCCAAGAAAGGCAGTACTAAAGAATGTGCTAACCACTGGACAGTTGCACTCATGCTAGTAAGGTCATGCTTAAAATCTTGCATGACAAGCTTCAGCATTATGTGAACCAACGACTTCCAGATGTCCATGCTGGGTTTCGAAAAGGAAGAGGAACCAGAGATCAAATTGTCAACACCCCCTGGATCATGGAGAAAGCAAGGGAATTCCAGAAAAACACACGCTTCTGTTTCATCAGTTGTGCTGAAGCCTTTGGCAGTGTGAATCATAACTAATTGTGGAAAGCTCTGAAAGAGATAAGAATACCAGACTATCTTACCTGTCTCTTGAGAAACCTGTATGCAGGTGAAGAAGCAACAGTTAGAACCCTGTATGCAACAACTAATTGGTTCAAGATTGGGAAAAGAGTACAACAGGGCTGTCTGCTGTCACCCTATTTGTTTAATCCATATGCCAGGCTGGATGAGTGCCGCAGCCAGCACAAGCAAGAGTTGCACCTGCACAGGGAGAGAACGGAGCGTCCCCGCTAAGAAAAATAAGAGATAGAGACAAAAGATGGGGTTGAGAGGATCAGACCACAGATGGCTGATGCCTTTCTTTATTAGGCTACAATATTTATAGGATAAAATACGTGACTTAAGACATGCACAGGATTATTTTTTAACCTCAGGATACAATCACCAGACCCTTACCATTGTGTACAGAGCACTATAAGATTATCTATCTTACATGTTGCAGAAACAAGACATCTTGGGGCTTTAAGGGCTATAAAAATTCTTGAGGGTGGCGGGACAGGGAGCTTAGGAACGTGCCTAAGGCTCTGCATATCTGCCGAGCAGCTCCCAAGACTTAACCCTTTACGGGCAGTCCCCCGCAGATGAGTTACAAGCTGGAAACAAGATAGGTGGGAGAAATATCAACAACCTCAGATATGTGGATGATACCATTCTAATAGCAGAAAGCGAAGAGGAACTAAACAGCCTCTGGATGAGGGTGAAGGAGAAGAGTGAAAGAACTGGCTTAAGACTAAATAAAAAAATTAGGATCATGACACCTGGCCCCATTACATTATGGTAAATAGAAGGGGGAAAGGTGGAAGTAGTGAGATTTCCTCTTTTTGCACTCTAAAATCACTGTGGATGGTGACTGCAGCCATGAAATCAGAAGAAAATTGCTTCTTGGCAGGGAAGCTATGATAAATCTAGACAGCGTGTTGAAAAGCACAGACATTACTCCGCTGACAAAGGTCCATACAGTCAAGGTTATGGTCTTCCCAGTGGTCATGTATGGGTGTGAGCTGGATCATAAAAAAGATAGAGTGCCAAAGAATTGACAACTTAGAACTGTGGTGCTGAGGAAGACTTCTGAAATCTCCTTGGACAGCAAAGAGATCAAACCAGTCAATTTTAAGGGACATCAACCCTGAATACTCATTGGAAGAACTGATGATGAAGCTGAAGCTCCAGTATTTTGGTCATCTGATGCAAACAACTGACTCAATGGAAAAGTCCCTGATGCTGAGAAAGATTGAGGGCAGAAGGAGAAGAGGGTGTCAGAAAAGAAATGGCTGGATGACATCACCGATGCAAGGAACATGAACTTGGGCAAGCTTCAGGAGATGGTGAGGGACAGGAAGGCCTGGCATGCTACAGTCTATGGTATCGCTAAGAGTCAGACACAACTGGGCAACTGAACAACAAGCCATGTCCCTCCTGTAAGAAAAAATGCCACCCAAATATAATATTGTATACTTGTCTTTTTGTCAGTAATTTAAAATGTAAAGTTTTTAGGCAGTGTTCATTATATCACAAGTACTTTTTAGTGGATCTGATTTTCACATATTTTTAGTAATGTAAAACTATTGGAAATTTATGTGAAATATAGCACTTATATGCTTCTAGTTATGAATGAGCTGTGACCCTGCCTGGAAGAAACTAAAATTCTGAGCACTGGTTTCTTTCACATGTGTAAAAAATCAGTAAGATTCTCTCAAGCTCCAAAAGTTAGTAATTCTAGGACTGTTCTGAGTGTTAAATGTGTGGGTGTTTTTCAAGCTCTCTTTAACTTTTTTGTTTTTAATAAATGTACACCCGTGGCTGATTCATGTCAAAGTATGGTAAAAACCACCGCAATATTGTAAAGTGATTAACCTCCAATTAAAATAAATAAATTTTTTAAAAAATAAAAGGGAAAAAATATAATTTAAAATTTTTACTTATTTATTTATTTTTGACTGCAAGTAGTCTTTCTCTAGTTGTGCCAAGCACTCTTATTTGTGGTGCGAGGATTTCTCTTCATGATAGCTTCTTTTGTTGCAGAGCATGGGCTCTTGAGCGATGCCTCAGTAGTTGTGGTGCACAGCTTAGTTGCTTCCAGGCCTGCGGGATCTTAATTCCTGGACCAGAAATCAAACCTGTGTCCCCTGCATTGGCAAGTGGATTCTTAACCACTGAACCACCAGGGAAGTTCCACTCCCTTCACTTTCAGTCAGCTATTTCTGGGTATCCACATTTGAGGCCTCCAGACCAGATTCCTTGGGGTGGGTAGGAGTGAGAGGAGAGGCAGAAGAGAGGACATGGGATTGCATTCTTACTGTTACTCCTTGCAAGGAATGTCACAACCACCATTAGAAGCAGCAGTGTTTTTTCTGGTTGGAAAAAAAAAAAATACCCAAACTCTGGGAATTATACTAAATTATCAAAGTTAATATATTTAACAAATAGCTGAGTTAAGAATGGAAAACCTATAGGTAAAGTCTGTGATCTTTCTATTACACCAGGTCACCTCTCAGGAAGAAATCATAACATCTAGGATTAAGGCAGGAAACTGCTTTCAAAGTAATTTTCTCTCCCTGCTGTTAGGCCCTTTGTCAGTTGTACAAACACTTCTAGGAGAAAAGAGTGCTAGAGTTCAGAACTGGTGTCTTTAAGTACATAAAATACTTCTTTTTTTTGAGAACCATTTCCTTTGTATTTCACCCAATCCTCTGCTGCTGCTGCTGTTGCTGGTGCTGCTAAGTTGCTTCAGTTGTGTCCGACTCTGTGTGACCCCATGGACAGCAGCCCCCCAGGCTCTTCTGTCCACGAGATTCTCTAGCCAAGAAAACTGGAGTGGGTTGCCATTTCCTTCTCCACACCCAATCCTCAGAGGTTCAGTAAGCATGAACTTGACAAAACAAAGTTGTTAATTTAGTATTAGCACAGTATTTGCATTGTTCTGCATGCTGTAAGTTTAGATTTTGTTTTGTTCTCTTTTGTGTGATGGCGGGCAACAGAAACTAACTCTGTCTACCATAAGGAAAAGGATATTATTGCAGTGCTACTATGTATGTGGGTCTGTATGTACGTGTATGTATGTGTGTCTTGGGGTTGTGGTATTGGGGTGGGAGTTTCATGGAGTCAACCAGAAGCTGGAGGGCCAGGCTTGAGAAAACCCAGGAATCACGGGGAGGCTAGAGTAATCGGCTTCAGAAAGTGCAGAGACAGTCCTTAGTGGGAACAGTCAGTCTGGTCAGTATCAGGATAGCACTCCCATTGCTCATAAGGAAATACCTCCAACAGTCCCATATCCTTGCATCACTCAAGAGTGAAAGTCCCGAACAATGTCCAGTTGATCAAACTCAGCAGAGAGTGAAGAGATTAGTCCTTTAGGTTATTTTTAGTGTGAGACTGACTGTACTTTCATGGTAAGCCCAATGAGGAACTCCAAAAGGGAGGTCAAAT
Organism: Budorcas taxicolor; assembly: GCF_023091745.1. Lineage (NCBI taxonomy): Eukaryota > Metazoa > Chordata > Mammalia > Artiodactyla > Bovidae > Budorcas > Budorcas taxicolor. Next base: position 145,077,160 of record NC_068911.1, on the reverse strand, counting down.
GTCCAACTGTGGGATTCTGAACAATTTTTTTTAAATGTGTATGATTCTCTGTAAATAGGTTCATAATCAAATCAAATGTGGACTCCTTCTGAAGAAATGATGCATTTGGTTTTATTTTGTTTGTATAGAAATTAGCAAAGCCTTTTCTTTCTTTATTTTTATTTTTGGCTGTACTGGGTCTCTTTTGCTGTGAGGGCTTTTCTCTAGTTGTGCCTACGGTGGGGGCTACTCTTCCTTGTGGTGCCCAGATTTCTCATTGCAGTGGTTTCTCTTCTTACAAAGCATGGGTTTTAGGGTGAGTGGGTTTCAATAGTTGCAGCACATGGGCTCAGCAGTTGTGGTTTCTGGGCTCCAGAGCACAGGCTCAATAGTTATGGCCCAGGGGCTTAGGTGCTTCATGGCATGTGGGATCTTCCAGGATCAGGGATCGAACCCATGTCTCCTGCATTGACAGGTAGCTTCTTTATCACAGGGAAGCCCAAAGCCTTTTCTTAAGTATTAGAAGTTCTTCTATTTTTCAGTATCAATTAGAAATTCTTCTATTTGTCAGTATCAATTCTTCATTTCTCTCTCATTTTTCCCTTGAATTAAAAACATTTTAATTTGTTCCTTACCAAAAAAAAAAAAAAAGTTTGTAAAGAGAACTTCAGGGCTGGGTTTTATTCAGACCACAGTAAGTAAAAATCCCTAGGTTTATTTTGAAATTATCTGAACCAAGTAACACAATCTCAGATCTACATACAGGTAGATGTAATTAGGTAAGTGTAATTGTGGCTTTAGAATGACTAAACTTTATTTTGCTTAAGTGGAACAGTGACATCTAGTGCCTGAAACATTTTGTCACGGGGTCAAAAGAAAGATAAGAATAGACATGCCTTTAAGTTGATTGGAGATGAATGAGAGATCACTTACTAGTTATATATGCAGAGATTCATCTTTTTCCATTCCCATGGATACCACATTAGTGACTGCAACGCCTTCCTAGCTGTCCTCCTCAATTCTGGGCTTACCACGTGCTAATATATTATTCCTCTGCTTAAGGTTCTTCAAGAAATTCCTATCTTTTTCCTGCAAACTTATTTCCTCTTATTTCCCCAAACACATGCTCATTTTGGGATCAGATATGATTTCTTCATGTTCAATGAACAAATGAGGTTTTTTTTTTTCCTACTTCAACAATTTGATTTACATTCCCCATGCCTGGAAGGTTCTTCTCACTGTCTTTTGTCAGTTTTACTTATTATCCAAGTTTCCTTTTCTTGACATGTTTTCCCTTTCTTTTATTTTCCTAAAGCACTTATCTGAATCTCTAAAATGCTGGGAAAGATTGAAGGTGGGAGGAGAAGGGGACGACAGAGGATGAGATGGTTGGATGGCATCACCGACTCAATGGACATGAGTTTGACTAAACTCCAGGTGTTGGTGATGGACAGGGAGGCCTGGCGTGCTGCAGTCCATGCGGTGGCAGAGTTGGACATGACTGAGCGAATGAAATGAACTGATAGTATTTAGAGTCTGATATTTAGTTATAGTCTGTCTTGAATTAATTACTATTGTTTCTTATAGAATAGTTTGGTCTCATCAAGTAGATTGCCAATTCCTTGAGTTCAGGGAGTTTCTATACTTCTAAACACCCTTGGAGAAGGAAATGGCAACCCACTCCAGTATTCTTGCCTGGAGAATCCCAGGGAAAGATGAGCCTGGTGGGCTGCCGTCTATGGAGTCATACAGAATCAGACATGACTGAAGCGACTTAGCAGCAAATTATTTGAGCATATCAGTCAATGATCAGTAAAATCTTTGATAAGATTTTGGAAATTTTGATTTTTTATAAGTTTTAATAGTTTATTTTGGTAACTTTTGATAATTTATTTCTAATTTTTATTTTTGTATTTTGATAGGTTTACTAAAATACTGACTTCTCCATTACAATGAACTAGTATTTCATGAGGTAAAAGAGTCATATGAAGTCAATATTTAAAATATCATTTAGAGAAAAAGATATTCTAATAATATGCCTAATGTTTCATCTGATATGTGTATCTAATATTCATATAAAACATTAGATCATAAACTGATTGCCCATAAGAAATTATTGAAGATAATTACCATAATTCTACAGTTCTTAAATTTACTTGTGAGGACATGCAGACTTAGATCAATTGAATTTTAAATATATATATATATATACCCACACATGTACTGAGATTATATTTGAGAAAAATATAACAAATAAGATAGCTTATAAAACTGTATACAATACAAAATACTTTTTTCATCATGGGATAATAATGAAATATTTTACATCTATATATAATTTACAGATTTAAAAATGACTGCATCTGAGTACTTTTTTGATCTTTATAATTACATTGTAAAGTAAATTACTTATCCCCATTTTATACATTTATTTTTTAAATATTTATTTCTTAAAATCCTTTATGTGCCTGGCACTCTGTTTGATGCTGAGGATACAAAAGTGGGTATTGATTGGCTCCCTAGTTTTAAGGGCTTTTTGCATTTGGTCTAGTGGATGAAACTGAAGCTGAAGAACTTTAATGATCAGTCAAGACTACAGAGATAATAATATGCAGAGATTCAATAGTAGAACAGAAATCTCCAGTCTCAAAGTTCAGAATTATTTCCTCATTATTTTGGTAACTTTGCTTGAAATTGTTTTGGAAATGAGGTTACCTGATGACAGCAGTATAAATTTACAAAGAAAAACAACTGCAATTTATCAGAAAATTAGTTTGCTATTTAATTTGTTGAAAGAGAATAGGCTCAGAAAGACGCTTAGTTTTTTTTATCTTTCTTAAGCGACTGTATCAATGTTAACTGGGAAATAATCATTTCCTCCAAGAAGTAGAACTTGTAGTCTAGTCAATAGTCTTCTGGTGGTTGACTAGAGAGGTCTGTACTTTCTAGAGTAACTTCTATTCCTCTGCCCCTCTCTCCCCCTTCCTCCATATTACCATTCCTTTCCAAGATTATCTGTCCTGAAACAACAAAAAATAAGCAGTTGTTCTGATATATCTTCTATTGTTTTTCCCTGGAGGAGCAAATGGCAACCCATTCCAGTATTCTTGCCTGGCAAATCCCATGGACAGAGAAGCCTGGAGGGCTACAGCCCATAGGGTTACAGAGTCAGACACAGCTGAGGCGACTGAGCACACACTATTGTTTTTCCTTAATTATTTCCTTTCATTTTTATTTATATTATACTGTTTCTATTGCCTCATTCAGTGCTACTCAATGTTTTATGCTCTGTGTACTTGGGCATCTGAAACATCAAGAAATAGAAAAATTTGCAAAAAGCTGATGCTCTAATACTTTGGCCACCTGATGTGAAGAGCCAACTCATTGGGAAAGACCCTGATGCTGGGAAAGATTGAAGGCAAAAGGAAAAGAGAGTGGCAGATGATGAGATAGTTAGATAGCATTACTGACTCAATGGACATGAATTTGAACAAACTCTAGGAGATAAAAAAGGATGAGGAAGGCTGACATTCTGCAGTCCATGGTATTGTCAAGAGTCGACGTGACTTAGTAACTGAAAAACAAAGATTCGGAAGGGTGCTAAACACTTTAATAATTGCAACAGTTTGAAATTTCTAAATTTTCTTTTGCTATAGAAGCTGAAATCTGCTACTTAAAAGAGATGTGATTTCATGGTTTAAAGGTCCAGTAACTTTAATGAAAAATAATGGATTGGCCATACAAAGTTCTTTGTTATAATTAAAATGGGAAGATTTCTCTTGTAGATCACTCACTCCTACTAGACTAGAATTGTATGACATGAATTTTTGAAGGCACACAGAAAATTTAACTAGTACAGATATGAAGAGAATGCCTGGCTCAGCATAAAGAGAGAATCTGTAAAGTTCATGGTCATTTTGGGAGATAAGAAGCACTTGAGATGAGCCAGGTTTCATAAAGGATGTCAGGTTTATTTCAACCAGCTGTGTGACTAAACCTTTTGGTTGGTTTGTTGATTAGTTCCCGTCTGAGAAACTCTACAGCAACTATGTCAAAAGAAAGATTGTGGGTTTTTGACAGGTGTCTTAACTTTCATGTGGAAATCAACATAAGTAACATCTCTGGATGAAGAGGGCAAAAGTTAATTATTTCACCAACTTTCAGTTACCTCTTATAGTTATTTTATCTTCTTGACTTGTCCAAGAGACCCAGAGGAACTCTAATTCTTTTTGGCTAAAGTTACAAATTATAACACTTGATATCTGTTCTTAAACTTTTCTAGACCTATCTTCTATATTATAAAGTATAAAATCCAGGCAATTGTTTTACCCTCTGTCTGTCCAGATTACCTGACTTTCATGTATATAGAGGACACCCAATAGATGCAGATTAACTTAAGTGGAAAAACAAGTAGAATTTGCCTATTCCAAATCAAAGATATTGAGTTGAAGATCCCCATGAAGGCATACACAAGGGTACACAGCAAACAGCCATGAAGCCTTAGTCATGGCTCAGAGTATCCTGAGGGAGGAGGGAGTTAGATGCTTCAGATTTAAAGGTATTAAAGGAGTTAGGTGAGAGAATAGAGCTTTCATTCTCTCATTCTCAATTCTATTTCTGATTAAGATCACTTTTATCCAAATATCTTGGCAGGGGAATGAGGGTTACTTAGAGTTTCATAAATTTCATTTTTACCATAACACACATATATTAAGTGATAATAATGAAAATATGCCCTACTTGGTACCAAGAAATCAACAAAATGAAAAGACAGAGCTTAGGCATAGAACAGTTGTACAGCTTCTCTGGGGTATATTTATAGTGTGTGTGTGTATATACATATTTAATAGAGAGTATGTCTGCATTTCTCTTTACCTCTATCAAGTCTAAAAGTTAGCTATAAACATCACAAGGGCAATGAAGACAAAGTAACTCTCACCAAAAGGTTGTTCCACCAAATAATTGTTCCACCAAGGGTTTGGTGGAAATCCTCTTTTCTCTGCAATATATCACTGATATAGCATAAATATTTGGCACTATGTAATTCGAAGTTACTTTAGATGGAGCAGTTGTGAAAAGGGAGGTGAATAAGATCGGTAAGAGAAGTCAGTGGGTAGATTCTATGTATAAAAAAGTGATTAGGTACTCCAATGATAAGTGTTGTTTTAAATACTTGAACATTCATTTTAATTCCTACTGTGTGCCAAGGAATTTATATATGCAGACACTAACTTGCTTTTTTAAAAAATGAATTTTCAACTGAAACTGCATTATGTGAGGAAGAAAGAGTTAGTATGAGCAGCGTGTTGTGAACTTTGCATGTGTTTCTACATCCTAACCACCATCTCTGCTTTATTCTCCATTGTCACTTCTGTTACCCTGATCCCGTTCTTATGTATTCATTGCCAACAGTCTCCTAATTGATTTATTTCCTTTTAGTTCAGTCTTCTAATCCATCTACATACTGCTGCTAAACTTGGCTTTCTTAAGCATTGTTTTAGCCATTTCATTTCATGCCTCTGCTAACAACCCCTCAATTATCCGATTTTCTACTCTATTAAGGATAAAATCCTAAGTGCTACAAAGATTTCCACATTCTAATCCCAAATCCTATTCTGCTTCTTCTAATGATATTTCTGAATATAGTGCCTCTGCTGTGTCTTAAAGTCGGCACATTGAATTTTTTAAAAATTAATTTCCAACATTGTAGAATAGTATTGCACATAAACGTTCAGATTTCCAGCCTTCGTGTAAAATTAGATGATCAGACCAATGTCATTCAAGCTCCATACTGTTGATGAATCCTGTTCTCTCTTTGCCTTCAGCAGATGCACTTGCTTTCTCCTTTGATTTCTTCTCGTTCTTGTTTAGTTACTGAGTCATGTCCAACTCTTCTGCGACTCCACAGTCTGTAGCCCACCAGGCTCTTGTTAATGGGATTTTCCAGGCAAGAATACTGGAGCAGGTTACCATTTCCTTCTCCAGGGGATCTTCCCAAGCCAGGGATTGAACCTATGTCTCCTGCACGGGTTGGAGAGGCATGCAGGCAAATTGGTAAATGGATTCTTTACCACTGAACCATCAAAGAAGCCTTTGGATCTCTTGCTGGCAACTTATTAGTATCTCCTTTATGGTATTTATCATGGTCTATCTTTACTCACTGGCTTATTATCTTGTAATCTTGTTTAGAAATGGAGGGTAGGTTATATTTTTCAGCGCTTACCTTATAGCACCATGAACACCAAGGTTTGCTTATAGGAAGTGTTTAAAAATACTGAATACTATTGTCTCTGAGTACTGGCAGACTTGGTTTGGAATAATGATTGTTGGATATTTAAATTCATTTATTGTCCCAAGTTCAGCATAACAGCAGAACATCTGAATATTAGTCCCGCTCATGCCCTTTACAGTTTGGCTTTATAGGTTTTGGACTTCAGAATACAATATGCTGTTCTAGTCATTGTCATAGTTCCTCTGAGCACCCAAAACAGTTCAGTGAGTGCCACCCAAGTGGTGGATTATCTATGGTATGATCATGGTCAAATATGGTAATTGAGTAAATATTTTTATGCAGAAAAACAGGGAAAAATAAAGAAAGTTTAGGGAGAAGAACCTTTACTTATAGGAAGGAACTTCATGAGAAAAGTATTAATATGGAACACTTGAGGTTTGCCAAAGAATGCTCAAACTACCGCACAATTGCACTCATCTCACATGCTAGTAAAGTAATGCTAAAAATTCTCCAAGCCAGGCTTCAGCAATACGTGAACCGTGAACTTCCAGATGTTCAGGCTGGTTTTAGAAAAGGCAGAGGAACCAGAGATCAAATTGCCAACATCGGCTGGATCATGGAAAAAGCAAGAGAGTTCCAGAAAAACATCTATTTCTGCTTTATTGACTATGCCAAAGCCATTGACTGTGTGGACCACAATAAACTGTGGAAAATTCTGAAAGAGATGGGAATACCAGACCACCTGACCTGCCTCCTGAGAAATCTGTATGCAGGTCAGGAAGCAACAGTGAGAACTGGACATGGAACAACTGACTGGTTGCAAATAGGAAAAGGAGTACATCAAGGCTGTATATTGTCACCCTGCTTATTTAACTTATATGCAGAGTACATCAGGAGAAATGCTGGGCTGGAAGTTGCACAACTGGAATCAAGATTGCTGGGAGAAATATCAATCACCTCAGATATGCAGATGACACCACCCTTATGGCAGAAAGTGAAGAGGAACTAAGGAGCCTCTTGATGAAAGTAAAAGAGGAGAGTGAAAAAGTTGGCTTAAAGCTCAACATTCAAAACGAAGATCATGGCATCCGGTCCCATCACTTCATGGCAAATAGATGGGGAAACAGTGGAAACAGTGTCAGACTTTATTTTTGGGGGCTCCAAAATCACTGCAGATGGTGATTGCAGCCATGAAATTAAAGGACTCTTACTCCTTGGAAGAAAAGTTATGAGCAACCTAGATAGCATATTCAAAAGCTGAGACATTACTTTGCCGACTAAGGTCCATCTAGTCAAGGCTAGGTTTTTCCAGTAGTCATGTATGGATGTGAGAGTTGGACTGTGAAGAAGGCTGAGCATCGAAGCATTGATGCTTCTGAACTGTGGTGTTGGAGAAGACTTTTGAGAATCCCTTGGACTGAAAGGAGATCCAACCAGTCCATTCTAAAGGAGATCAACCCGGGGATTTCTTTGGAAGGAATGATGTTAAAGCTGAAACTCCAATACTTTGGCCACCTCATGTGAAGAGTTGACTCATTGGAGAAGACTCTGATGCTGGGAGGGATTGGGGGCAGGAGGAGAAGGGGACGACCGAGGATGAGATGGCTGGATGGCATCACTGACTCGGTGGACGCGACTCTGAGTGAACTCCGGGAGATGGTGATGGACAGGGAGGCCTGGCATGCAGCGATTCATGGGGTCGCAAACAGTCGGACACGACTGAGCGACTGAACTGAACTGAACTGAACCGAACTGAGGTTTGCCAGTTCTTAGTGCATTGTTTGGCAAATAGTACCACAATCACCATTTAAATGTATATACAATGATATGATAAAAGTTAGTAGCTCTAAGTTAGAAATAGATTTAGGATTTTGGGTAAAACACCAATTTGAAGACATTAAAATGAAATATTCACACAAGGATTTTGAAATGGATAAGAAGAGAAGCTGTTGCTTCAAGAGGCACAATATAACAAGAAAATAGTACCCTGAACTTGCTATCTGCTCTTGAAACTTAAATCTATTTTACGGATTGGAGTAAGAAGAGTGAAGACTATTTCCAATAATGTACAGGTTTAGGCAAGAGAAAGAAATGGAAACAAGTCAGAAAATACTTTGACCTTATAAGATATGACCTTACAAGATATTAAAATAAGGTATGTTTCTCAAGTGACTCCATACAATCAATCACAATGTCTCTTAAATTAAGTTAATTAATGACATTAATTTCACTCAGTCAATCCTTCCTTCTTTCCTTCCTTGCTCACTTTTCTGCTTCCTTCCTCAATCTCCCTACCTCCTTAAATTATTCCACAGTAAACTATGAGAGGAATCCCAAAAGAAAACCAAGAAGCATATCAATTTAGCCTGCCATCTTGTACACAAAATCTTCAGTTTGCAATTGGTGAAAGAGCAGTGGCTTTAATCCTCTGGCATGTCATAGTTCATATTTTTTGTCAAGTTCATAAGTGTCACATAATGTTCTCTGTACTTTATATATATTAGCTGAAAACACACTTCCCTAATTTGGAGAGTGAATGAGCATGAACCTTGATTTATACTCTTAAAACAAGTCTGCAAAAATTGGGAGGAAGGGAATTCCCTGAAAAACAATATTGGTTGTTACCATATGAAGATGGAAATCCTTATCCTCATAGGCAGCCAAAAATCAAGTATCCATCAAACATCCTTAAGATCTAAGGATTTGGGAGTCATGGTTAAATATTGTTGACTAAAAAGATGCACAATGTGAGAACTGCGAGTTAAGTTTTATTTGGGGCAAAATGTGGACTGCAGCCGGGAGACAGCACCTCAGATAGCTCTGAGGAACTGTATCTCTGTTCCAAAGAGGTAGTGGAGGAACATCAATATATAAGATTTTGGTGAAGGAGGAGTTCAATGCAATCAAATGTTTATTTTACAAAAGGTTTTCTGCTAGTCAAGGAGCTCATGTCACCATGAAGCGATTTAGTGCTTTCCTAGATATGAAGAGATGGGAGGCCTGGGATCATGAAATCAGTTCCTGAAGACATCTAACTATTTGAAGACTTGTTCCACCAGTTTCCCTGGAGCACAGAGTGCCTCACTGTCCACCCTAAATTCCCCTCAGGGGGTATTGAAGTTTGGCAGCGTTCAGTTTCTGCAGAGGCAGATGGCAAATGGCCATGTTGTTCAATCCCAGAAAATGCTCTTGGCAAGTGCCAGTTTGTAGTTGATAGTATATTATAACAATCCTTACGATGGAGTTATTTTGGAAACAATAGAGGTTTAATCAGTAACACAGAAAAGTATGCTTTTCAGGGCGCAAGGTAAAATACATTTGGAGGGAATAGGAACCTACTGAAGTAAATTATATCAACTATGTCAAAATGTTGGCTGAGATTATCTTGGGGGGATGGAATTAGGAAGATTTTTATTTTATTTCCCTTTAAACCAGATGTAAAGAATCTGCCTGCAATGCGGAACACCTGAGTTCAATCCCTGGGTTGGGAAGATCCCCTGGAGGAGGGCATGGCAACCCACTTCAGTATCCTTGCCTGGAGAATCATGATGAACAGAGGAGCCTGGTGGGCTACAGTCCATGGGGTTGCAGAGTCGACACGACTGAGCGACTAAGCACAGCACAAACCTTTATTTGTATCTTTTCTGCAACAAGCATTATTTGCCAAAATAAAAATTTTTAGATAATTAAAATACCACATATGTCATTCACTCTTATTAAGCATCTTTGTCTCCACATGGTAAATAGCACTTGAATAATTTAAAGCGCAAAACATTGATTTTAGTCACAGCACACATTCATTTGTGGTTATAAATACTTTAAAACTTTAATTACTGCTACAAATCTTGAGGTCTTCTCACCACAGTATTCTCTATTTCTCTGCTTCTGAGCAGAATGTTGCCCAGATAAGTTTGGGAATTTAAGCTATAGAAAACCAAACCTTATTCATATCAGTGAGGATAGGGTTTGTTATGGCTAAAAAAGGATCCTCTTGTGATTCTGTCAATGGTTAATAATTATCTGCATGTTAAAATAACAGTAATTAATCCACTGAAGAAAGGAAAGAAGTCTTAGGTAACTTTGTACATTCAACAAAAGTCAAACATAGCATTGAAACATGTATACTGCCATATGTAAATGGATGACCAGTGCAAGTTTGATGTGTGAAGCAGGGGACCCTAAGTCAGTGCTCTGGGACAACCCAGAGGGCTAGGGTGGGGAGGGAGATGGTGGGGGGATTCAGGATGGGGGGACACATGTATACCCATGGTTGATTTATGTTGATGTATGGCAAAAACCATCCATCACAATATTGTAAAGTAATTAGCCTCCAATTAAAATAAATTGATTAATTTTTTAAAAATTGTGTTGTCACAGAGCTCAGAAATACTTGTTGAATTAGATGGATTTCTAAAAGAAATATAAAATTATTATAGTTTTTAACTGTGGAAGAAACAGTGCTCATCCAACAGGTTGTGTGACACTCGGCATTTTTCAGATTCCCTTTCAGTTATGTTGGGGCCATGTGATTAGTTCTGACCAGTGAACAGAAGTGCGTTGTGTTGTGTCTAAGCTGAAAAAATTAAAAGCCAGGGAGTTGTTTGTTTGTTTTTTTAATCCAAAGAAAGACAACATGAACTTTAACTAAATATGTATAAACTTTAAAACAATCACAACCACTTAGAGAATTAGTACCTTTATTGTCTGTACCATTTATTACCTTAAACCTCTCAGCATCCTCCCTTTGCACACTTAAACTTCTGAATAAGGACCCCATGGGTAGGTCATAACAGGCTCTGGTGCTCCAGCTTTCTCTGAGAGTATGTTCCCAGGATCCCTCTCTCTGATTGATGTTCCTGGCATCCCTCTGAAATGTTGCAAGCATCTCCTCCTCTAGCAATATGTCCCCAGAATCTCTCTCTCTGACTTCATGTTAGCAGCATTGCTTTCTCTCTCTCTCTCTGATGAGTGTTCCCAAAATCCCTCTCTCTTACACTGTGATCCCAACATCCTTCTCTCAGACATCATGTTCCTCCCCCACTGCTTTCTTATCTTGCGACAGCAACCTTGGAAGTAGCTTATATAACATGGCAGAGTTTATAAGATATAACTATGTCCCGATGTTATATAGTATCTCCAGCCCCTTAACTTTAAAGTAAGAAATAAACCTTTAATAAAGACATTGATGCTAAAACTGAAGCTCCAATACTTTAGCTATCTGATGAAAAGAGCCAACTCATTAGAAAGACTCTGATGCTGGGAAAGATTGAAGGCAAAAGGAGAAGGGGGCATCAGAGGATTAGATGGTTAGATAGCACCACTGACTTGATGGACATGAATCTGAGCAAACTCCAGGAGTTAGTGGAGGACAGAGGAGCCTGGCAGGCTATAATCCATGGGGTCACAAAGAGTTGGACATGACTTAGCAACTGAACAACAAAGAGAGACACTAAGATTTTAACATTCATTATTGCTATAGCTCAGCATGGGCTATCTTGGTGAATAAACTATTTTTAATCTAGAATAAGAAATACACATGTCAATAAAATTGTTCCTGCAAAGGTGTATATGTCAATATTTTGTAATGACCATGGCAGAGGAAATGAAGTGAGAGATATATCAAGGACAAATGGAGAAAATCAGAGAGCTGGATAAGGAAGATCAAGGTCAACATTACAAAGTCTCAAAGCCCAGTCCTCTATTTTCTATCCTGTGATGAGTTTTATTCAATAGCTAGCCTTCAAGAATCTTCAGGCCTTTAAGTATTTACTTATGTTAAAATATTAAAATATTGTTTGAATCTATTTATTTTTTAATTGAAGGGTAATTGCTTTACAGCATTTTGTTGCTTTCTGTCAAACATCAACATGAATCAGCCATAGGTATACATATGTCCCCTCCTCTTGAACCTCCCTCCTGTCTCCCTTCCCATCCCATCCCTCTAGGTTGATACAGAGCCCCGGTTTGAATTCCCTGAGACATACAGTAAATTTCCATTAGCTATCTATTTTACATATGGTAATGTAAGTTTCCATGTTACTCTCTCTCACCCTCCCCTCTCCCCATGTCCATAAGTCTGTTCTTTACGTCTGTTTCTCCATTGCTGCCTTGCAAATAAGTTCTTCGGTACCATCTTTCTAGACTCCATATATATGCATTAGTATATGATATTTCTCTTTCTGATTTACAAAAAATTAAAATATTTTAAACTATATGAAATGGAAAATGAAATTGCCCATGCATCCTACTCAACAAAAGTGATCTTATTTATTTGTAAAAGAAATATTTGAAGGTTTTTAATGTTGTATACAGATAATGCTATTTTTCCCACTTTGACACTGTCTTTTTGGCCTTGCGTATGGGGTTGTATTTGTACAGAAGTCCTGAAAGGCTATTTTTCCAAATCTGACCTTCCTCTATTTTATGGTTTCTGGCTTTGCTGGCATGATTAGGAAAGTTTTTCATTCTTAAGATGAGATTCTCTGTTTTATTCTGTAATTTTTAAAATTTGTATTTATTTTTTAATTGGTGGAAGAGTGCTTTACAATTTTGTGTTGGTTTCTGTCGTACAACAACTCAAATCAGTCATAATCATACATATATCCCTTCCCTCCTGAGCTTCCTTCCCCTCCCTCCATCCCATCCCTCTAGGTCATCACAGAGTGCCAGACTGGGCTCCCTGTGTTATTTAGCCACTTTCTATTAGCTATTTATTTCACACATGATAGTGTAGATATGTTGATGCTGCTTTCTCCACTCACCTCACCCCTCCTTTCCCTACTGTGTCCACAAGCTTGTTCTCTATATTTTCATCTCCATTCCTTCTCTCAAATAGATTCATCAATACCATTTTCTAGGTTCCATATATATGTGTTAATATATGATATATGTTTTTCTCTTTCTGACTTACTTCACTCTGTATAACAGGCTCCAGGTCCATCCGCCTCACTGCAGCTAACTCAGATGTGTTCTTTTTTATGGCTGAGTAATATTCCATTGCATACATATATATACCACAGCTTCTTTATCCATTCATCTAGGACATCCAGATTTTTTGCATGTCCTAGCTATTGTAAATATGAACATTGGTGTACATGTGTCTTTTTCTATTATGGTTTTCTCAGGGTGTATTCCTAATAATGGAATTGTTGGGTCACATAGTAGTTTTATTCCTAGCTTTTTAAGGCATCACCTTACTGTTCTCCGTAGTGGCTGTATCAGTTTCCATTCCCACCAACAGCGTGAGAGGGTTCCCTTTTCTCTACACCCTCTCCAGCATTTGTTTGTAGATTTTGTTAAAGACGGCCAGTCTGACTGGTGTGAGGTGATACCTCATTGAGGTTTTCATTTTTGTTTCTCTAGAAATAAGTGATGCTGAGCATCTTTTCAGGTGTTTATCGGCCGTCTGTATGTCTTCTTTGAAAAATGTCTGTTTAGGTCTTCTGCCCATTTTTTGTTTGAGTTGTTTGTGTGATATTAAGCTGTATGAGCTGCTCGTATATTTTGGAGATTAACCGTCTCTCAGTTACTTCATTTACAATTATTTTCTCCCATTATGAATTTTATTTTCATCTTGTTCATAGTTTCCACAGAAACTATAAAGCTCTTAGAGGAAAACATAGGCAATACACTCTTTGACATAAATTTCAGCAAGAGTCTCTCTGGCCCACTTTCTAGGTTAATGTTTTATTCTATAATTTTTAGGATTTATTACTTTTCAGCTTTTAATCCTCCTTGAATTTATTTTTGCATATGTTGAAAGCTAGGACTTTAAGACTTTTTTTATCGGTAGTTAATTTCACAACACCATATTCTGAATAATTTGTATTTTCACAATGATTCAAAATGATGCTTATACATATGTGGGTATATTCTTGACTCTCTCCTATGTTTCACTGATATATTTTTCTATTCCTATGCTATTGCTACTTTGCTGTAATAACTATATTTTAGTATGGTATAATATATTAGGATAAATCTCTTTGTAATGTTCACTATAATAATTTATTTGCATCTTCTTGACATATTCCAAAAAGCCTAAGAGGCTTCTTCATTTAGATTCTTTCATGTTGCTTGTCTATTCCCAGACATCATTAGTGCTTATTCACTGCTACCATGAATAGGAGCTTTATTTTTTATACTTAGTCTAACTTGCTTTTACTGCTGTTAGAAGTATACCCACACACATGCTTATGTGTGTGTATGCCTATTTTTGACTGGTTAATTCTGAACATCTTAACTAAACATTTTTTACTGCTTTTTAAAATTCTTCAGTTGATTTTTGTAATTTTGGAATTAAAAAGTATATGTATGGCAAGGAATAACAGTTTTTTGCCATTCTTTATAAGAGTTACATCCAATTCTTTTCTGGCCACATTGTTAAGAATTTCCAAAATAATACTGCATATTATGGCAATGCATGCTATCTTTTTCTTATACATGCTATCTTCCATTCTTAGAGAGAATGCCTTTAGTGCCATTATACTAATACTAAATACCATAATACTAAGAAAACATTAGTATTCTGTTTATTCCTATAAACAAATACTAATCATATTAAGGCAATTTCCTTCTATTCTTACTTTGTGTGCGTGTGTATGTGCTCAGACATGTTCAACTCTTTGTGACCCTATGGACTGTAGCCCGCCAAGCTCCTCTGTCTATAGAATTTTCCAGGCAAGAATACTGGAGTGGGCTGCCATTTTCTACTCCAGGGATCTTCCTGACCTAGGGATAGAACCTGCGTTCCTTGCCTCTCCTGCACTGGCAGGCAATTTCTTTACCGCTGTGCCGCCTGGAAAGCCCTTTTCCTACTTTACTACAAGCTTAAGGAAAAAAAAAAGAACAGATTTTAAATTTTATATAGCCATCCCAATAATTAAGAGAAGGAAGGAAAATGCTTGATTGAAATGGATTGCCAAAGAAGATTTAAATTTTTAAAATTTCCTTTGCTAAGCTTCTTTTACAGATTGTTTTACTACCCAGGCAAGAGTTGGCTACTCATAGGTTACCAAATCACTGCACATAAATTCTCCGTAGGCTAGCTAACTGATAGTTTGCTTTTACCTAGACAAGAACAGAAGGTTTGCCTAACCAGAGTTTTTGGAACTGGCAGGTTTTCATTTGGGGCTCTGAAGATCCCTGCCTACTGACCTTTCTGTTGCAGAAACAGTATTTATTTCTTTTTTGTAACCAATTGAATAGCCCTGTAACATTATCTTTCTTGTGGCTTACTTGGTGTAGGATTCAAGCATTAAGGACTTAAAGTGTCTTTGATCTGTCCTACTCTCATTAGCAAACAAAAACAAGCCCAAGTACTTTGATTGGAGAAGATACATAGGTACATGTCTGCCTGTGACCAGGAATTAAAAGCACCATTTCTAATACTTATTATCTTATAGTTAAAGATGAAACAAAAAATCTAAATGGCTCAAGTTTAGAAAAAAATACTTTTTCACCTTACTTCCTAAATTTTTAAAGGCCTATGTTAAATGGGTCGTAGCTGGGAACAGTTGTTTATTAAGGGCCATCTCTTAGTCATAATAGCTACACAGTTTAAATTTATGTTTTCTTATTTGAGGATATGTTTACAAACTCAAATTCATGCACATATCGCTTTAGTGAGCAGCAATCCATTTAAAAATTTAGCTCATTATATCATAAATGCAAAAAGTACCGTTTAAACAAGGTGCCCTTTTACTCACTAACTGTTTCATAGTTATTACTCATTCCCACTAGATTTCCATGTGTAAGCCTCAGTCATCAGGAGCACTCAGTAAAAGTAGATCACAGGGCAGAGAAGTAGGACTACAGAGCACAGAAGTATTGCTCAGTGACAACACTGCAGGGTTTCAAAGATCGACAAGGAATTGAAAGATCATTTCCATCCTTTCATATTAAGTGTGAGGGGGGAGGACTTCACTGACTAATTGTTCTCTAAACATGAATCGTGTTTCAGTTGCCTTTTTCTCAATCATAATGTCGATAACTGAAAAATGTCAAGGATTGTTTAATCGACACAATGGGTTATCATGCCACTAGTGATGTACTGACGGGCAATATCTTTATACACATGTCATGTAGGCTGTTGAAAAATTGTGACTTAAAGGTCAAATAGCAATCACTACTGAAGACTTCTCTTTGCTCTTCATTAGAACTTTCTGTGGCAGTGACCCAGGTAAGAATTGCTTCACTATTTACTGTACAACCCATTTTCTGTACAAACTTTAAAAAATATCTTGCCCCTTTCAATTTGAAGATTGAGTGTACAAAAAGATATATATTTAGTTCTAAGTTACAAAATGAATCAGGTTGCTTTTTGAGCTATCGAGATTTACTTACAGAGTTAAATGGATATTGTCTAGCAGTTTTTTTAGAAAAAAAATTTCAATCCATCAAAAATGGAATAGCATTGTCCCTTAATCTTAAAAAAAATCTGCATTTAGAATACCAGATTCAGTTTTTCACTCTCTTGTCACTGCTACTTCTGAAATCTCAATGAACCCGAGATATGAAACACAGATAAGGAAAAGCAAAGGAAATCATATTTAGGGTCTGGAAATGCCAAGTTGGGAACAAATCAGTATTTTCTTATCATAATTAAATCTAAATTAGAAAGAATACATATAAATGAGAATTGAACCTTAAACAAACTTCTCAGGAAAACAAATAAAATAAAGATAAAATTTGTTAGAAAAATATTACGAAAGCACAGAAATACAGATAGAAGTTGTCCATGATTAACAGATGAAAAATTCACAGAGTGAGTGGCTAGCAGGCTGTTATAACCAGTAGTTATTGATTGAATAGATAGAGCTGTACATAAGGTGGTTTCAGTTTACAGGATCTTGCAACCCAGGGGGATAGAGAGAACGTACATATAAGGAACACAAGAAATAACGATTTCTAAGCCAAGCAAATGATCCTGTAGTCTTTCTTTTCTAAACTGTATATTCTCCAATTTAAATAATTTTATTTCATCTGCAGCAATATGAACTTGTCAATTGAATTTTTCAAAGAACTTTTTCCCTGAATATTGGTGGCCACCTGAGATAATTTTTTTTCATCTGTCTTTCAAACGTTTGCTTATTTTACACTATGTTGGGAGATATTAAATAATTTCAAAAAGACAGCTCATCTTTCAAAAGAAAAAATCAGAACCCAAAATACACATACTAAATTGGTTGGATCACAAGGCAGGAAATGCATGGTTTTGTACATCTGAATTCTTGAGTATTTAGCTGTGCTTAGTTTTTCTGAGCAGTTGTCTTGATGGATACTCAGAAAGCAGCAGGACTGTTTGAGATAATTACATAGTGCACTCAACTCTAATTCATATACAGCCATCAGGTTTTTATAGATTTCTATTTATGATGTCGCTAAGGAGTTTCTTGCCATTTTCAGGTTAAATTTCTATCTTTTGGAGATTATGACTTAGTTATAAAAGTTTTCTCCTTGACTGAAACTTGGTATACAAAATCTTGGTGAGAGTGAAAACATTATTAGAAACTTCCACAAATGTCACTTAAAAATAATTTTGTAAAGTACTAAAATATATCTTTAGAGCTTATTCAGATGTGTTCTACATATTACGTATTTTCTTGTTATCTGTTAGTATACAGATATGTTCATTTACTTCTAAACATAAGAGGTTTTTCATTGTACCATGCAGACTACATTGTAAAATAAATTTTAATATATAAACATTATCAGTTCATTTCAGTTCAGTCGCTCAGTCATATCCGACTCTTTTCAACCCCATCCATGGCCTGGAGCAGCCAGGCCTCCCTTTCCATTGCCAACCCCCGAAGTTTACTCAGACTCACGTCCATTGAGTCAGTGATACCATCCAACCATCTCATCCTCTGTCATCCCCTTCTCCTCCCGCCTTCAATCTCTCCCAGCATCAGGGTCTTTTCAAATGGGTCAGTTCCTCGCATCAAGTGGCCGAAGTATTGGAGTTTCACCTCCAGCATCAATCCTTCCGATGAATATTCAGGACTGATTTCTTTTAGGTTGGACTGGTTGGATCTCCTTGCAGTCCAAGAGACTCTCAAGGGTCTTCTCCAACACCACAGTTCAAAAGCATCAGTTCTTCGGTGCTCAGCTTTCTTTATAGCCCAACTTTCACATCAGTGTATGACTACTGGAAAAACCATAGCCTTGAGTAGACAAACCTTTGTTGGCAAAGTAATGTCTCTGCTTCTTAACATGCTGTCTAGGTTGGTCATAACTTTTCTTCCAAGGAGCAAGAGTCTTTTAATTTCATGGCTGCAGTTACCATCTGCAGTGATTTTGGAGCCCAAGAAAATAAAATCTGTCACTGTTTCCACTGTTTCCCCATCTACTTGCCATGAAGTGATGGGACCAGATGCCATGATCTTAGTTTTCTGAATCTTGAGTTTTAAGCCAACTTTTTCACTCTCCTCTTTCACTTTCATCAAGAAGCTCTTTAGTTCTTCTTTGCTTTCTGCCATAATGGTGGTGTCATTGGCATATCTGAGGTTATTGATATTTCTCCCAGCAATCTTGACTCCAACTTCTGCTTCATCCAGCCCAGTGTTTCTCATGATGTACTCTGCATATAAGTTGATATGATGACAAATGATGATAGATAATATACACAGTTTACTGTACAGCTGAGTGTAAGGGATTAACAGATTTTATATAACCAAATATGTTTTATATGTCATGTAAATTTATTTATGTTTTTTTACAGTTTAGTCAAAGCTTTTTTTTTTTTTTTTGCTATGCCATTTTTATTACTATGTTTAAGGGGGAAAAAATGTATTTCAGCTTTTCAAACTAATCCAGCATTTTTGGCCTAGGTATTTTAGCTGGGATATTCTAAATAAGCAATTTGTAGGCCTGTATTTATTTTAAATATAAGAACATTATTTTTAGAAAAGTTAAACTATATCTGAGGTATATACAATTTGGGTTTCCCTGGTGGCTTGGACAGTAAAGAATCTGCCTTCAATGTAGGAAACCCAAGTTCCATCTTTCAGTTGGGAAGATGCCCTGGAAAATGGAATGACTACCCACTTCAGGATTCTTGCCTGGAATGTTCTTTGGACAGAGGAGCCTGGCAGCCCACAGTCCAAGGGGTTCCAAAGAGTAGGACAAGACTGAGTAACTAGCTTTTAGTCTCAATTATAATTTAATATGTCATTTGCAGTTAATATGCTCCCTTTTGGGGTTTCCCTGCTGGCTCAGAGGGTAAAGCGTCTGCCTGCAATGCAGGAGAACTGGGTTCGATCCCTGGGTTGGAGGATCCCCTGGAGAAGGAAATGGCAACCCATTACAGTACTCTTGCCTGGAAAATCCCATGGACAGAGAAGGCTGGTAGACTATAGTCCATGGGATCGCAAAGAGTCGGACGCGACTGAATGACTTCACTTTACTTTACTATGGCCCCTTTTGCATCATGAGATTTTATTCTTCTAGGAGCTGGATTTCTTTTAGGATGTGTATGAAAATAGGATTGGATTGGCTATTTCTACTTTTAAACAAGACCTAGCAAAACCAAGAGAGAATCCTGACTAATCCCAAGGAAAGGCAATGCCAGAGAATGCTCAAACTACTGCACAATTGCACTCATCTCACACGCTAGTAAAGTAATGCTCAAAATTTTCCAAGCCAGGGTTCAGCAATACGTGAACATGAACTTCCAGATGTTCAAGCAGGTTTTAGAAAAGGCAGAGGAACCAGAGATCAAATTGCCAACATCTGCTGGATCATTGAAAAAGCAAAAGAATTCCAGAAAAAACATCTATTTCTGCTTTATTGACTATGCCAAAGCCTTTGACTGCATGGATCACAATAAACTGTGGAAAATTCTGAAAGAGATGGGAATACCAGACCACCTGACCTGCCTCTTGAGAAACCTATATGCAGGTCAGGAAGCTACACTTAGAACTGGACATGGAACAACAGACTGGTTCTAAATAGGAAAAGGAGTACATCAAGGCTGTATATTGTCACCCTGCTTATTTAACTTATATGCAGAGTACATCATGAGAAACGCTGGACTGGAAGAAGCACAAGCTGGAATCAAGATTGCCGGGAGAAATATCAATAATATCAGATATGCAGATGACACCACCCTTATGGCAGAAAGTGAAGAGGAACTAAAGAGCCTCTTGATGAAAGTGAAAGAGGAGAGTGAAAAAGTTGGCTTAAAGCTCAGAAAACTGAGATCATGGCATCTGCTCCCATCACTTCATGGGAAATAGATAGGGAAACAGTGGAAACAGTGTCAGACTTTATTTTTGGGGGGCTCCAAAATCACTGTAGATGGTGACTGCAGCCATGAAATTAAAAGACTCTTGCTCCTTGGAAGAAAAGTTATGAGCAACCTAGATAGCATATTCAAAAGCAGACATTACTTTGCCAACAAAGGTCCGTCTAGTCAAGGCTATGGTTTTTCCAGTGGTCATGTATGGATGTGAGAGTTGGACTGTGAAGAAAGTTGAGCCTGGAAGAATTGATGCTTTTGAACTGTGGTGTTGGAGAAGACTCTTGAGAGTCCCTTGGACTGCAAGGAGACCCAAACAGTCCATTCTAAAGGAGATTAGTCCTGGGTGTTCATTGGAAGGAATGATGCTAAAGCCGAAACTCCACTACTTTGGCCACTTCATGTGAAGAGTTGACTCATTGGAAAAGACCCTGATGCTGGGACGGATTGGAGGCAGGAGGAGAAGGGGACGACAGAGGATGAGATGGCTGGATGGCATCATCATCTCGATGGACATGAGTCTGAGCAAACTCTGGGAGTTGGTGATGGACAGGGAGGCCTTGTGTGCTGCGATTCATGTTGGTCGCAAAGTGTAGGACACGGTTGAGTGACTGAACTGAACTGAACTGAATGAATGTAAATCAAATGGCTATAAAACAGATGAAAAAACATTAGCTGCTCTATTAGTTTTTAAAAATTGAATGAGTAGGTATTCTATGATTTAAGATTGGCAGGAGTTAATGGCTTTTATGAATAACAAATAGCCAGGATTGTGTATAATAATTCTGGGTATAAACATTGATAAACAACATGAATGCAATTAACTTCACAGCTCATCTCATGAATCCATACTGGCATCTGTTCTGCCCTCCTCACCAAGTTGTGCGCCAACCTCTACTCCCAAATTACTCATATAGACTAGGCCAATGATTACAATGCAATTAGACTGATGAGAATCAAGAGAATTGAAAATATATACATACTGAGTACTCCTAACTTGGTTTTAGCTATACAAGAATAAATAAACCTATTTTATATCAAATATAATTTTTCTCTTTTGCTTTCTGACTTTCTCAGCTAGTAATTTTAAAAAGCAGACCGAAGTGTACTTAATTTAAAAAGGGCATCTAATGTTAAAAAACATTTTCTTGCTGTGAAATTGAATTTGTTGAGTTTTTCATTCTTGGGTGATAGAAAACTTATTTATAAAACCAGAGTCACACAAAAATGGCAAGATGGATATGGTTAATTATTTTACCTTCATACCTCAAAGCATTGACTACAATGTATTCAGTGAATAATCTAATGGGCAAAACAGATATATTTGAAGAAGCAATGGAGTACAGGTAATAAGAACTCCTTCTTTAGAGTTTTATGTTCTTTTCCTTATAAATTATGTCATATTATGTCATATCTTATCATATTTACCAACTAATCCCCAGAGGCAACAAGCATAAACAGACCACCTCCTACATTAAGTAGTTGTTTGTTAAAAGGACAATAAGGATAACAAAATTGAGCTAATCCCTGATCATATAAAAGCTATCTATTTCTTCACAAGCCTTGGAAAGACAGTTGGAAAGTGAAGATGAGCTAATTTCATTGCACACTTATGTGATATGTGTGTGTATGCTTAGTTGCTTAGTCATGTCTGACTCATTGTAACCCTATGGAATCTAGCCTACCAGGCTCCTCTGTCCATGGGATATCCCAGGCAAGAATACTGGAGTGGGTTGCCGCTTCCTCCTCTAAGGGATCTTCCTGATCCAGGGATGGAACCTGAGTCTCCTGTATCTCCTGCATTGGCAGGTGGATTCTTTTCCCACTGAGCCACCTGGGAAACCCCTTTATGTGATATACTTTATTGTAGATGCTTTATTAATTTTAATTTTTGTTTATTTAATCTTCATATATTTCTTTTATTGTCATCATAAGCCAGAGGTTAGCCAGCTGGTAGATGTTAGAGGTGGTATTTGAACCTAGATAGCTGGGCCCCAGGTGCTCTACTCTTCATCCCTACACTCTGCTGTCTGGATGCAATACTAGCCTAAGTGAAGTGAAGTGGAGTCGCTCAGTCGTGTCTGACTCTTTGCGGCCCCGTGGACTGTAGCCTACTAGGCTCCTCTGTCCATGAGATTTTCCAGGCAATAGTACTGGAGTGGATTGCCATTTCCTCCTCCAGGGGATCTTCCTGACCCAGGGATCAAACCCAGGTCTCCTGCACTGCAGACAGACGCCTTACCGTCTGAGCCGCCAGGGAAGTCCAAGAGGGACTTAACAGTTTTCAGCAATGTTTATAGGTGTCTTCACCATTCTCTAGCATTAAGCATCACTTGTTCACGATGATTATTTGGGTGTGGGTTAGGGAAAATTATTAGAGTCTTTGACATTCTCAGTATTAATGTTTTCTTTCATTGGCATATATCTTTCAATAAAGAAAATAACATCTTGAGACTTCCCAGAGGCCATTTCTGAATCCAGTTCAACAACCTATGTCACATCCTCCAGACTGAACCTTGTGACAAGATTTTGAAGTCCTTTCTATCAGGTATTTATGAAGGGATTTTATTTTGACAAAAAGAATCCCCAAGGATTATCACGTTCTTTTTGTTGTTGTTGTTCAGTATTAATGGTTTTCTATGAAAGAAACTGTAAGGAGATCCGACCAGTCCATCCTAAAGGAAAATCAGTCCAGAATATTCATTGGAAGGACTGATGCTGGAGCTGAAACTCCAATACTTTGGCCACCTGATGCAAAGAACTGACTCATTGGAAAAGACCCTGATGCTGGGAAAGATTGAAGGCGGGAGGAGAAGGGGATGACAGAGGATGAGATGGTTGGATGGCATCACTGACTCAATGGAGATGAGTTTGAGAAAGCTCCAGGAGATGGTGATGGACAGGGAAGCCTGGTGTGCTGCAGTCCATGGGGTCACAAAGAGTTGGACACAGCTGAGCGACTGAACTGAACTGATGAAAGAAGCATAAATACAAATTTGGAGAAATATTAGGAATATTTTCTACCTGATCCAAATTAAAGTGGTGCAATAGTGTGCTTTCCTGGTGGCTCAATGGTAAAATATCCTCCTGCCAATGCAGGAGAAGCAGGTTTGAACCCTGGGTCAGGAAGATTCCCTGGAGAAGGAAATGGCAACCCACTGCAGTATTCTTGCCTGTGAATCACATGAACAGAGGAAATTGGTGGCCTATAATTCACTGGGGTCTCAAAGATCCAGGGACACAACTGAGTGACTAAACAACACCAACAAAGGAAAGCAATGTCACTTTCAGCATTAATATGCTTTAGAATTTTTATTATATTAAGCATAACATTGCTTCCTTTTCAGTTTCATCTTGGTTCTATCTTTGACAGTCCATGGGGTCGCAAAGAGTAGGACACGACTGAACAACTTCACTTTCACTTTTGCTTTCTGTTGCTAAACCAAGTAAGTCTTTTATGGGGCACCTCATCAACTGTGGGGTTTCCCTGGTGGTTCAGACGGTAAAGTGTCTGTCTGCAATGCAGGAGACACAGGTTCGATCCCTGGGTTGGGAAGATCCCCTAGAGAAGGAAATGGCAGGCCACTCCAGTATTCTTGCCTGGACAATCCCATGGACGGCGGAGCCTGGTAGGCTACTGGCCATGGGGTCTCAGAGAGTCGGACACAGCTGAGCAACTTCACTTCACTTCACTTCATCAGCTGCATATATTATATATCCTCTATGTCTTTTATTTTACAGGTACAACAGCTACAATTATGAAGATTATAAATAAATATATCTTTAAGTCTTTCAGTTAAATCATCCCCCCAAAACTGTAAGATCTGTACTTTCTTTTAACAACAATTAAGTTAAACAGTAATCTCATTAATAATCATGTTTTAGATACAGAAATAAATGCTGCTAATAGGTTGGGGTTAAACAGTGAGTTTGTTAGAAGCGTGGGACCCAGCATTACAATTAAAGTTGAACACATGTAATTTGAAGGATGAAAAATCCTTCCTGCTTGATATTATCTACTAAAATTCATATCAATTAAAGCTAAGGGCTAAGTAATTATTCCATGAAATATCTAGTTAATATTGAATTATTTAATTTAAGGGAAATATATCATCTCCTATTAAATCATTAACAGCAACTGATTCATTGTCAGAGTTTAGAGAAAAGTGAATAAAGGACAGAAAAGTTTTTGATGGAGAGAAGTTTCACACATTAGATGATGCCTGAAGGAAACTTTAGGTGGAAATTCTGTAGTTTATAGGGCCCCTTGTACAGATGTAAGGGTATGAACTGATAATGTTAACTAAGATGATAAGCTTGTTGTTGATTTTTTTCTAGTAGAGATGCTGTGGTTTATCTTCAAGTGCGTGTGTGCATTTTATAAATGGAAACATAAGATTATTTCACCTAGAATTGTCCTTATTACTCTGAAGGAGTGTTAGTATTGAATTAACAACAATTTAAATTTAACTGTTATTTGTAACCCCTGATCAAAGTAAACCTATAAAGGTGATTTTAAAATTTTTTACTAAATTAATAAGACCAACTGTAATGTAATGTTACTCAGATGCAAGTATACAATATTAGATATTTTGTATTAAGAATAGTGGGGCTTCCTAGGTAGTGCTAGTGGTAAAGCATCTGTCTGCCAGTGCAGGAGACACAAGAGATGCAGGTTCAACCCCTGGATCGGGAAGATCCCCTGGATTAGGAAATGGCAACCCATTCCAGTATTCTTGCCTGGAAAATTCCGTGAACAGAGGAGCCTGATGGGCTACAGTTTATGGGGCCGCAAAGAATTGGACAGGACTGAAAACACTGTACACACATTTAAAATAGCAATAAAAGCAGCAATTTGAACATGTACCTATGTATTTGTTGTCTATTGTTGCTGTAGCTAATTACCGCAAATGTGGTGTTAATGCAAATGTATTATCTTTCAGTTCTGTAAGTCAGAAATCTGACATGTGTCTCTCTCAGCAAAAATCAAGCTTTGGTAGGGTTTCATTTCTTTCCAGAGGCCCTAAGACAGGACTTTCTTCTTGCCTTTGTCAGTTTCTAAAAGTCGACTACATTTTTTGGTTCATTGCCCCCTTCCTCCATCTATAAAGCCAAGAATGGCAGATTGAGTTATTTTCTTCCTGACCCTTCTTGTACTTTTAAAGACTCAATGATTAGATTGGACTCACTCAGATAATTTAGAATAATCTCCCCATCTCAAAGTCAGTTGATTAGTAATCTTTATTATATCTGCAACCTTAATTCTCTTTTGTCATGTAAAATAACACTCATAAATTCTAAGGTTTAGGGCATGGACATCTTTGGGGACCCAATATTCTGTTTACCGTCATCTACTACATAGGATAAGTGCATTCCTGAAAAATACTCGTATTAAAAAATACACAAAGAATAATAGGGCAGGTAGGAATAAAATATGGGGTTGGAACAGGCAACTCAAAACCTATGCAATTTAGTGACCAGACTAACGAAAACAAAAACAATCCTATAAAATTTTGGTTTAAATGACATTGAATTCCTAATAAATATACACCACTTTAAATATAGGATTTTATTTTAAAAATTGGGATGGGGAGGGTTGTATCTTGATGGAAGCAGGTGTAAGGAATGGGTGAAGCTACTGAGTTGTGAAGGCAGAGACAAATGTGGGAAAAACAAGGAAAATCACATAATAAGCACTTCCAATCATTACAAAGAATGTAGCCCAATTGAACCAAGAAGAATGATAGCTCAAAAAGAACATGTCTGGAATGCTTTACATCACCGCTGCTTTCTGTATTCAGCTATGTTGTTGTTTTCTGTTTGGTTATTGTTACGTGGTGTCATCTGCATATCTGAAGTTATTATTTCTCCCAGCAAACTTGACTCCAAATTGTGCTTCACCCAGCACAGCGTTTCACCTGATGTACTCTGCCTGTAAGTTAAATAAGCAGGGTGATAATGTACAGCCTTAACATATTCTTTTCCCAATCTGGAACCAGTCCATTGTTCCATGTCTGGTTCTGTTGCTTCTTGACCTGCCTACAGGTTTCTCAGGAAGCAGGTACGGTAGTCTAGTATTCCCATCTCTAAAATTTTCTGCAGTTTGTTGTGATCCACA
This sequence comes from Budorcas taxicolor, assembly GCF_023091745.1. Lineage (NCBI taxonomy): Eukaryota > Metazoa > Chordata > Mammalia > Artiodactyla > Bovidae > Budorcas > Budorcas taxicolor. Next base: position 145,050,595 of record NC_068911.1, on the reverse strand, counting down.
CAGTAAAAGGCTTTAGCGCTATGAAGGAAAAGGAGTAATGCTCTAAGAACATATTAAAAGGATACATGATCCAGTACTGGGTGTGGGATTGGATATTTGAGCTCATATTTAAATGATTATCACCAAACAGTGGGCCATGAAGTGACTGACATTTCTGGTACTCACAGCAATGGCAATGGCAACATATATTCTATATCTGTACTGAAGTTGAAACAACATTGACCTTTTGATTTCATTTTCTCTAACCAACCATGGTTGATTACCAATCATGATATCAGTAGCAGACCATTTCTACTTGAAAAGTGGATGGCATCTAGGCACAATTCTAAAACTGGCCTATCAGTACAGTAAAACTCCTGCTATTGAATTGTTTTATTTAAAATGGTATTTCTCCCTTTTGTGAAACTATTTTTGTACTGAATATATCATATGTCCACTAGGGGACAGTGCTGCCCTTTCTTAGAAAAAAGTTGTTTTATCCTTGGCAAGACCAGATCTTCCATGTTAGATGCTGGGGGTGGGGAGGAAGAAGGAAAAGCTTTCCTTAGTTTGGAAATGAAAGAAAAAAATAAAGACCTTTGAGATAAAAAGGGATTGCATGTTATTTCAAAGGCCAACATTACAGAAAATTTTGATCTGAGTTACTCTTGATTATGCCACACTCTAAATTTAATTTAAAATATGCATTGTTTTCAATCTATGTCACTAAAAATACCTCAAAAGTTTGTTTATTTGTTTATTTTTGGTGAGGAAGACCTATAGATACTGTATTTATTGTTAACTATCATATAAAATGAATTTTTATAAGATGTTTAAATGCCCCATGGAGTTGGAAAGAGTTGAACACAATTTAGTGACTGAACAACAGCAGTAATTATTAATATAATATGTCATTCTTGTATCAAAGAGCAGTGAGTGTAATTTCATCACATAAATTACCCTCATTAGTTTAAAATGATATTGTGGAAAATCCAGGCTGATTTTTATAAAGTATAAACAGGAAACATCCACAAATTCTGCTGTGTAAACAGTTGATACATATAATACATAGCCTTTCTTGTAGTGGCTTTAATTAGCCTTAATTATTCTGCATGCATCTAAGAAGATCATCATTTAATTTGGTAAATTCTATAAGCACTCTTATTTTATTTTTCTGATGGGTTCTGCTATATTCACCTGTGTTTTTGCTGACCAGGTTCATATGTGAAATATCAAAAATATTTCATGTGGTAAAAGAGTGAAAATGCACCCTAACCGGGCTTCTCAGATGGTGCTAGTGGTAAAGAACCTGCCTGCTAATGCAGGAGATTTGGGTTCTATCCCTGGTTTGGGAGGAGGGAATGGCAACCTACTTTAGTATTCTTACCTGAAGAATCTCAGGGACAGAGTCACAAAGAGTTGGACACGAATGAAGCAACTTAGCATGTACCCATGCACGCACCCTAACTATATTTCTGATTCAAATCTCACAATATTGACATATAATTTATTTATACTACATTTTTTTGCCTGTATTATTTTTATGTCTTTCTATTAATTGAGCATTTGCAAAGGAAAGATATGCATGATTTTTTTATGGTTGATTTTAGAATTTGAGGGCATGAAAATTTAGAATAAAATTTTTAGGTCATAGGGCTTTTCTGGTAAATAACACTTTTAAAAACAAAAATGTAGCTAATTTAAACCAATAGTTTCTTGATTGTATATTTTGGGGCTGTCAGTAGATACATTAATCAATGAAGCTATTAATAGTACTCCCTTGTTTTTTTTTTCCTCAGTTAACATTTAGGCTTTCCTTTTCTTGTGATGGTTGCTAGAACAGTCTTTGAAGAAGGCAATTGTTATAAGTCTAATTCTGTTACACTTCCATATGAGAAACTTCCAATAAAATACTTGCACAAATCTTTATGCATTAACAATGCTTAAAATAAATTGAAAATAGGGCTTATACAAGTGCTTAAACAATTACAGATCAGGAATAGCTACCACATGCTGGTTACAGAGTAGTTGTTGCAGCCCTTACACCTTGGCTGTGTTTTCCTTTTCACATGGAACTCCTGATTATAGCCCAAGAGAGATAAAAATATATAATTTAAAATTACCTTCTGTTGATCTGATCAATAAAGTGTATTTAAATATGTAACACTGACATACTGTGGAATGTCTGGCATTCCTCATGGCAAATTTTCTGCTTTTATAAATATGTCTCTACTGTGTATCGGAGAAGGCGATGGCACCCCACTCCAGTACTCTTGCCTGGAAAATCCTATGGACAGAGGAGCCTGGTAGGCTGTGGTCCATGGGGTCGCAAAGAGTCAGACACGACTGAGCGACTTCCTTTTCACTTTTCACTTTCATGCACTGGAGAAGGAAATGGCAACCCACTCCAGTGTTCTTGCCTGGAGAATCCCAGGGATGGGGGAGCCTGGTGGGCTGCCGTCTACGGGGTCACACAGAGTCGGACACGACTGAAGTGACTTAGCAGCAGCATACTGTGTATGGTGTATTGTGAACTAGAATGATGTCTATCTCTTGCTGTTACACACACACATATACGTACCTCTAGAAATACTTTCAATTTTTTAGGGCTTTGAAGGGCCATCAGCACTTCCTTTTCTTCTCTAAAATTAAAGCATGATCTTTCTAGTAAAAAGCTAAATAAATATAAAATAATGCAAAATATGGGCTTACCAGGTGGCACAGTGGTGAAGAATCCACCTGCCAATGCAGGAGTCTCAGGAGAGCCGAGTTCGATTCCTGGGTTGGGAAGAATCCCTTGAAGGAGGAAATGGCAACCCACTCCAGTATACTTGCCTGGAAAATCCCATGGACAGAGAAGCCTGGTGAGTTACAGCCCATGGAATCTCAAAGAGTTGAACACAGCTGAGCAACTAAGCACATGCTCAGTGCAAAATACATAAAAGATGATTTTGTCCATCATGTTTAAGAAGCTCAGAAACAAAAAAGAAGATGGCTGAGATTGAGTTTTAATTCCATGTGTTAGGAGAGCTAGCTCTCCAGAAGCCTGAGGTTTGAGGGAAAAAAATTAAGTAATAGCTAGCTTTGACTCATAGACTCTTAAAACAACTCAAGAATAATTGGCAAAAAGAAAAATTAGCTGTCCTAAAAGTGTGTGAATTAAAATAAAATTATGAAGCTGACTTATAACACCTATATAAATTCAGATATATCAGAAAATAGAAATGGTGACAAAGTTTTAATTTTCCTTTAAAGCTCAACATTCAGAAAATTAAGATCATGGCATCCAGTCCCATCACTTCATAGCAAATAGATGGGGAAACAGTGACAGACTTTTTTGGGCGGGGGGAGCTCCAAAATCACTGCAGGTGATGATTGCAGCAATGGAATTAAAAGACTCTTCCTCCTTGGAAGGAAAGTTATGACCAACCTAGACAGCATATTAAAAACCGGAGACATTATTTTGCCAAGAAATGTCCATCTAGTCAAGCTACAGTTTTTCCAGTAGTCATGTATGGATGTGAGGGTTGGACTATAAAGAAAGCTGAGCACCAAAGAATTGATGCTTTTGAACTGTGGTGTTGGAGAAGACTCTTGAGAGTCCCTTGGACTGCAAGGAGATCCAATCAGTCCATCCTAAAGGAGATCAGTCCTTAGTGTTCATTGGAAGGACTGATGCTGGAGCTGAAACTCAAATACTTTGGCCACCTGATGTGAAAAACTGACTCATTGGAAAAGACCCTGATGCTGGGAAAGATTGAAGGCAGGAGGAGAAGGAGAGGACAGAGGATGAGATGGTTGGATGGCATCACTGACTCAATGGACATGAGTTTGGGTAAACTCTGGGGGTTGGTGACATGACAGGGAGGCCTGGCATGCTGCAGTCCATGGGGACACAGAGTCGGACACGACTGAGTGACTGAACTGAACTTGACCCTACAAGGGCTTCACAAATTGTCAATCCCTTTAGGAAAATCTGAGCTTCCATGGTGGCTCAGACAGTAAACAGTCTGTCTGCAATGCAGGAGACCCTGGATTCCATCCTTGGGTCAGGAAGATCCCCTGGAGAAGGGAATGGTTATCCATTCTAGTATTCTTCCTTGCAAAATTCCATGAACAGGGAAACCTGGAGGGCTACAGTCTATGGGGTTGCAAAGAGTCAAACATGACGGAGTGACCAATACTTTTCGCTTTCAGGAAAATCTGCTCTACATATACAAGAGTAATTTTTTTTTTTTTTTTTTAGTTTTTATGATTACAACCATTTGTCACTGTTTCTGTAAATCTCGGAGTCACATATACAATAATTTATAACATTTACTGGATGTCTTCTTCATACTAGACACTTTATTAAGCAATTTGTGATAAGAGCAAGGCACAGTAAAATAATGCTCAAAAAGCCAGACTCACCTAGTTTAGTTTTGAGGTCATTTATTGTGTCTTCTAGATACATGGTGTCTATGTATCTTGCATATATTTTACTCACATTAACAACCATTAAGGGCCTAAGTTATTTCATGGTATTATGTAGATTTATTATTTACTCTTGGAATTTTGAGAACAATGCAGGCCATTTATTTCTGTACTGAAGCAGTATGCAGAGACTCTCAGGTTATGTTGTGCCTAATTCTAGGATAAATTCTGGCTCTGAGAAAATTCAGCGTGGACTTTGTAATGGTACAAGACTTGTTCTTTACAAGACAAGGAGTATGAAACGCTTTAACCATATTTTAAATGAAACTCATTTTTCTTTTAGTAGTTTCTCTTGTGTAGTTTTTTAAACTATATCCAAATAAAAGTCGTTTTATCTTTATTTAGATTGGATGGCCAGCTAAAGCTTAATAGGTGTAATATATGTTACACTTGGGGTAATATATGTTATTCTGTGGAATGCCTTATTGATGCATGCTTAGTCGCTCAGTTGTGTTCCAGTCCATGGACGGTAGCCTGCCAAGTTCTTCTGTCCATAGGATTTCCCAGGCAAGAATACTGGAGTGGGTTGGCATTATTATTTAAATCTGATTGCTTTTATTTGATGCTAACTCTGTCCCCTATACCCTATCTTGCACTTCTGGATTTAACACACTTCATGAGCTCTGTGCTTCCACATTTGTTTTAGCTTGATGACTCTTCACATCTGGTATTGCTATTTGATTGATCTTAAGGCATTTCACTGCAGACGGTGATTGCAGCCATGAAATTAAAAGACGCTTACTCCTTTGAAGGAAAGTTATGGCCAACCTAGATAGCATATTCAAAAGCAGAGACATTACTTTACCAACAAAGGTGCATCTAGTCAAGGCTATGGTTTTTCCAGTAGTCATGTATGGATGTGAGTGTTGGACTGTGAAGAAAGCTGAGTGCTGAAGAATTGATGCTTTTGAACTGTGGTGTTGGAGAAGACCCTTGAGAGTCCCTTGGACTGCAAGGAGATCTAACCAGTCCATTCTAAAGGAAACCAGCCCTGGGTGTTCTTTGGAAGGAATGATGCTAAAGCTGAAATTCCAGTACTTTGGCCACCTGATGCGAAAAGTTGACTCACTGGAAAAGACTCTGATGCTGGGAGCGGCAGGAGTAGAAGGGGACAACAGAGGATAAGATGGTTGGATGGCATCACCGACTTGATGGACGTGAGTTTGCGTGAACTCTGGGAGTTGGTGATGGACAGGGAGGCCTGGCATACTGCAATTCATGGGGTTGCAAAGAGTCAGACACGATTGAATGACTGAACTGAACTGAACTGAAGGCATTTCACTCTTTAAATCTCTATTTTTTCTTCCTTTCTTCACTATTCTCTGTTCTTCTTGATCATGGTCTTAGAGTTATTTTATTCCTCTTTTAATGTTTAATAAGCATTCCTTCTAGGTTTCTTAGGATTTTTAATTATGGTTCAGTCATCTTCATTCTTTTTAAAACTTTTAAACCTTTAATTAAGTGCTCAAAAGTAGTTTAAATTCTATGATTAGCTAAACTCTCAGAAATGCATAGAATTCTTATAAATACTCTTATACATTATATAAAATGCAGTGTAAGTTCATATATTTAACATTACATGTAGAAATCTTAAACTTAAATACAAGAAAGATAAGTAAATGCACATTCAGAAACACAATTCATACACACTGTCACTATACTGCTGTTATTGTCAGCATTTATAAATTAAAGTTGTGGTTGTTTTCACACACTGATGTAACTAGAGTAATTTTTTTTTTTTTTTTGTGAATTTCATTTAAGTTTTCTGTTGAAAATTCTCCTAACTGTACATTAAGGGAAATACTCTTAAGATTTTTTGTTTTTTGTTTTTGTTTTTTTTTAAACAGAAAAATAATGTCTTTATTTTCCTTGTTGTTGCTGCTGCTGCTGGTGCTGCTGCTGCTAAGTCACTTCAGTCATGTTCCACTCTGTGCGACCATATAGATGGCAGCCCACCAGGCTCCCCCATCCCTGGGATTCTCCAGGCAAGAACCCTGGAGTGGGTTGCCATTTCCTTCTCCAATGCATGAAAGTGAAAGGTGAAAGTGAAGTCGCCCAGTCGTGCCCGACTCTTCTGACCCCATGGACTGCAGCCTACCAGGCTCCTCCACCCATGGGATTTTCCAGGCAAGAGTACTGGAGTGGGGTTCCATTGCCTTCTCCAATTTTCCTTGTTACTCATACTTAAAACCTTGACGTTATCCTTGACCCTCTATTCCATTATCCTCTCCTTTAGTCACTGAATCCTACAGATCCTTCCTAGAAAAATGACATTGGCCTCATTCAGCCCCTTTAAATTCCAACTGAAATTGTCATATAGTCATATTGAAATCAGAGAAGCACTGGCAACCCACTCCAGTACTCTTGCCTGGAAAATCCCATGGACGGAGGAGCCTGGTAGGCTGCAGTCCATGGGGTCGCTAAGAGTTGGACACAACTGAGTGGTTTTACTTTCACTTTTCACTTTCATGCATTGGAGAAGGAAATGGCAACCCACTCCAGTGTTCTTGCCTGGAGAATCCCAGGGACGGGGGAGCCTGGTGGGTTGCCGTCTATTGGGTTGCACAGAGTCGGACATCACTGAAGCGACTTAGCAGCAGCAGCATATTCAAATTCTTAGTCAACACATTCCCCTCTCCTTGGTTGGACATTTGAATCACTCAATAGGCTGGCAGAGGCCACCTTGCTGGCATAAGCTCACGTAGACCTCCTATTTGAATAGTCTGCATTATTTTTCCCATCCACGTGTTAGCATCTTAATATATATTTCCATTAGCTGCAGCCTTTCCTGCTTAGAATCTCTGCCCACTCTCTTTTCAAGGAAGTAAGTAATAGTTGCTCAGTAGTGTCTGACTCTTTGTGACCCCATGGACTGTAGCCTGCCACGCTCCTCTGTCCATAGGATTTCCCAGGCAGAAATACTGGAGTGGGTTGCTATTACCTTCTCTGTGGGATCTTCCCGACCCAGGGATTGAATGCAGGTCTCCTGAATTACAGGTGGATTCTTCTACCATCTGAACCACCAAAGGCCTTTTCAAATAGTTGCCCAATGATGTGACTCACAAACATCTCATCACTGACCACCTTGCTGTTATTTATGTTTGTATATATAAGATCTGGGGCTTCCCTGGTAGCTCAGTCAGTAAAGAATCTGCCTGAAATGCAGGAGACCCAGGTTCAATCCCTGGGTCAGAAAGTCCCTTGGAGAAGGAAATCAAAAACCACTCCAGTATACCTGCTTGGAAAATCCCATGGACAGAGGAGCCTGGTGAGCTGCAGTCCATGGGGTTGCAAAAAGTTGGGCATGACTGAGAGACTAACACTTTCACTTTCATATAAGATCTGTCTCTTCAACCAGGTGGTAGGAATCAGTCCTATTTAGCCCATCTCTGTATCCCCAATTTCTAGAAGTATCTTTTATTTAGTGAATATTTTATTGATCACTTTAATTCTTTCATCCAAGCAGCCTAAATAATGATATTTATTATGATGTCATCATGTCTCAGTGAAAATGTTATTAAATTTTCATGACTATTGCTGTTATTATAGCAGTATTATTTTCCTCCATGGAACATTGCCGTCACCTGGCCCTTTGAGTGTTAGGACAATAATAACACAAATTTAATTAAAAAATGTTATGTACTCCCTAACCAAGTAGATTCCCTTTTCATCAATAAGACAAAAGCTCTATTGAATGTGTTATTGCACTGATAAAGTAATTTCAAAATTAGATTACAATGCAAATGAGTTGGCTAGGTTGTATTTTTATTCTTGGTAGAAATGTGAGAGAAGCAATACGTGATTGTGATGGATTTCTAGTTAAAATGGATTTCTAGCTAAATTTCTAGTTAAAATAGACTATTTCTGACTTAGAAAGGTATTGCCTAAAAATATAAGCTGACCGTTGGTAAGCTTAGTGTTGACTTTAGTGCTTTTCTGTGTGGAGAAATACTAATCTATTCAATGTCAGGGATGAAGCAGAAAAAAAAAAACCTTGAAATTTACATACTTTGCAAAGAGTGGCAGAAATGATTCTCATTGATATTAGAAAATTTATGTTTCACCTTGCATTAGATCTTTAATAAAGGGGTGCACAAACAAGGAAGAAGTCAAACAGATATACTGACCTGAGTGCAGGCAAATGTGTTTCTCAAATTATTTTTAGTTTAAAAAAAAGCAATGCGTTTGATTTTTATGACACATATTTTTTTGCCATTTTCCTTCAAGGGTAAAATATATCTGTATGTTGAAAACTAATGACATTATACTTTGATAGACTGTCTACAATGACTGCTTTGTTAAGAAGAAGAAGGAAAAGAAGAAGAAGGGATTTGTTGTCAAGCCAAAGTAGTTTCATCAAAAAGTTATTTTCAGCAATCTACCAGGTCAGAGCATTCAAGTAGCTTTTTGTCTTCCTTTCTGTTTCAGATTAAGTTGTTTATTGAAACTTTTGTGAATTATTTAAAAATGAAAATTACAGCTATTTATTTTAAATATTTGACATAAAGTTTAAATTGCTAAGTTTATCAAGTATGTGGCACAAGGTAATAACTTCAACTATTTTTTAAGAATGCAAAATATTCTTTGCATTTGGCATTATTGTTTAAGTCATAAACAATAGTATGCTTGTAAACATAATGATAATCTGTAACAAATAAAGCTTTTAAAATAAAATAAAATATGATTTGTCTAAAGGTATATATGTGGATGAAAATATCTAATGGTTTGTACATACCAGATATTTGTTTTGGGGAATTATTTATAAATTGTTTTAAATTGGGTTAAATTACATAAAAAGACACATATGAGAAAAATGTTTCATAAATTACATGGAGTAGGCGTAAATAATGTGCCATATTCTAGACTTTAAGTATTTTTGAGATCATAATATCATTTCTAAGAATACACCATACCGACTATCTTTTATATTTCTAAATTATTGAAATAGACATACATTTAAACATAAACTAGAATGAATTCAAATTTGTTAAAAAATTGCAATATATTTTCAAGCCAATTTTATTTACTAAATTGATATGAAGATGACAAACATCTTCCAAGTTATATGTCATATGGGTGTAATTATCAGTTGAAGTATAATTACATGAGAAAAAAAAAGAAAACACACAAAAAAGAACATACAAAGATTTAATGGTTGCTTAAATTTTCCTTGGTTAAAGTGTGCATTTGGGACTCAGCTCCTTAAGGACAAGCCCTTGAGTAGGTTTTAAACTTCAGGTTTGAACATACCACATTTAGCCTATAGCGTATTTGTTTGATTCAATTGAACCCATAGATAGCAGCACAGTTTGTAATAGCTGTTGAATCATGTAAAACAGAAATATGATGACCCATTTCTGCATGCAAAACAGCTAGACATACTAGTTCTACTGTTTCTGGGGCCACATTAGGAAACATGATGAGCTAATTAACATTAATTCCACCTGATAATCCTGTGCATATAGTCACAAAACTTGTTTGCATTTCCATATAAAATATGGACTTTGGAGAGCAAAAGCTGTATTTTTGTATTACCCCTTGTTGCCTAGTAGAGAGAGCTTCACAATAGTAAGAATTAAATTAATAAATGTCTTTTAAACTAGCATTATATCAAATCTTCTGAATACAAATAAGAAACATTTTCGGGAACATGACTTTTATATTTTTACCAAAGAATTATATGCACACATATGTAGCACTATATATATATATATATATATATATATATATATATATATAATACTATATGCCCATAATATACATATACATATATGCCCATATATACATGCTATAAGTAGATATGAAAACATATTTCAGAGTTACAGTTATTCTTACAATTTTGGAGTTAACTATAGCTTGAAACATAGATTAAAATTAGTTAAGTACTTTATCTGTTTTCTGTGAAAATCGCCAGTATAATTCTTATTTATTTAAATATGAGAAAGGAAAGAAGAGGAATTCAAGTAAAAAGAAATCTGTTTCACGCTACAACATTAAGAGTCTTTTCAATTTTGCATTTTTCTATATTGAGGTCTTGACTTCCTACTTTTGCATTCCAGTCTGCTATAATGAAAAGGACATCTTTTTTGGATGTTAGTTCTAGAAGGTCTTGTAGGTCTTCATAGAACCATTCAACTTCAGCTTCTTCAGCATTACTGGTTGGGGCATAGACTTGGATTACTGTAATATTGAATGGATTGCCTTGGAAATGAACTGATTATTCTGTCATTTTTGAGATTGCATCCAAGTACTGCATTTTGGACTCTTTTGTTGACTATGATGACTACTCCATTTCTTCTAAGGGATTCTTGCCCACAGTAGTAGATATAATGGCATCTGAGTTAGGTTCACCCATTCCAGTCCATTTTAGTTCACTGATTCCTAAAATGTCGATGTTCACTCTTGCCATCTCCGATTTGACCACTTCCAATTTGCCTTGATTCAGGCAGAGTCAGACATGACTGAGAGACTGAACTGAGGTGATACTGTGTTCTGAGAAGGGACTGACAAGATCTCGTTTGAAACCTTTTGATATTTAGCAAGCATACAACAAATGCAGTAGATTTTGAAATTTATCTTGACCCTTGAAGTCTGGTCTTGGATTTGTTCTGTTAGATTCAGCTTTTATTATATATCTAGAGAAAGATTAGGGAAATATTTATCAAATACACAAACAGATTTAGACTCATTGAATTAGAATGTATTTTGGGGGGGAGTATAAAATTCAACAAATTATCTTTATAAATCATCACACAAAAATTGCATAAAGCATAATAGAAATTAGTATGAATAAAGGAATTATGAAGGGAAAATGCTATTTTACCTCCACAATCTCCTCTCCTAAATCAAGGTTGTCTCTTGGCCTCAATAAACTAATGAAGTTGTTTTCAGAATCACCCCTTTATTGACTTATAGTTTCTAGATGTATTCTGTTTTATACATGTATATAATAAGATATAAGAGGGGTTTTATTATAAGAATTGGCTTAAATGGGGTTTCCCAGGTGGCTCAAGTGATAAAGAATCCTCCTGGCAATGCAGGAGCCATGGGAGATGCAGATTCTATCCTGGGTTGGGAAGATCCCCTGGAGGAGGAAATGGCAACCCATTCCAGTATTCTTGCCTGGAAAATTATATGGACAGAGGATCCTGGTGGGTTACAGTCCATGAAGTTGCCAAGAGTTGGATACAGCCGAAGGGACTAAGCATGCATAGGATTATGGAGTTCGAGACATCCCATGGCCTATCACCTGCAAGCTGGAGAACCTGGAAGACTGATATAATTGAGTCCGTTTCTGGACATTCAAGAAACAGGAGCACTGAGGTTTGAGGGTAGAAGAAGGTGGATGTCTCACTCATGCTGAGAGAGTGAATTTGCCCTTCCTTTGCCTTTTTGCTCTATTTGGGACCTCACGGACTGGGTAATGCCTGCCTACATTGGTGAGTGTGATCTTTACTCAGTCTACTGATTCAAATGATCATTTCTTCCAGAGACACCCTCTAGCCACACCAAGAAATTATTAAGATGTTATGTACAGAAAAACCCGAATGAAATTTTTGGCCAATCCAATACATTTGACTAGCTGTTTGGGTAGCGTGCTCAGTCATGTCTAACTCTTTGTGACCCCATAGACTGTAGCCCACCAGTCTCTTCTGTCCATGGGATTTTTCAGGGAAGAATACTGGAGTGGGTCGCCATCTCCTCCTCCAGGGGATCTTCCTAACTCAGGGATCGAACTTGTGTCTCCTTCACTAGCAGGCAGATACTTTACCAGTGCAGCAGATACTTTACCTGGGAAGCTCCTGGGCATCACTTTTTGTTGTTCAGTCATTAGGTCATTAAAGAGTGTCCAACCCTTTGCAACCCCATGAACTGCAGCATGCCAGGCTTCTCTGTCATTCACTATCTCCTGGAGTTTACCCAAAGTCACGTCCATTGAGTTGGTGATGCCATCCAACCATCTCAACTTCTGTCATCCCCTTCTCCTGCATCCCTTCAGTTCAGTCGCTCAGTCATGTCCGACTCTTTGTGACCCCATGAATCGCAGCACGCCAGGCCTCCCTGTCCATCACCAACTCCCAGAGTTCACTCAAACTCACGTCCATTGAGTCGGTGATGCCATCCAGCCATCTCATCCTCTGTCGTCCCCTTCTCCTCCTGCCCCGAATCCCTCCCAGCATCAGAGTCTTTTCCAGTGAGTCAACTCTTCGCATGAGTTGACCAAAGTACTGGAGTTTCAGCTTAAGCATCATTCCTTCCAAAGAAATCCCAAGGCTGATCTCCTTCAGAATGGACTGGTTGGATCTCCTTGCAGTCCAAAGGACTCTCAAGAGTCTTCTCCAACACCATAGTTCAAAAGCATCATTTCTTCGGCACTCAGCCTTCTTCACAGTCCAACTCTCACATCCTGCATCCCTTAGCTCAGTCAAATTGACAGATTAAATTAATCATTGCATAAGATATATTAGTTTTCTATTGTTATTGCAAATTTTGGTAGATACCAATCAAGGGCTTCCCTGGTGGCTCAATTGGTCAAGAATCTGCCTACGCCAGAGACCTGGGTTCAGTCCCTGGGTCAGGAAGATCCCCTGGAGGAGGGCATGGCAACCCACTTTAGTATCCTGGCCTGGAGAATCCCCATGGATAGAGGTGCCTGGAAGGCTACAGTCCACAGGATTGCAAAGAGTTAGACATGACTGAGCAACTTAGTGCATACACACACATATTGCTATTGCAGAGCAGGAAGATCCAGCTACCAATCTCAAGGAAGGAGAATGATGAAGATGTTAATAATGGCAACCACTCAAAGTAGGAGTCCACAGACCTTAGCCTACTCCATCTTCTATGGGTCTGGAGTTACCAAGAAGGGTAGAAGGGCTAGAATAGTATTTTACTCATGGAGAGAAGAAATGCAGCAGGATCAACATCTTAAGTGTGTGCCCATAGACGAGGGGTCCCTCCTGAATGCCAACACAAGCTCATTGGAATTCAAGTGCCTTTTATATGTGGTAGACTAAGACCTTTTTAGCTAAGGATTAATGAGGACAGATATACTGGTGGTGCTGGCCAGGTGCCATGGAATACACACATGCATGCTACATTGCTTCAGTAGTGTCCTACTCTTTACCACCTTATGGACTGTAGCCCACCAGGCTCCTATGTCCATGGGATTCTCCAGGCAGGAATACTGGAGTGGGTTGCCATGTCTTCCTCCAGGGGAGTGTCCCAATTCACAGATCAAACCCATGTCTCTTACATCTCCTGCATTGGCAGATGTGCTCTTTACCACTATGGCCACCTGGGAAGCCTGTAATACACACATGTAAGCAATACAAGGAAGTTCATTGTGCACCTAGAAACAATGGGAAACTTTCTTCTTATTAGAAAGATATCTGGGGCCACCCAGCAGCTCAACACTCACCTTCCATATGAAAGAACATTCCAGACCCAGGACACTGATGGTGTAATCCTGGAGAGAAACAGTAGGTCCCACGACAGCTGCTTCCCTAACAGTTATCCTAAAAAATTATTGCAGACTTTGTGACTTAGAATAACACAAGTTTAGAGCCTGGTGGGCTTCAGTCCATGGAGTCGCAAAGAGTTGGACACGACTGAGTGACTTCACACACATTGTCTCACAATTCCATGGCTCAGAAATCCAGGCATAGCCTGGGTTAGTTGGATCCTCTGTTGAAATCAAGGAGTCATCAGGGCTGACCTCCCATTTGGAAATGCTGAGGATGATTCCAAGTTTATTTAGGTTATTGGAACAATTCAGTTCCTTGTTGTAGTACTGAGGTTCCTGGGTTTTTTTTTTTTTTTTAAGTGACTCCTTTCTTTTCAAGGAAACAATCTTCTGTGGAATCCTTTGCTTTAAAATAGCTCTGCTACTCTTTCTGCTACCAAATGAAGAAAGATCTCTGCTTTTCAAGAGTAATATTATCAGATTAGGCTCACAATTATAATCCAGGATAATATTCCTTTAAAGGTCATGTTATTAGTAACTTTAATTTGATCCTTTATATAACCTAACAGATTCATGAGAGTAACACCAGGGGACGGCAGTCATGGAGATCAAAGTCTGTCCACCACACCAAGTCTAATTGGTGTTCTGTAGACTTTTTGTCCCCAGGTGGTGTTAGTGATAAAGAACTCACCTGACAACTCAGGAGACTTAAGAGACTGGGTTTGATCCCTGGATCTGGAAGATCCCCTGGAGGAGGAAATGCCAACACACTCCCGTATTCTTGCCTGGGAAATCCCATGGACAGAAGAACCTGGCGGGCTATAGTCCATGGGGTCGCAAAGAGTCAGATACATCTGAAGTGATTTAGCATGCACTCAAGCATCTTCTTCACTGACCTATTTCTGCAGCATTTGACAGTTATTCACTCATTGAAGCTGGACTTCCTTGGATTAAAAAATAACTTTATTTGGTTTCTTCTACTGGATTCAGCTTTCCTTAATTTTTTTCAACTCTCCTTTACTCTTCCTGAATTCATTTACTTTTGAATATTGGGATTTCCCCTCCTCACTCAGCATAAGACTATTTTTATCTTTTGCTTTCTAAAAATATTTTATCCACATTCAGGATTTCAATACCATTTGTACTCATGATCTCAAATCTGTTGCATTCAACTTAAAAAGCATTTACTGAGGATATGTTTTTCCTGTTAGGCTGAATGTTCTAGGAGGGTGATGACCACAATTGTACTATTTACAGGGGATTCCTAGCATCTAGTCTGTGTGTAATGTGGGATAAATATTACAAGTATTTTTTGAATGAGTAAGTAAAAGATTGAATAAAAGAAGAGATATAAGTATAAACATAAAGTTGCAACATCATGTTGTAGGTGATATAATAAACTTATCCTGTGCTTTACAATCCTGCACAGAAAATCAACATTTAAGTCAATGTGGGATTTCAAGGAAGATCATCAGAAATGATGATGCCTGAACTGGATCTTGAACACAAATCCCAGACTAGGATTATTTTCTGACTCTAAGCATATATTCTAGACATCAACCTCAAATGAAAGTCAACTCATCATATTTTTGTAGTACTGTTGCTTTCCCTTATATCCTTTGTCTTAGAGAAAAGTATTTTATCAGGCCCGTCCCCCAAGCCAGACCTGGAGATTCAACCTCTTTAAAAAAACATTTTTTCTTAAATAATATTTATTTATTTGGCTGCTTTAGGACGTAGTTGCCCTATGTGAGATCTTTTGTTGACGTTCATGAACTCTCTGGCTGTGGCATGCAGGCACATGCTTTGCTTCACACATGCCTTATGTTGCAGCACACATGCTTTGCTTCGAGATGTGGGATTTTAGTTTCCCCACCAGGCATCAAAGAGTTCCCTTGCATTGCAAGGTGGATTCTTAACCACTGGACCACTAGGGAAGCCTTCCTTCCCCTTGGCTTCCCCTTGAGTACCCCGTCAGGCCTGACTCTTCCCCTCTCATAATTATGTTGTTGTTGTTGTTCAGCCGCTAAGTCATGTTCAACTTTTTGTGGTCCCGTGGACTGTAGCATGCTGGGTTCCTCTGTCCTCCTCTATCTTCCGAGTTTGCTCAAACTCATGACCATTCAGTTGGTGATATTTAACCATCTCATCCTTTGTCATCTTTCTCCTTTTGCCTTTAATCTTTCCCAGTATCAGGGTCTTTTTCAATGAATCGGCTCTTCGCATCTGGTGGCCAAACTATTGGAACTTCAGCTTCAGCATCAGACATCCAATAAATATTCTGGGTTGATTTCCTTTAGGATTGACTGGTTTGATCTCTTTGCAGTCCAAGGGACTCTCAAGAGTCTTCTCTAGCAGCAAATTTGAAAGCATCAATTCTTCTGCCCTCAGCCTTCTTTATGGTCCAATTCTCACATCCATACATGACTACTGGAAAAATCATAGTTTTAACTATACAGACATTTGTTGGAAAAGTGATGTCTCTGCTTTTTAATACACTAAGTTTGTCATAACTTTCCTTCCAAGGAGCAAACATCTTTTAATTTCATGGCTGTGGTCACCATCCACAGTAATTTTGGAGCCCAAAAATATCATCACTGCTTTCACTTTTTCCCCTTCTATTTGCCATGCAGTGATGGGATTGGATGCCATGATCTTAGCTTTCTTACTGCTGAGTTTCAAGCCAGCATTTTCACTCTCTTATTTCACATTCATCACTCTAACCATGAAGTTGGTTCTGTAGATTTTCTCCAGTGAATTCTTCCCTTGATTTTGCATCACCCTTGGTTATGCAAATAATCAACTGATCTCTGCATCACTACTGTCAGTCTCATAATCCAACTCAGTAATCTTTCTAAAATGTAAATGTTGCCATAATACGTCCTGCTTTTAACTCTTCAAGTTCACCCTCAACTGACACAATCTAGTCCAGACTTTTTGTACAAGGCCCTCCATCACCTGGTGCCAGCCTACCTTTCTACCTTCTTGCTGTTCAGTGTACTTTATAGTTCACACATAACAAAATATCTTCTAAGACTCAAATATGCCAAGTATTTCACACATGGTTGTGATACATTCTGGTGACTTAAAATGCTCAAATAAGTCCACTGGAACTATTGTTGTCTGGGAAATCCTATTTGTCTTTCAAGTCTCCTGGGAAGCTTTATCTTCTCTGTGAACCCATTTGGACACTCCTCAGTCCCCTCAGCTTATTCTAGTTGGGTACATCTCTCCTTTGTGTTCCCATGGTAATATATGCATAGTTTGGATATTATAATTACTTACATACAGTTTTTGAAATTTAAAGATTATTTATGTTTCTCCTCCTGAGTAGGCAATGGGGCCCATGAAGGCAGGAGCTATCTTTACTTTATCATTATATTCCTTTATGCTTTCAGCTTCCCAGGTGGTGCAGCAGTAAAGAATTCACCCACAGGTACAGAAAACACAAGTCTCAGGTTTGAATCCTGAGTCAGAAAGATCTCCTGCAGGAAGGAAATGGCAACCCGCTCCAGTATTCTTGCCTGGAATATCCTGTGGACAGAGGAGCCTGGTGTGCTATAGTTCATGGGGCCACAAAGAGTCGAACATGACTGAGCAGACGTGCAGCACAGCAACAGCACAACAATAACAGTATTAAAAATACTCTTGTGTCATTATTTGCACTATTTCACAAATATTAACTCACTTGTTCTCAAACTCAACTAGGCCTATTATTATTCCCATTTTACAGAGGAGGAAAATAGAGTACCCAGAGTTAAGTAACTGATTACCCAAGGTTGCCTACTTGGTAAATGTCTAGAACTGGCCCTAAGCAGTCACACTCTCATGCTTCTGCTGCTAATATCTATGCTCTTTTCTGGAAAACTTGTGATTTGTGAGCTTCCTTAATTATAATGTGAGCACTTTGTAAATACTGACTGGGTCTTTGTACCATCTTCACCTCCCTCCCCTCCCATACACATACTAACTCACAGAACCTATGGCCAATAGCTAATACTAAAAAAGAACTTGTTAAATGAATATAAACTTACTTTAAAAAGGACTTATTTTTCTTTTGATAGTCTCCTGTACTTCAATTTCCATTAAGTCAATCAATTTAGCATTTATTTTTTTTTAAGTGTTGTTCAAATTATTCCTTAAGACACATACATACATGTACCAAAGTTTTAAAAATATTTTAGCCAATTTTTCCTGGTACTTGTTTTCTCACCAATTTGCAAATTAAAAAAACAAAACAAAACTGTGTAAAGGTTCAAAACATGTTTCCTAACCTTTTATTTATTGTTTTACCAGTGATTCAAAAACCGAAACCTAAACCCTGATATATGCTTATTCTTTACTCTGAAGGGAAGGAGGACTAGCTTGAGTCACCTGCTCAGACCAATAAAATGTGTCAGTGGAGGTGTTTTTCCAAGAAGATTCAGGATAGGAAAAGGGCCCCAATGTGTAAATATTCATTATATCATTTTGAGGAGGAAACTAGTGGAAAATATTTATAGCTTTTCTTTCCCATGGTGGGGTGTGAGAATCCTACTATGAAGGGGACCTTCCTGTAGCCAGAGGCCGTGACTCAGTGTTTGGACTGACTCTGCAACATTAGCTTCTAGTTAATGGGAACTGTCAGCTACAGTGCACCAAGCTGTCACTTTTATAGCGTACGTGTTAAAGCCAAAATGATGAAATTTAATTTCTCCTTGATATGCCACCATTCTCATCTCTAAAACTATCAGAAATTATGGAGGGATTCAGCATCCAAGGTAATGGTCTCAAGAAAAAAGAAAATGACCAGAGTCTTATTATTGCTGCTGGTGATTCTATTATCATTCTTCTACATCCTGTTTAGAAGCATCATGGGAGTATACCAGTGTTTAAATAGCTGGTTGTATAATACAGGTAAATTTTTTCTTTTAAATAGGAGAAGGAAGAAAGAAAAGAGAAAAGGTGAAATAATAAAGTTTAGCACATTGATGGCTAGCAAAGTAAACATCCATTATTGAGTTTTTAAAAATACATCTTGGCTCTTTTCTGGAAAATAGAGAACATTTCAGTGGTCATTCCCAGAGGTTTTTCTCATAAATCTTGTATTTTAACAGGTACAGTACAAGCTACTGGTAGTGTTTACCTTGTGTAACATGGAAACATATGCAAGGATGCTGTTCTTTTGTTTTTTAAATGTCTATCAGGTTAGAAATAAAATTCATTTGTTAGTTTACCTGTTTTTCATATTTTAGCTGGGGTAACCACTAATATAGTACCCACTAAGAATAGTTAATATGACTCTTGCTTTAAATCATAAGTTTTTTAGATTTCAAATTGCTATAAGATGATCAACTTAGTTGATTTAGATGAGGAGCTGTTAGTTATTTATATGGTGGTTAAATAGGAAAGAATATAGATTTAAGTAGTCTTTATTATTGCCATCTTTTTAAAGTTTGTTTCAGATATTTTCTGAAAATAATATTTAGGGACACTTTAGAAATTAAGCTTATTAAATATTTTATACAAATGTTTATTACTTATATGTTTTCCTTTATAGTCTCTATGCTTTATATCTTTTTTGCTGAAGCAGAATATAAAAATTACAAATATTAATTTATTTATTCTTAACCTATCTCGATTTTAAGGATTGTGGAAACTGATGTACAGGAAATCGTAAAGCTTTACAATGTCTTATTAGGATCAATAATAAATCAGACATAATGAAAATTTCAGATTTCTTCCTTGTCAATTACTATGAAATTAAGGTAAATTTCATATGAATAATTTGGTATGATAGAGTCAGACCAAATCATGAAAACAATAGGTTCTAAAACACACTTTTATTTTATGACCTTTTCTTGGAGGAGTTGGTTTTCTAACATTAAATTTAAAATAGTTAATCTCTTGGTCATTCTTCTCTTGACTCACTTTTATTCTTGGGACCTCATTCAGTTCTTTGTATATTTTGTCCAGAATAATATTCTAGTTGCTTTGTTATGTATGGATGGCAGGATATTTGGTTGATTGGTTCATTGGTTAGTTTGGAGACATTTGATCTCTGATATGGTGGCTTTGTTTAGGATGTGTGGATATTGTGGACAGTATTGGTTGGTTTGAATTGGGAGCATTTTGTTTTGTGATATGATATTGGGTGAGTTGTATGGTTGTTAGCTGGTTTGAGGATGTTCTCTCTGGGTTTGGGTAGCTTTGGAGTAGGTGTGAGAAGCAGTTTGACAAGATCACTTTTAATGGGACAAGAAAAATTTCTCTCTGTTCCAGCTTGGTATAACTTCATGCAAGATATGAAATCTTATCTTGATAGCAATCCCTTGGACTGCAAGGAGATCCAACCAGTCCATTCTAAAGGAGATCAGTCTTGGGTGTTCTTTGGAAGGAATGATGCTGAAGCTGAAACTCCAGTACTTTGGCCACCTCATGTGAAGAGTTGACTCATTGGAAAAGACTCTGATGCTGGGAGGGATTGGGGGCAGGAGGAGAAGGGGACGACAGAGGATGAGATGGCTGGATGGCATCACGGACTCGATGGACGTGAGTTTGAGTGAACTCTGGGAGTTGGTGATGGACAGGGAGGCCTGGCATGCTGCGATTCATGGGGTCGCAAAGAGTCGGACACGACTGAGCGACTGAACTGAACTGAAAGATATTATAGCTCTACATGATAATAAATGCCTTAGATTTGTAAAGGAAGGTATAAAAGCTTACAGTGAGGTAAGTGTAAAGGTTTCAACAATTTGAATATTTGATATTTTTTCACTGAATTGAGTGTTACTCGAAGATATCAAAGACTGCTTTCTTTGGGCACTTTTAGATGATTTGTAAAATTGTGAGATAGCCAAAATCAAGATGGAATTCATCATTCACACTGTGCAAAGCTTAAGGTCAAGCACTCATTTTTCTGTGTGGTTGTTTGCTGAGGGTACAGTCTTCCATCCTGTTCTGGTTCTCCAGACTTATCACTTCCCAGTTCTTAAGAGCAAGAAGAGCTGTCAGCTATGTCTGGGTTGATACTGTTTACAAAGCCTGAAGTGCAAAGAACCATAGGAAATCCACATGGCTCTTTCTCCTTTAGTTCCTCTCTAACCTGTATTTTGGGACAATTGCTCTAATTTTGTTACTTAGAGACTTCTCTGAGGGCATGGCAGTGGAAGATGGCTGAAAAATGCCATGAAATTGAACAATTAGAAGACAGGTGAACACAGGGCCCTGTGATATAGTAGAGAGAGCACTGATTCCATTGTTTAAAGACTTGAGTTCAAGTCATACTAGCTTTTCCACCCCTGACAAGTTACTGAAGCACACCTAACTTCGGTTGTTTCATTTCTGAAAAGGATGGTAATCCATAGAGTGATTATGAAGTGTCCAAATTTATGTTTCAGAGGAGAAGTTTCCTAGTCTTATGATTCCTGGTGTCAACCATTGCCCATACTGCCCATATTCTTCCCTATCTATAATCTATATATCATCATACAGTGATATGTTTGTTTAATGTCTACTATTGAAAATCAAGTTCATAAACAGGTAAACTCCCAGAGAATTTAGATTCTAATTGTATCAGGAGCCTGACTTCAATCCTAGACTGCTTTGATTAGGACATACCATCTTTAGAATGTAACTCACTATCCCTAAGCTGAAGATAACTTACTTAGTCACAAATACAACACTACTACTACCAATTCAGCATCTCCCTTACTTTTCTCCTTAAGCCCATTAGCTTTTACACCCATCCTCAGAAAGCTCCCAAAGAAATACTGTCAAAGACGATCAGCTCATGACATAAATCTTTTGAGGTGTTTACCTTAATATAAGGGCTATCTCCTCTATTATTTATTAGGTTTTTTAATAATTGATAATTTGGCAGTATGAGTCCTAAGTAATATTGCTTCAGTCACACAGTGCACACACATATATTTATTAACATATATGATATATACTCATTCTTTCTTAGATAAGAAACTCTTTTACTGTGTTAGAAATGTTTCCTACACTAATAAAATAACAAGCACACAGGCACATAAACACACAAGCACATTCTCTTGTTCCTGAAATAGGGAACCCATTGTTGTATAAACAGAGTGACAATAGGTGCTATGAGGACAAGCTGACTTCACAACCCACTTGTTGCTTCATGAGGCTTTGCCACTTGTTCTGACATCATCTCTTAAATCCTGAAAATAAATCTGATATCAACATTGTATCCATTGTCGATCCTCTCTAGTGACTGGGGAGTACAGGAAAACAAATCATACATCAGGGCCTTTTGCTCTGCTGTTTGGAAGAGAACAGAAAAGGAGCATCTAGGCTCATAATTTTAAGCACCCCCAGCTCTTTCGCAAAAAGACAGCAGAATTTGTTTCTGTATTTCTTGTGTTTTGAAAATATTTATTGAGGATCTTTTGCATCCTAGTTTTTATTCCAAGAATGCTGAATCACGATCGCTGTAATAGGCCAGAGCAAGCTGTCAGCCCCCACACAAGCTGTTATCGAGACACTCTGGAAAATATGTTCTATTTCTAAACAGTTGAGAAACAATTTTTTAAAATTATTTATCATCAAACTCTTTCCAATTGAATTGCCCTATTCAATATAGTGCATACTTAATAACCACCACTTTCCCTTCAAGAGAGACTACAAGGGAAGTGCCTGTTTAGTTAGCCAATCACTTAATTCTTTGTTGCCTAGCATAGGGTTCCATTGTACGTGAGAGACACAGAAGCAGCACTCCCATCCTGAATGATGTATGCAGTGTTTTTATTTTTCTATTTTAAATTTTATTATTTATTTATTTGTGGTATCAAAACGTTTTATTGAGGGGCTTCAGGGGAGGCTCTATGAGCTTGGGAGAACAACGAGATCACACATCCTCGCCCAGCCTGTATATTCCAAGCTCCAGTGTGCCAAAAGTGTGCAGTTGCTTTTAAAAATCCTAGTGGCTATGAAGTGGATTTTGCTTTTAGCAAAAAAAATAAAAAGTGGAGTTTGTTTTTTGCTTTTAGCCTGTTATATGCCTTAAACTCATACTACTTCCTGAAATTAAAGTTGAAAAGAAGTATAGAGAAGATAAATGAGAATATAGAGAAGTATGCATTTAAAGGTTTTCTTTATTGCTATTCTTTTTAAATATAGGAAAAAAAAGTAGCCACTATTGGTGGCTGTTTTACCTACAGGTGACATAGACAAATTGAATAGAATTCCTCAATTGTAAGCTGTACGATACCAAGCACAGTTTTGTCACTGTACTTTCTCATTCTGCTCTTTAGTGGTGGCATTAGCAGTGTAGAATCAGCACTTAATAAGTGCTTGACTAATTCTGTGCTTTTAAGAGAGCTTCTGTAAGTAAAACTGAGTGTAGACTTCAGGAAAAAAAAAAATTGACGAAGAATTTGACATGTTCTCAGGCCATTGCCTGATTATATGCCTAGTTTGATAGCTTTGGAGACTTGTTTTGAATAAGAAACTGTGTTTGCCTGAAGTGCTATCTAATCCCCTTTTTAAAATTTTCATTAACTCCCACCTACTTTTATGTTAGTAATTCCTTCTCTTTCATTGATAATTTTGAAAAGCATGTGATGAAACACATTTATATTAAGTGATTATTGATTTAACCATTTCATTTCTACAGGTTATTTACATTTTAATAGATAAGAAATATAGAAATGAGTAACACAAAGAATGTCTCAATAATGATAACACTTCCAGTGGAGCATCGTTCCAAAGTGGTACATTTTGAAGGGAGAAAAAGGCTTATTGGTCCGACTGGGAAGTCCTCCTTCCTTGGTCTAGGTTCTACCAAATTGTACTGTCTGAATATAATCTGCAGAGCAATACCTTCCAAACATGACTAAGATGCCCTTCTTTTTAAATTTTCTTTGTTTGACTGTGCTGGATCTTAGTTGCTGCACTCAGGCTTTCTCTAGTTGTGGCGAGCAGGGGCTACTTTCTAGTTGCAGTGCATGGACTTCTTATTGTGGTGCCTTCTCTTATGACGGTGCACAGATTCTAGGTTCTGTGCCACATGAGCTTAGCTGCCCCAGGGCGTGCGGAACGTTCCCGGACCAGGTATTGAACCCCTGTCCCCTGCATTGGCAGGTGGATTCTCAACCACTGGACCACAAGGGAAGTCCCAAGATTGCCCTTCTTGCTTGATTTCTGAATGGAATGTCTTGGATTTTTGCTGTTCTCTGCTTCCTGGACTGAGTCACATGAACCTGTGCCTTGGTCTACCCATCTGTGTCCAACTGCTCCTTAGACAATTCCCTACTTGGTCAGTTCTTACGCTTCATTCTAGGAATGATTGGTCTCCCAGGTCCATTGGCTATCCTACTTAGCATCTTATATTATAGCCTCATTCAGGCTTGTTTGGATGTTGGAAGTCTACATTCATTTTTCAAAATAAAATATTTATATTTTTTGAAAAAAGTTCTCCTGGAGAAGGAAATGGCAACCTACTCTAGTATTCTTGACTGGAAAATCCCATGGAAAAAGGAGCCTGGTGGGTTACAGTCCATAAGATTACGAACAGTCTGACACGACTTAGTGACTAAACAGCAACTACAACAGCAACTACCTATATTAGAATCCAGTGATAACCTTGACATACCTGGTAGGCTATAGGAGCATTTTAAAGAACTAGTCTAGAAGCTGTTCCTTTCTAATGTTCGTTTCATTGAGAGACCATGAGGAAAGCTGTAATTAATCTGCCCTGAGAATAGAGTTGAAAGAAAAAGAAGGAAAAAGAGAGTAGCAGAGGCCACATAAAGCCTCATCAGGGAGGAAGTAAGCAGCTAAAACTCCCAAGAACATCCCAGGATGCCTAAATGTGAACATACCCTTTAACATATCCTTTAACATACCTCCAGACTGTATATCCATAGGTAGCAGTAGCGGGAACAAGAGTGGTGTTAATGATAGTGTTGTTAACTGTACTTCACAAAACCCTTGCAAATCTAAGTTTCTCTCAGGTCTAACTTGCTCTGATTTTATATCAAACGGAGTAAAACAAAAATAGAAAATCCAAGTAGTACTCAGGTTTGTCTTACTTAACAAAGTTGCATGTGAAACAAATTCTGATAAAATCAATACTGGTTCAATTACCTCTTAAATTTCACAGTCTCTCTCTCACAGCAGATGCATTTTGGACATTTCCACCTCTCCTCCCAGGCTATTCTAGTTCCTTCCCTCTCACCTTTTTCCTGAAACAGAATCCTCCTTCTTAAGGTTCTTGCTTTGATGCTGCTGATTTGCTTTGATGAAGTTCCATCTCTCCCCACACTGTGCTTCTCATCATAGTTTGCCCACTTGAGAATACACATCATTAATCATATAGATGACATAGACAGGGAACAGTTCAGGGCTACATATAATCAGAGCCAGGGGAAAAATTATAAAGCATTTCTTACTGTTGCTCTTAGTAAGCTGTGTTTTGTATACAAAGACTGCAACTTTGAACAGAAAATGTTTATTGAGTGTTTTCTGTATGCCAGGACCTACTTTACAAATTTGAATGTACTATTTCATGTAAGATTCACTGTAATTTTAGGAGGCAGATATTAGTATCCCCTAACTATATATATGAAGCCCAAGTTGTGAGAATAACTTACCCTGGATCACATAGCTTGTAAGTGCCAGAGCCAACATTTGAATGAAGCAAGTCTGGGTACAGAACTTGCTTTTTGCTACTTCATTATTAAGTACTTACTCTGGACCAAGAATTGTGCAGGAAACTTTTTATTTATCACATTTAAGCCTCATAAATCCCTGAGAGGTAGATATCATTGAGTTCAGAGGATTTATTTGGCTTGCCAGTAAATAAAAGTTCTGGGATAAAAACCTTTTAGGTCCTGGACTCTTTATTATACCACCATAACACCAATGTGATTCCAGATGTCACTCATGGATTATGTACAGCTATTAGGGGTTGTATTTAATTCATGGGGTCATCAGACCAGTTTGTAAAAAAATGAGCATTGAGCACATATTATCAGCTGTTGTTTTACAGCTTTTGATTTTGTGGAATATTTTTCATATAACTGGTGTCTAATTCATCATAGGAAGTTTTCTAGTATATCAAGTTTACAGGTACTGGAGTCAAGATGAGTATACACGGTGGACAGTTAAAAAGTATCCTGAATTGACATTATTAAGGGACATTGGAGAGATTGCCAGTATTTAGTAGTCATCAGAGTCAAATCTCATGACTTAGACTTGATCCAACGTTGCTCTGGAAACAAAGACATTTGATTTGTTTTTCCTAGTAAATTCCTTTGCTTAAGCTAAATATGTCTGAAGCATTAGTACTGTTCACCTGAACTGCCCATGACACTTTAATCATGGAAACAATTATCTGGCCACTGGATGCCACTGTTGCTCAACCAGACATCACAAAATGGGAATTCCTGTGGCAATATAATATTAGCCAGTTAAAGATCATTGCTGGCAATATTGATGGTGGATTTATGCTTTTAAACTCTTTTACTTGATGAATGTAATCTTTCCCTAAGAGTCCACTTGCTGGGGGCAAGTGAAGTTGAGAAAATATGTAAATAAATGGTTACCAATGAATTTTTGGTTATCTGTTGCTTTCAACTACTCTGCTATAAAAATACTTCTTTTTGTTTTTTTCTGCTTAGTGTACTGTAGCCGATAGTCTTCATTAGTTATCAGCTAATGTTGCAGAGTTAAGACTAAACAAGGTGTCATGGCCTTAAGTGATTAGAAGGGCCTCTTCATCCTCACAAAGACCCTGGGGTGGAAATAGTTTGCATGAACAGACACTGAAATTTTATTCAGACTCACCAAGCACTGCATTGCAGGTTAAGGGAGTTACACAGCTTCTCCATTTATACTAGGAACAAATAAATTAAAAATCATTGTATTGTGTACCTTTAAAAAGCAACATAAAAATTGTGTGTGTTTGAAAAGATCAGACAAGGTTTG
The DNA here is from genome assembly GCF_023091745.1 of Budorcas taxicolor. NCBI lineage: Eukaryota > Metazoa > Chordata > Mammalia > Artiodactyla > Bovidae > Budorcas > Budorcas taxicolor. The sequence continues at coordinate 145,023,741 of NC_068911.1, read as the reverse complement.
GAAGTAAAAAGCTGAAGTAATAAATAAACATGAGGTCAGTTTAGGAACAACCATAATTGCTTTGTATGACAAGATTTGCATAGCAAACACTTCTGATTAATGTACAGTGAAGGCCACAGGAGTGGGAACCAGCCTTGGTATCTTTTTGGGATCTGTGCCTTCCAATCTTGCAGGTGTAGTTTTAGCCAGTACAATTAGTCATTGTTTACCAAAAGGCTGATAGAGCCACAGTTCCTATTTAAATATTTGAAATAATTATTTTTATCTTCCAGCTATGTTGATTTTATTTCTGTGGTTAAAAAAATGCCAATTTTACATTAATAGTGAATTTCCATTCACTTGATACAGCATGCTTGGGGCTGGTGCATGGGGATGACCCAGAGAGATGTTATGGGGAGGGAGGTGGGAGGGGGGTTCATGTTTGGGAACACATGTAAGAATTAAAGATTTTAAAATTAAAAAAAAAAATAAATAAAATAAAATAAAATAAAAATAATAAAAAAAGAAAGAAAACAGGCAAAGGAGTTTCATCAGGATGACCCTTTTCCAGTCATAAATTTGAAAATATAATTGCATATATGCATCAAATATTTCAATTACATAAAACCATGTATTATTTTCTAGAGTATCTTGTGTATTCTTGTTGACTGCCTTTTTAATTAACACTCTGCTATCACTGCTTATTTGCTATCCTTACCTAGGGTCAAATGCAGTGCTCAATACAGTGAAACCTCATTTTTATTTTTTCCCTTCCTCATTTAAAAATAAAATTATCATTATATTCTTTCAAAAACACAATCTCTAGAGGCAGAAAAATGTGGGAAAGTATAAGGGAGGAGATCATAACTTCTAGAAATATTTAGTTTGGTGTCTTTAAACATCAGTGTCATACTGAAATGGGAAAAAGTAATAGAATACAAATTGTACCAGATAGTAGAAAGGAAATTTTTTCATTTATTGCAAAAATTTGGGTGAAGTAATGGATATATGTATATATTGCTACTGCTACTGCTAAGTTACTTCAGTCGTGTCCGACTCTGTGTGACCCCACAGACGGCAGCCCACCAGGCTCCCCCATCCCTGGAATTCTCCAGGCAAGAACACTGGAGTGGGTTGCCATTTTCTTCTCCAATGCATGAAAGTGAAAAGGGAAAGTGAAGTCGCTCAGTCGTGTCTGACCCTCAGCGACCCCATGGACTGCAGCCCACCAGGCTCCTCCGTCCATGGGATTTTCCAGGCAAGAGTACTAGAGTGGGGATGCCGTTGCCTTCTCCATATATGTAAATATATGTGAGTGACTAACATGGATTCATTTCACAGCAAATACTAGAAAATAAGGTTATATATACTTAAATGTAATCATGTTAAGACAAAATGAAAATTAGGTTTTGATTTTGTGGTAAATATTACCACTGATTCATGCTGCTTAAGTAATATTTTGCGAGGATTATGATTCAAAGAACATGATGGCAGCATGCAGAACAGTATTCTGAAGAGAAATATTAGCGAGACAGACAACATCTACAACACGCGTTGCATCTTTAGCATAATGCATTACATCTCCAGAGGGCTGTGTGTGTGCTCAGCTGCTCGGTCATGTCCGACTCTTTGTGACCCCATGAACTGTAGCCTACCAGGTTCCTCTGTCCTTGGGATTCTCCAGGCAAGAATAATGGAGTGGGGTGCCATGCCTTCCTCCAGGGGATCTTCCCAACCCAGGAATCGAACCCAGGGCTCCCGCAATGCAGGCAGGTTCTTTACTGTCTGAGCCCCAGGGAAGCCCAACCTAGTGGGTTGCGGAATTCCTAAATGGAGTGATAAGCAGATGCACGAAGACGACTAGTAATTCCATTTGTCTCAAAGTATTCGTTTAGCAAAGTCAAATTAAGTTGCAAGAAGCAGACCTCTCCTACCCTTTCACTCTAATAGATGACAATAAATTATTACAGTTGCTTTATTTTCTTCCAGTGTTTGAGTAGACCAAGAACATTTTTCTCTCTCTATCAATGTTTACCCTATAGCTACATAGAAAGAATGTGGAGTCAGTATGCATGTAGCAGCTAAGATAACTATTATATATATATGTGTGTGTGTGTTCGTTGTGCAATTATGTCTAACTCTTTGTGATCCCATGGACTGTAGCTCGCCAGACTCCTCTGTCCATGGGATTCTCCAGGCAAGAATACTGGAGTGGGTCGCCATTTCCTTCCCCAGGGGAACTTCTCAATCCAGGCGTTGAACCCGGGTCTCCCGCATTGTAGGCAGATTCTATGCTATCTGGGCCACTAGGCAAGTCAACTGTTTACACTGTTGTTTTTAAATTAGTTTAATTTTAAAAGTAAATTAGGCCTGGTGGTCTAGTGGTTAAGATTCTGAACTTCCTTCCACTGCAGGTGACAAAGGATTGATCCCTAGTCAGAGAACCGAGATCTCACATGCAGAGTGGCTGGGGCAAAAAAGAAAAAAGTTAGTCTCACAATGGAAAATCAGAATATGACATTACATACTGTTGATACAATGAGTTTAAATTGACTGTGTGTTTGAGAAATTGTGTTGTTTGAAAATTGTTTAATTCAGTTCAGTTCAGTCACTCAGTCATGTCTGACACTTTGAGACCCCATGGACTGCAGCACACCAGGCTTCCCTGTCCATCACCATCTCTTGGAGCTTGCTCAAACTTCTGTCCATCAAGTCAGTGATGCCATCCAACCATATCGTCCTCTGTTGTCCCTTTCTCCTCCTGCCTTCAATCTTTCCCAGCATCAGGGTATTTTCCAATGAGTCAGTTCTTTGCATCAGGTGGCCAAAGGAACTGGTTGGATCTCTTTGGTGTCCAAAGGACTCTCAGGAGTCTTCTCCAACACCACATTCCAAAAGCATCAATTCTTCGGCACTCAGCTTTATAGTGCAATTCTCACATCCATATATGCCTACTGGAAAATCCATGTTCCCAATTATACTTAGGTAAAAGTTGCATTGAACAAAAAATATTTCTCTAACTTTATATTGCTTTATATTTTTTCCTTACTAAGATTATTTTAGTAAATGTAGATGTTCTTACTTCAGATTTGAAATATTATTCAGCTAGACCTTTCCCCATCTAAATAGAGCTTAATTGAATACTGATATTTTGCACTGAGTTATATATTATCAGCTTTTAAAATATTTGTATCTTTCTTAAGCCATACTGCTTTGATCAAGTAGCACAAAGATATTTGTTGTATCAGCAGTTTAAATTTTCAAAGGTGGTTGAGAATCAAGCTATGCTCATGATTGGATTTCTTAAATGAAAATCTAAGACTTCAGAAGTAAAGATATTTCAACCAGTGTTTTTTTTTCCTAGAGTCTTCATGGACCTTAATGGCAAGTCAAAAGGGAAAACATTTGTAGATTGATCAATATGGTGATAAATTAGTAACTATCCTTCTGTAGAAAATACGTAAATATCACCACACATCCTTTCATTAGTACTTTCTTCCTTGTCATCAAACCTAATGAAAAGTCTAGCTTTTGATCTTTTTCTTTTTTTTTTTTGGCTATAGCATGCAGGATGTTGGATGTTATTTCCCCAACCGGGGATTGAACCCAGGCCCTGGCAGTGAAAACACCAAGTTCTATCCACTGGAATGCTAGGAAATTCCCTGCCATTTCTTTACTGTAATTTTTTTTTTTTTTTTCGCTACTGATTTGTGAGATTCAATCATTCTGATAGCTTCTCTACCACATATGTGCTAAGTCGCTTCAGTTTTGTTGGGCTCTTTGCAACCCTACAGACTGTAGCCTGACAGGCTACTCTATCCATGGGGATTTTCCAGGCAAACACACTGGAGTGAGTTGCCATGCCCTTCTCCAGGGGATCCTCCCAACCCAGGGATCGAACCTGGTTTCTAATGTCTCCTGCATTGGCAGGTAGTTCTTTACCACTAGTGCCACTTGGGAAGCCACTACTGGTGAGTTGTAGCATTAAATGTTTTGAAACATGGTATATCTTCAGTGTTAAATAACCTGGGAATGTAGAAAATTATGATACATTAGGAGTCAGGACCAAGAAGAGAAACTACCAGATGTCTTGGGCCTCCTAACAGATTTTCAGAGGTAAGGAGAGACTGGGAAAGGGTAGAGTACCGAGAGAATTAAAGAATTAAAAAAGGGAAATGGAAACTGGACATACTGAGAGGTAACTGATCAGGCAAGGAGGTACAGGGTATTATTGTGTTGAGAGAAGAAGCCTCTACAAGCTTAGCACACTTTCTAAACTAGTAGAACCTTTTCGCTGAAGCTTTGAAGATTCATGCATCCCTATACAAACCTGAGAAGAAAATACATGGTTTCTAAATTATGACTTCAGTTGACTATTTGGCAGGTGTTCAAGAAAACTTCTAAGAACTCTTTGTGATCTTAGTCAGAATAATATCCATTTGTGTGTGTATGGCAAATGTAACATTAGATTCTTTTGAGAAATCTTCTTTAACCTTAACATGATCAAGCTCTTTGCTGAGTTAAGAATACAGAAGGAAGGAAATGCAGCATAAGAAGCTACCTGAAAAAATAACAGATTTTATCTTGATTCAGATTTCAGGCTAGGTAGAGTCATAGCCTTGATAAGTAACCTAAGTTAATAAATTTATAAATAAATGGACATGCAAAAATAGAACTATCCCTTTTCCTCTTAGATTTCAATTGGCAAATGTTATTAAAGGTTTGCTTTGTTTTTTAAAGTTATACGGCAGTAGAAAAAGCTGTGTGGGGCAAAGGACTTAGTTGAAGAAAATACATAAAGCAGAATAAACACAACAGGAAAAGGCCTTACCAGGAGATCATTTTTGCATAACTTCTTTGCAAAGACTACTCTGTCCACCAGGCTGAAATTATTTTGCAGTTTCAACCACAAACAAAAAATGTCTGTAAGGACTTGGACAGACACTGATGAATGGATATGAAAGCAACACAGATATGATTTATTCACATTCAGTCACTCCTCCTTAGCATTTGAAAAATTACAGCTTCAGTTCAGTTGCTCAGTCGTGACTGACTCTTTGCAACCCCATGGACTGCAGCACGCCAGTCTTCCCTGTCCATCACCAACTCCCAGAGCTTGCTCAAACTCATGTCCATTGAGTTGGTGATGCCATCCACCATCTCACCCTCTGTCGTCCCCTTCTCCTCCCACCTTCAATCTTTCCCAGCATAAGTGTCTTATCCGATAAGTCAGTTCCTCGCATCGGGTGGCCAAAGGATTGGAGTTTCAGCTTCTGCATCAGTCCTTCCAATGGATATACATGGCTGATTTCTTTAGGATTGACTGGTTGGATCTCTTTGCAGTCCAAGGGATTCTCAAGAGTCTTCTCCAACACCTCAGTTCAAAAGCATCAATTCTTCCTCATTCAGCTTTCTTTATGGTCCAACTCCCACATCCATACATGACTACTGGAAAAATCAAAGCTTTGGCTAGATGTACCTTTGTCAACAAAGTAACGTGTCTGCTTTTTAATATGCCATGTAGGTTGGTCATAGCTTTTCTTCCAAGAAGCAAGTGTCTTTTAATTTCATGGCTGCAGTCACCATCTGCAGTGATTTTGGAGCCCAAGAAAATAAAGTCTGTCACTGTTTCCATTGTTTCCCCCTGTTTGCCATGAGGTGATGGGACTGATGCCATGATCTTAGTTTTTTGAATGTTGAGTTTTAAGGCAATTTTTTTTCACTCTCTTCTTTCATTTTCATTAAGAGGATCTTCAGTTCCTCTTCACTTTCTGCCATAAGGGTGGTGTCATTAATTAAGGCTTAATCATGCACATAAACGAAAACATTAACCAAAACCAAAATATTCCTGGGAAGTCCTCTTTGAATATTAAATTAACTAAAGTAACAAAAATATTTCTTTAATGTATATTTATGAATTTTTTTAATGTTTGAAATTTTAAATTTTGTTTTTACACTTTGAGACATTGAACATCACCAAAGTATTAGAGAATTTCAAAACTCTTGGGTTAAGAGCAACGATGTTATTCCAAGTGCTAGTCAATAAAAAGCAGCCAACCAGAAGCAAAAACACTGTATCCGTCATCTGCTTGATTATCATAATACTGAACTTGATTGGTATTTGTATCTACCAGAATTTCTTGGCTATTAGAATAGAAAAGATCCAGAGTTTTGAGCAGTTCACAGTAATATTGTGAAGGTTATTTGGATATTTTCCTAAGGCCGTTTAATATGTGGCTGTGTTGGTGCCCCAGATGAAGTAGTATGTAGGAGTGAGTGGGTAAAAGGGAAAGAATATAAGAAGTAAATGAAATCTGTGGAAATTGTGACTTGTACTTAGTAAGTGATCAGTAAATCATAGATTCATAGTCTTAGATTTGGGACATAACCATCCCTTTCTTTAATGATGAGGCCAAGGGCTCAAGTCTGTGAAGTGAGTTGTTTATGATCACCAGATAACTTAGAAACATAGTGAGTGAGATGATGCTGGCCAGCGAGGGAAATTAGAATTCTGTATTTATTTCTAAATGTTCAGGAGAAGACTAATGATTCATGATAGGTTCTTGTTCTTTTTCTTACTTGGTATTTGTCCCAAATACAGTGAACTCTGAGATCAGTGTGTTTCTTTCTCCTACCAGTAGTATTCTGCCACTCATGATGTCAAAATTCTCCTTGAATTCTACCACTAATGGAGGAAATGAAGTGAAAGAAAGAGGTAGACTCAGGATAGACCAGTCACCGTTGAATAGGATGCTCTTTCTGAGTAGGGCTTTCATGCCAATTCATTCCATAGGCTAGTGGTCAGATACACAACTTTGGCCAGGTATCAATCAATAGGTTAGAGCCAGGAAAATGGGATTAAGCCTGAACAACTTGAGGATTAAAGGCAAATCACAGGTGTGTCAAGTCTAATGTAATTGGTGGGTATCTTGTATAGTTTGTCTACCATCCAAAATATATGTAAGACCAATTTTTTAAAACCAATGAATATTAACTGAAATACCTCTTTTACCAATAATAATTACTTTAGATACATGATTGAAACCAAAGTATATAGGAGAGTTCCTGCCCCAACAGAACTATCAAATTGATGGAGAGTAAAAATTATTACAATGGACTCAAGTAGAAAAAAAAATCCAGAGTATTTAAATTTTCCCTCAATTTAAGCTAAAATACACTATTTATTTCTTCATTTTTTTCAAAGTAATTGTTGTCAGAAAGAAGACTTTTTCAATACATAAATTTAAGTTTTTCCAAAAGCAATACTTAAAAAAAAATCACTTAAGTTGCATTTCTGGGGAGAGGTGGAAATTTTTAAAAGAAGTAATTTTCATGGAAGAGAGGTGTTTGAGAGTCATCCTAAGAAACACCAGGGTATTTGGGGAAAGGGGAGTGGAAAGAGATTGAATGAAAGAAAAGAAAAAGGGAAGAGGGTGAGAAAAACAGCAAAGATAATCCCAAAGAGCAGTGTGAACACTTCTGCTGCAGTCAGTACCACTGGCCAAGTCACCATCACCTGCTCAAGGCTTAGTTTCTCCTGGCCCTGTGCTACTTCTGGATAAAGCTGCATGCTCAGCTTGTTTGGTCTCCTCTCTGTTCCTCTTACTTGCTGTGGACCTAAGAAAGGGAAGGATGAGGCCTCTGGGAAGAAGCTGCTGTTTCACTCTGTTTCAACTCCACACAAATTCTTAAGGGACACGACTATAGATAAAAGATGTGGGGGAGGAATAGGAAGGTCTCAAATGATGAGTGAGGAGGCAGGGTGACTTAATTTTTAAGCTCCCCTGATACTTTTTATTTATGTAGTTGCTGCTTCTAGAGAAGCTGAAAAGGGAAAATCATTCATAGAACGCCTGTGCCAACAGCAAACCAATAATCCCCTGCCCTCAGGAGGTTCTGGCCTTTGTCCTGGGTACAGTTTCAGAGTTGTAAAAAGCAAGGGATATGTGCACTGATATGATCCAGTCCCATATGTTTTGGACCAAGAAGAGTTCAGAAACTCCTATGGCTAGCAATGACTTCTGGAGGTCGTGTGAACGTGGAAGAGGACTAAAGCAGGATCCACTGTAGGATAAACCTAATTATTTAAGGTTGGTTATATCCTAACATTTGCCTTAAGTTATTTCAGACTGATCAGCTCAGCCCTGGATCAATTTCTAGCCGTTTAGAACCAACTTGGTGGCTTTGGACTAGAATCTGCTTAATGAGAATGAACCTAAAACCAAGTTGTCCTAGAGTCCAAGGAAAAGATGAAGTGACCCCATAAAGTCTAAAAAATCTAAAGATGCAGCTCTACAAAAGTGAAAGTCTAGTTTGATCAATTTGCGAGCGTGGGAATGATGGGAGAGATTGTATAGTTACACAGACTGAAGAAAGAGGAGTGCTTAGATTCCCAGGACTACCTACTCCGCAGATGTTAACAATTACTGAACCAGCTTTTGAACTACTGTCTGAATGTGAAGCACGAGGAAGTAGGAAGCGAGGTAGCCTAATACAACTGAAGCAGCGTATTCTTTTCTTCTGTTTGTAGGGCAGGTCCAGTCTGTGGATGAGCACCTTGGAGTGTGGAGTAAATGGTGACTTTCTGGCTAAAAAAAAATCTTTTTTGTAAAGCATCTCTCGGGTGGTCTCCACGCTTTCCGGGCCAGCTGTCCGGCGTGTGTCTGGGGGTGGGGGGGTGGTGGTCTCTGATTCAGTTTGTGGCCTCCGGTGAGCCCTTTAAATTCAGCTCCCCCCGCCCCCACCGCCAGGCTCCCAGCTCCCTGACAGGTGTTTTCCCAACTCCTGAGGCCCACGATTTTGGGGAGTGGCTGAACCAATAAGATTTCCCTTTGGGGGGGAAGGCGTGGCTAGTTGGGTCAGAGCGGGGGCGGGGTTTGCGCGGCTGAGCCGAGCCAGCCTGGCTGCGTGGAGGGTTGTTTTACCCACCGCCCGCTCCCCCCCAACCTTTTTTTTTTCCTCCGGGACGGAGTCTTATTAATTTCTCGGTGGGGCTGCAGCTGGAGACCGCGGAGCGTTGGAAATGACGCTCGGAGCTTTAATTACCGCAGCCGCCGGACAAGTGTGAAGAAAGCTGACAGCAAAAAAAAAAAAAAAAAAGGACAGGATCGGGGGTGAAGCGAGAAGCTTCCCCCTCCCTCCCCTTTCCTCCCAATTTGCACTGGAGGTGCAAGGAAACTGAAAAGGGAGTCGAACAGAGTCGGGCTGGGGGGAGAGGCCGGAAACCTACCGCCTGTTTGCAATCAACTTTTTTTTTTTTTTTTGGAAACCCTTTTCCGAACCCTTCCTTTTTATTGTTGGCCAACCAGGGAGAGAGAGCGAGAAAGTGAGGAGGGAGCGAGAAAACGGAGGCTCACACGGGGACGTAGCTGCCCGGTCCGGCTCGGAGCGCCGCCGCACACCCTCCAGTACACTCCCACCCGCGCGCGCCCTCCCGCGCACCCTCTCCCGGTCCTCCGGGTCCGGGCCCTAGACCCGCGGTCGCGGACTCGGTCGCCCGCGCTCGGAGCTGGTGCACCGCGCGCGCCAGTGCCCCTCGCGCCCCCACGCGCGCCCGGCCGAGGGATCTCCTCCGCGTGCCCGAAAGGGGATTATGCCATTTGGACATGTAATTGTCAGCACTGGATCTGAGACTTCCAAAAAATGAAGCTGGCGACAGGACTGTGGGTCTGGGTGAGCCTTCTCGTGGCGGCGGGGACCGTCCAGCCCAGCTCTTCTCAGTCAGGTGGGTCGCGGTCCTTCTCGCGCTCCCAGGGTTGAACCTGCTGCTGCCGGCCGAGCGGCGCCGGGTGGCTCCTCGCCCCCTGCGCCCTTAGCCCAACCAGAGACCCTCTTGTTCTCGGGCGTGGAGGGACCACGTCACCCACGCCTCTTCCTTGTGTTTTTCGTTCGCCGCTCTTTCTATCCCAAACTTACCCTCTGCGTGGGCATGTGTTTATTTATCGTGAAAAACCACTCTGCGCCCCTTTCTCCGTCCCTTTTCTCTTTCTCTCTCCCCTTGTTTATTTCTCGCGCGTTTTCTTCGAGCCTCTCTAAGCCGGATCCCTTCTGGTAGCGCCTGTTGTGCGGGACGTGGGAGACCCAAAGCCGGAGTCAGAGGAGACGCTCCTTGCAGCGTCTGCCTAACCCCCGCCCCCGCCCGCGAGGGAAGAAGCCTCGGAGAAGCGTTGCCCTGCCGGGGCTCCGAGGCAGGATTGGGATCCCGGGGCCGTGGCAGCTGGGCTCCGGAGAGCGGGAGGGCAGTGGGGGAGAGGAGCTCCGAGAGCCGGCTTTGCACCTGTGTGCGCTGCCCGCGGCCGCTGCGTCCCCGGCCGTCCGAGCCTGCGGGGTCAGACCCGACTCGAGCCCAGCCTGGGAGCTGGAGCACGGCGGGAGGACACGCCTCGGCCGGGGGGCCCGGGAACGCAAGGCCTCCGCTGGCGTCCCCAGCCCTCGCCCCGCGGACTAAGGGGGAGCTGGCTTGCTTGCTTGACCTTTTTTTTTTTTTTTTAATGGCCTGACCGACTTAAGCCGGGAGCCCGGCCTTCCCGTCGGTTTCTGTGTTTGGCTTCAGGAAGAGTTCTTCCTGTAGTTCAACTTGCTATTGGCCGGAGTCCCTCCAACTTCTGTTTACTGCCGGGCGCGGCTGCCGAGCCGACCCGTCAGGCGAATTGATTGAACCCAAGGCGGGTGCTGCGGTACTGGGTGCGCTACCACTGCTGCCCGGAGAGCTCGCGCCCCGGGACCCCGCGGGGCAGGAGGCGAACTGACCCCCGGGGAGGAGGCGCGGCGGGGCCCGCAGGGTGGATGACAGCCCCTGCGGGCCCAGGGAGCTCAAAGTTTCTGACACTTGAGTTTCCTGAGGATGAAAGTGGGACAGGAAAGAAAGGGCCAGGAAAACCAGGGACTGACGCGGCCAAGGGGGGGCCTTTTGGAGAGCCGGGGAGATTTCCGGAACCATACGGGGCTGGTCGCGAGGGCGTGGGAGGCACCTTGAGAAGATAAAGCCCCCGGGGAGTGGCGAGAAGGAGAGTTTCAGGCCCTCGGAGCGTGTCCTTCTGACCTCACCAAGAAAACAGCGCGCTGGAGTTTTCCCGCTCCGCCCCCGCCGCCGCCGCCTCCCCCCTCTCCCCCTTCGCCTAGTAAATAACAAGTTACAATCCTCGAGCCTTTCAAAATGACCTTCGAATGGCACAATGTGCGCCGTTTGTTCTGGCCGTTTGCACCCTCCCAATTACTCCGAAATTCTTCATGCATACCAGGTCCCGGGCTCCAGCCACCTCCGGAATTACACCAACACCGACTTGAGATTCCAAGCGGCCTCTTAGATACATCCCTTTTTATCTCCCTCCCCACTCCGCGTCCCTTCATATTTCCCCTCAATGGGTTGATTATGCACATTGACCCATTCAGAAGCAGTTGCGACTGACACGCAGGCTTAGCCGAGAGGAATTTCCACCGGGCGACCTACTGGGGGGCTGTCTGGTGCAACCTCTGCCGCTGGGGGACCCGGCTGCGAGTCCGCAGCGATTGGGTATTAACTGTGCGGCTCGGGCTTGAGCTATGCCGAAAAGCCCTTTTCAGAATTTCTGCAAGGAATGTAATCCAAATTAGTTCTGCAGCTGTCCTCTTCCTCGTCTCCGGCGACACCGACTCGCACCCTCGCTGGTCTCTTCTCGCTTTCCCCCCGTGAATTGTCAGACCCACACAAGTGAGCCCAGTTAGAGCGCGAGGATTAGCGTGCCATTGTTGTTCCGAGTGTGACTCTGTACTTGAAATTCTGGGGGCACAAAGGCGAGCCTCACTTGTTCCAAACACAAAGTGATCTAGATGAAAGGGCCGCACAAAGAAAAGCTCCCGGTTGCCTCCCTGGTATAATTTTAACACGCAGGCTAAGGTGATCCACTGGAAACTGTAAATGCCTCCAGGACACCTTTTCTTCCCCCCCAATCTTCCCCACCCCCACCCTGCCGCACCTGACAGGAAAAGTTTGGCTGGTTTTAATGTGGTGCTTTTATAAAACCAAGTTACATTCTAGGGTATGAGTGAGGCTCTGTGTGTTTGTGGCTGTGGATGTATGGCTGTATGTTCCCAAGTAAATACATATTGCGTGTCTCCCCTCTCGCGGTTAGCCGTCAGTAGCAGTTTGGAGGAGTTTGTTTTGGTCCAAATGAGAAATTAAGTGCGGATAAGTAAACTAAGCTGCCAGAGGGCGACAAGATGTTGAGTGAATTGCTTTTAGATGAAACAAATTAAGGAAACGAGGGAAGACAATCTGCTTCTCGCATTATTAGACACGCTTGGAGTTCAGGGGAAAGTGGCATATTTTTGAAATGCTAATTTCTTAAGAAGCAGAAGGAATGCACCTTATTTACTGCTCTATGTGAACAGAATAAAAATATGAGATGAGCAGGGTTCTGTTGTGTAGATCTAAGATATAAAATAGTTGTATCTGAAGAGGGCATGTTCTTATTTTTCTCTTCCTTGGGAAAAAATCAGCGTTAGAGAAGATTTTTTGTTTGTTTTGTTTTTTAGTATTCTGAAAGACTTCCTCTCATTTCGAGTGATTTATTTTATCGAAAAATATTATAGCCAAGAGCCCTTTATTTGGCTGTTATAAAACCTTTATCTCTAAAAAGAATTCCAAAATTTCAGTCTTCCCGCCATGATGGAAAAATGATCAGTATCACCTTTGTGTTGAAATATATATGTATATATGTGTAGTGGTACTGAGGTGGTGGTCTTTCGTACCTTAATAGATATGTGATGAACAAGTTCAGCCCCTATTTTTTATTTGCAAGTAACTTAGTCCTGCTTTTCATTCTATAAAAGAGCATGTATTTTTCCTCCATCCTTGAGATATATCTCCAGAATCAAATTTTTAAACATTTGAGAAGAAAAAGGTGAATAAAACTTAGTTAAATGATGAAAAGATGTTCAATATAATTAAAAAAAAATCAGTTCTCTCCCTGCATGTATTTATTGTAAACACACCCATGAGTACAGTTTCTGCTTTTTCTTTTCTTTCAATTTTTGAAATTCATATATATGTAAAAGGAGCCTTTTTAAAGTAAGGTATTTTTTTTCTTCAGGATGCTTCCAAATAAATTTATACCTTTTATTGTGACTGCAAATCACTTGAAAATACTATAATGTGGACTGATATGGTAAAATTGGATGACTCTGGTTGTGTCATGATTCTTTGATTTCTGATTTTTTTTTCCTTAAACCAAACTCCTTTTATTTTTTTCATACATGCATAGAAAGTCAAATTTTTTGAAATCGAGGTACTTATTCCTTTATATGTATTATTTTCATTTAGTCACTGAATATGTGTCTTAATTAAGAAATTGCATTAGAATATTTACCAGGGCATGCACTTCATGGAAGATTTATGTATTTTTTGTTCTAGCTTGAACACACTAAGTTTGCATTGACTGATTTTTAGAGTTTGCATTCATTTCAGGAAAAACCATATTTTCTTCTTAAAGTAGATTCAAATATTTAGTATTCATGAGCTTTCATCCCTTTGGTTCTTAAATAGAAGTGCTATTTATCATCTGTCTTATGCATTCACCTTTTCCATTGCTATAGGTTCTTTTTTTACATCTTATTATTTATTGAGTTTACACATATGAATATATATTTTCCCCATCATCACTAAGGGTATTCTTTTTGTGCATGTCTTTCCCAGCAACCTGCTACTCAGCCACTGCAGGAGTCCTCTGAGCCAGTTTTCATTCTTTCTTTCTGATAAATCTGATATGGCTGGTTGGCTGGACAATCGCAAGCCATTCCATTGCTCAGATTTATTCTTGAAAGAAAATAAAAAGGCATCGATCCGAGCTCACTAGCACATCTCAAAAACCCTGACTCCAAGGCCAAATTTTTCTACAGAGAAGTCCCTTTTTTCCCTTCTCTCTCCCTCTTTCCCCCTCTTGACCATAGAAGTTAGACTACTGCCGCTTCAAAAATGCTAGGGATGCAAGGCAATGTGCTGTATCTGAATATTCTCTGAAGCCCTGTGATTAGAGCCACCTTGAGATTAATGACTATGTAAGGCACACATTTTAGAAAATGACTTAGTGTACCTTAAACATTGCTGTGTTTTAAAGTGATGTCATTTTTTGAATTACTTCAATACAGTTGTTAAGAAAAGTTAGTATATATTAAAAGCAAGAATACGTTTTTGCTTTATTTGACAGTGTCCTGCTGCTGTTGGATATCCATGAGTAAATTTTAAGTGGCTGTAACATAAAGCAAATGATCAAAAAAACTCTGTTACTTGCAAACTTGTTGGCACTTGAAATCACGGTTGATTTTACCCCTTTGAGAGATACTGCTTTATAGAGAGAGATGTTAATCTTTACATTGAAATTAGCTTATGGCTGTTTAAAACTATAGCTGTTCTACAGAAATTAATTGTCAAGCACATTCCGCTGTTATCTTTGACAGTGATCTACTGAGTAAGGACACAGGGCAGAATTTAAATCAAAGTATAAACTTTTCTCTAGGTTATATCATTTAAGAAATGTTCTACTATGTTGCATTTGACCATATGGAGCTATGTTGCATCTTTATCTAATATTCATTTTCTGAATTATTCTAAATATTAGGCAGTTAAAGTAAAACCTTATTTTTCATGCTAGCTAGTATTCCTACTGACTGAAATTTGCAGTTTATAATGACAAGTAATCCTTCAATTTTCTTTCTTTCCTTTCCTTTTTAAATAAAAAAGAGCTTAGACCAGAGCTTCCTGAAACTGTAGTTTTCCTACATAATTTGAAGGAGATTTTACCTATCTATAGTATGGTTAAGTTTGACACAGGACATAGCCAGGTGGTTCAAATAGGGATTTCTATATTATAGGGACATTGTTCCTCCTCCAAATTCTTTTTAATACCTTGAGCAATTCACTTCTCATCTTTGTGACTTGGCTTGCATGCCTGAGGGTAAAATGCATGTGTTCTCTATTTCTCCATTGTATAGCAGTTTTCTGAAAAAATGGCTTTAAAATCCTGTAATCTTGAGATACATAGCAATAATGAGTTAAATTGATATACTTAAAACATGAACACATGTTAATAAACATAATGTAAACTTTCTAAAAGACCAGCACTGTTAGAAGAGCGCCTATCTAAATGAAATAAAGAGATTATTAAGTTTGAAGAATGTGTATATGAAGGCCATTTCCCCCAAAACTCTACTTTTAAGAACTGGTCTATGGTCTCTTTAGATTTCGTCTTATTTGGCTTTTTCTGAGTTGTTGATAATTCTGACATGTTATTAAAGAAATTGACCTATTTTCCCAGTGCTTTAATCAAAGCTTTAAAGCCCCTTTCTTGTTTTAATATTTGACACTTCAACTGGTGCTTTGTGTTTGTACTAATTTTTCAAGAGGGAAGAGAACTGTCTCACTTTTATAACATAGAGGCAAAATATATGGATATTTGGGAGCTTAATTCTAAAGTGCTTTTTTTGAGCATGTTGTAATTGTTTTATAATTGTTTTCATTTTAAATATGTGATTGCTTTGCAGGCCTGTTGCTTGGCACAACTCCAGGGGGCAGCAGCCACATAGAATTTAACGGGAATAGTGCATGCCTGAGCTATGAGTAGTATGGCAGCAGCCCTGCTGTTGTGGGATGCTACAGCGTAAAGCAGCAGAAGAGAAGTTAGGAGAATTGGATTCTGGTCATACAATCATTTTCTGTGTGATTTTAGCTTAGACTTCTTGCTTTAGGTCTCAGTTTTTTCATTTCCATCAGTATAGCTGAAAGTGATACTTAAACAATTAACATCTTGATTTTTTTTTAATGATTCAGTTAGACAAAAAAAGGATGTTTAGACTTTTTAGACAAAAGAAAACCATTGGTTTTTAATTATTTTTAAAAGGAACCTCTTTTTTTTTTTTTTTCATGTGAACTCATGTGTATAGCCCTGGTATTGATAACAGGTAAAGGGTAAAAGGAGATGTTTTTTGTTAAAGCTTCATTGAGAAGCCAGCTTTGTGAACCCTACCTTTGGCACTCCCCTACTTTTTTCCCACTCTGGCAGGGACTATTCTGTGCTGGCCTACAGAATTCAAGCACTGTTTCAAAATCACTCATCTAGTCCACTCTTCACTTTCTAGGTGAGGAAACTGGAAGCCCAGGGAAATTAGGTAGTATAAGTCAGTTGGCAATTTCCAACACTAATATCATTTTCTTTAGCACAGAAGTACTTGAAAAGTTGCAGACAAAAGAATAAATAAATTCAAGGTTGTGCTATTTTAAAGGAGTCTTGCAAGATTGAATGAAAACAAATGGATTGGAGCCATGGGCCTAATTATCAGACTGTGAAGTTCTTTTCAAGGGGAAAACTGGGGAACATCATCTTTAATTTATATTTAGGAATAATCATTGATTGCATTTGTAACTTATAGCACATTAAGATGAAAGAAATAAAGCAACTTTATTATGACTTGATTCTGTACAATGTTTAGCTGGTAGTATCTATTCTTGACATAGCATTTTGATCCTAAAAGATGAGAGTTGCCTATGTTAGTATCTATATATAACAGTGCCTTCAAGAGTTTCTTTTACCTGTGACTTTGTGCAGATAACCAATACATAGAGAATGGTTGTTTCTTCATTCTGTATTAAGTAATATGCATGCTTTAAGAAAATTGATTTTAAAGGATAAACAATGGGTTCTTCACGGCCAGTTAGTTGGTGGGGACCCTTAACTAGCAAATCCACGGGAATACTTCAGACTTATCCTGGCCCATCCTTGGAACCAAGGTTTTCTGTCTTAACCACTGTCCTTATTGGGTCCTCATCTTTTTTCAGGCCCTACTAGGATCACAGTTATTCTTTGCACAAGTGCATCTAAACCACACTTTAAGTACTAAGACTTTATAAATTTATGTCTATAGTGCATTTGCCTCCCTCTAGTTGGCTTCCGCAAGATGCTGCCTCTGGGCCTTGTGACTCTGAAAGTCGTTGATTTAACCTTACCTCCCTTTGGTCGGCCCTAACTTCCTTTAAGCGCCAGAGCTTTCTGGACATGGACATGATCAGCATTTCATTGACCATGGCAACAGAAGGGAGGTTTAAACCTGTTTTGGCGGGAAGAGTCACTATCTGTTAGAAATTTGCAATGAAAATGGGTCCACCTCCGTAAAAACATTAACGTAGACACCAGGAAACTTCCTATGCAATATCATTTAAACCTCTCTCTTGAGAGCTAGTTCAGGATCATTACTGTTAATCACGTTATTTCCAATATCATGGGGTTACTGAAGCATGCTGCTGCAGCTTAGTCGCTTCCGTTGTGTCCGACCCTTTGCAACCCTATGGCCTGCCAGCCTCCTCTGTCCATGGGATTCTCCAGGCAAGAGTACTGGAGTGGGTTGCCATGCCCTCCTCCAGGGGATCTTTCTCACCCAGGGACTGAACCTGGGTCCCCTGCGTTGCAGGCAGATTCTTTACCACCACTGAGCTACCAGGGAAGCCCTTCTGAAGCATACTAAATACCAATAAGAATACACAAGACTCACTTTCTCAATTCAGAGAGTTAAACTAATACGAATCAAGGCTCTGTGAATGTTCTATATATTTTATTGTATTTTAACTTTTTTGAAATTGGAGGATAATTATTTTACAGTGTTGTTTTGGTTTCTACCATACAATAACACAAATTAGTCATAATTATTACTATATATATATATAGTAGTATATATGTATATATCCTTTCTCTAGAGCCTCCCTTCCCCTTACCATCTCACCCCTCTAGGTCGTCATAGAGCATAGCAGCTTCCCATAGCAGGGGAAGGAGGGGGTATGATGAATTGAGAACGTAGCATTGACATATATACGCTGTCATGTGTAAAATATTTATTTTATTTGAAGCAATCTAAAAGTGCTTAAAGATAAGAAAATGAAGGGAGCAATAAACACACCTTTATTTTCCAGGAAGGTCACACTTGCAAAGAATAAACTTTACCTACCATATCTTTATTCTGACCTTTATTTACATCTGGTCCCATATGCATATGGTCTAGGTGGACATACAAATTTTAAGCTTTTTGGATGTAGATCGGGATTGTAAACCTGCTCTCAAAAGATGCATCTACTGGTCTTCTGTGATGTGCTGAGGATATCTCATGGCTGATTAGGACTGAAAAAATGGCAACAGATTCTCCAGGTTCTATGACTATGTCTAGGATTGAGGAATGGGTGCTCCAGTCCTCTATTTCAGGATGGGGCCCCATCACTAGCGGGGGATGCCTAATTGAGGTCATGGTTGGCATTTTGCTTTAAGCGAACTCCCCTTTTACTAAAAATTTTATCTGTCATTATTTCCTATTCTTCCTTGTAGGCTTCGAGAATATGAGTTTTTTTCTGTGGGGACCCATGAAAACCAAATAAAAATAAAAAGGAATAATTCTTTTAGATACACAGTTTCATTTTTAGGAGCTCCTTTTGTCTGATCATTTTGTCTAGAACTAGAGCAGTGAAGTTTTCTCGATTACCCGGCTTATTAAAATCTAATCCCTAATTCTTTTGTTGGCCTCATCTAGTTCTTATAAAACTTAGAGCAGGCTGTTGAAAGATCCTCTTTTTTAGACTTCCTTCTTGTCACTACCAGGTGACCATTTCTAATACCATACTTTTATTATCCTAGTTACTATTCAGAAGCCTTCAATGGATTCCCATTGCAGAGTTCAAAGCCTGTTAAAATAGTCTTCAGTTTCCTTTTTGATCCAGCCTTAAGAGTTTCTTAAGATGTATTCTAAGAACCAGGCTGATGTAGTTGGTATTCCAAAGCCTTGCTTGCTGTCTCTCCTTTGGCTGACCCTTTTCCCTGGAATTCATGGCTCCCTTGGTTGTCCCTGCCTGTCCAAATTGTTGAATCTTTCCATTTCCACATTAAATCACACCTCTTCATTGAGTCTGCCTTCATTCACTACTCTACTCTTTAATCCTTATTTGTATCACCTATTTGCATTTAATCTTAAACCATTCTATAGTTACAACTGTTTAAGAGCGAGCATTTTTATCTCCCGCAGAGACGAATGCAGTGCCACATACATGGTAAGCTCTTTTAAAAATATTTTTTTAATGAAAGAATAACATACGTTTGCCAAAACAATTTTAAGCTCATTCATAGATGGTTATTACTTGTAATTAAGCCATATAAATGCACAAATAAGCTGTTCTAAAAACATAATTATAGAATTCTTAATAATAGATATTAGAAATGTTTATCCTGGGAATTTCCTTAGTTGCTTTCTTGAGCTTTTTAGGGTATTTCTTTCAATGGAGTGTTTCCAAGAGTATATCATTGGTCCTCGTTCCAATTTTTAGAGACTGTTCATAATATGGCACAAAGTATTTTTGTCTTATTTTGGTGAGTTAAATATATGTAAGTACCATTCTTAAACATGTAGCTCTCTTGTAGTACCCTGTGTTTTTGTGGCCACTTCTTTACGGTTTCTTATCTCTCATTTAAAAATTTTAATCAGTTTAACCAGTAAACATGTATTGACCTAACAGTGTGTTTGAAGACCATATTAGGCACTGATGAAGAAGCTCAAGATGCTAGATTTCCCCTTTCTTTTAAACAAGGGCAAATGAGACCAATGAAAAACAATACAAAAATTATGTTATTAAGTGATTTTCCCAAACTCTTAGGGGGAATTTGCCTCTGGAGAAATGCTAATAAGTATGTCATGAAAAAAAGGGTTCCAGACAGAATGTGGTGTTTTCTATTCCTAGATGTATGTGATAATACAACTTTGTTAATACTAAGATCTCTCAGTATCTTAAAATAGACAGCGAGACATATGCCTCCCATTTTAAAAGGATCCTATAAAAGAAATACTTGCAGCATAACTGAACTGAGAGGTGACTGGGATTCTCTTAGCTGCTCTCTTAGATGATTCATTCTGCATTCTGAAAATTGGTGAAATGATTATAGTATTTATAGTGTCAGATTCTACCAGGGAAAATGCTCTTCCAGACATTGCTTCTCAGGTTATCAGATTTCAAGAAACTGTCAGCCTTTCTAGGTCACTGTGGTACCCTAAGTGTACCTTAATTTATAATGGCCCGAAAGAGTTAATGTAACATCAGAAATTAGACCTAACAGTCTGCAGAGTAATCTAGTAATGAGAAAATTGGGTATGGAGACTTTATTATCTTCGTCTGAAAATTTCTTTTTACAACTTTTCTGATTGTTTTTCCTTTAAGAGTCCCTGAGAAGAAAGTTTGAGTCTGGGATTATTGCTTCTTCTTCTTAGACAAGGAAGTAGAGGCATAAAGAAGTAGTATGTGTGGGTGAAGGCTGGCTGGTGGGTCTGTCGCTGCAGTTAGCTGTCTGCTCTATCCTGAACCAACTGCCTCTGCCGTCTGCTGGTCCTCCTCTTCCATGTCTTCTCCCAGCCACTGGTGTTGGTGATCCTTTCAGAGGCGTGGCTCTTCTGCTGTAACTGCCCCACTGGGAGAGAAAGGGATGCTCAGCCCACCAAATCCTTCTGCTGTCAGGTCAACAGCTCTTTATGTTTTCCCTGGAACCATTTGAAGAAACTTATCTAGTAAATCAGGGGTCCCCAACCTCTGGGATCTAATGCCTGATGATCTGAGGTGGAGCTGGTGAAATAATAATAGAAACAAAGGGCGCAATAAATGTAATGAACTTGAATCATCCTGAAACCATCCTTCGCTCCCCTGGTTCATGAAAAAACTGTCTTCCATGAAATTGGTCCTGGTACCAAAAACGCTGGGGACCACTGCAGTAAATCTAGCATTTAAGGAGTTCCTCGTTGGGTTACTCTGCCTTTCTCCTCCGCCACTGTCTTCTCCAGAGGCTTTTATTTTATTTTTGCATTGTGTATTGTACTGTGTCAAGGAAATCATCATAAAAGCCTGTCTTCTTGAAAAAACTTTAAAGCAGGGGCATGTTCAAAATTTGGGGACCTGCATTTATGCAGTTTGGGGAACCTCTTTAAAAACAGTGTAGAAATAAAAGTACAACTTATTGAGAGAAAGGCAACGCCAAATTAAAACTTATTGGGAGGCACCAATACAGGAGAAATGTTCTGAAGCTGAAGACTTTTTACAAAAAGCTTTATAGTACTTCTGTCTGTTTGAAGATTATACAACTTAAGAAGTAATGCTATCTCTCATTTAGGGTGAATTTTGGGTGTCATTTTATATATATATTTTTCCTACTGCATGCAGTTGGTATCTACTGTTAATGTAGAAGAATTCATTTTTTGAGAAAAAAATTGTAATAAAGAGTAAATTCATATGGTCAAGCACTTCAGTATATCTTTGGATGAAATAATGTACTTTATAGGGATAATTTTCAAAATACTTCCACTCTAAATATGAACACACTTAATCCAGATATCTGTTTTCTTGATGCCATATTTTAAAAATGGGTCATGTAATGCTGTCTCTTTTACAGTTCTGTAGTTCATAATGGTGTGACTTAAAAGAATCTTGGCAGTTTTGGTATATAAAATCTATATTACTAAGGCCCTACCACTTGAAATATACCTCATTGAATTTTTAATCATTTGTTATTTAGCACAGTTAAAAATCTATCTTTGACTTTTACCCCCTGCCTAAGTTAAATGTGCCCATTTTAACTGCAGTAGACATTATTAGCTGTGAATGAAACAATGTATCTAAATTAAAATCAGTACTTGGCTCAGATATTTGGTAATATTTTAACTACTAATATGTTAACACATTTAAGTAACAATAAAAGGATTAGTATTTCAAGTCACAGTTTTACTATGTAAAAATATCAGCTAAAGAGTTAATAATATTTTCCAGTTGTTTTAACTTCAAATTTAGCAGCCCCATTGTCCCTGGTGATATATCGAAACCTCTAAAAGTGTACTTGGAATTAATGGAAACTGAAGTGATTGGTATTCAGATATAATTCTTCAGTGGCCTTTTGACTTTCTCTTTTTTTAAGTGCTGAATGAAGTTTGAAAACATAAAATGTTTTGAGATAGACAGAATAATAGACAAAACATTTTATGCAACTGCTGATGAAAAGGACATTTATTATTTTTTTCTGTACTTAATATATTGCTGGTGGCCAGAATTAGCACACCATGGGCAGAGAAAGAGATAAGGCAAACAGAACGGCACACAGCTAATTTTGTTTAGCAAATTTAGATCTGATGCATGCTATTTCACTCCTACAAACTGCCTCAGCCACTTTTGAAAGGTACAGATGAAGTTTGTCTCCCACAGTTTAACAGCTTTCACTCAATATTTATAGGCTATATAAAAATAAATTTCTGCAAGTACAACAATTCTCACTGACAGGATGAGCACTGTGAAGGTAGATTTATTAATGAGAAAAAGGGAGAAACAAAAACATTTCAATTGTTCCAGGTCTGCTGAAAATAAAATATGTCAAAACATCCAAATAATCTTTGTTTCAAGGACATGTATAGTGGGGCTTTGCATATTCAAAGGTTTTGACTATTTGTGAATAAATCAGAAGTCCCATTATTTTAAGATAATTTTTCTGATTCAAATCTGGTATGTGGTTAGATGAATGTTCTGGAACTAGTCATTCATCTGTTGGATAAGCCAATATGAAGGGATCCACAGTAATTTTTAGAAAGTGACTATAAAACAAAACAAACAAAAAGCCAGACCTTGATCTTTGTTAAAAAAAAAAAAAGTGTCATCATCCAAAAGAATAAATTTTAATGAATTTCTAAGAGAGACTAACTTACCTGAAAAAAAAATACCACAAAACATCTATCGCTTGATGGCAACAGGATCCTAGAAAAAGCCAGGGATTTGGACAATAGTATCCATGTTTGAGAAGATCTCAAGAAACATCCCGAAAGTCTTTTCTGTCATAATGTAATGATATCTGCGAGGTTATAATATTATTTACATATCTGCTAGAGTTTTGTCCTGACTTAAGACTGCCTGGCTAAGTTAAATGTGCCCATTTTAACTGCAATAGACATTATTAGCTGTGAATGAAACAATGCATCTAAGTTAAAATCAGTACTCAGCTCAGATATTTGGTAATATTTTAACTACTAATATGTTGACACATTTAAGTAACAATAAAAGGATTAGTATTTCAAGTCACACTTTTGCTATGTAAAAATATCAGCTTAAGAGTTAATAATATTTTCCAGTTGTTTTAACTTCAAATTTAGCAGCCCCATTGTCCCTGGTGATATATTGAAACCTCCATAATCAAGTTCACTATAGAGAATCATATTCATGAATTGTTCATCTCATCATATTTCCAGTGGTTATTTCAAGGTTAATTTTTTTCAGACAGCTTCTGTCTTGATTAAAGCTGTGGTAATTGTATATATGCTGATACAGCACATGGAGGTTTTAAACCAAAGACATCTTTGATTTCATAGGGAGTCAAGATCAAATGCTTTTCAATGCTTCTTATTCAAATATACAAAAAAAAAAATAAATTTCATGTCTATTTTTTTTATCTCTACTGAGAATATTGAGACTTTTGTTTGGCATTTTCAAAATCCTAGAAGCCTGTATGGAAGGATATGATCAACAAAATATATTCCATTACCAGGACTAATATCCAAGCGCTATACTCCTTATGATTTTATTGTTTGATAAAATATTAAAACACATTCTTACCAATTGGCTTTCTCAGAGCCCTCTCTAAACCACTTTGAATGTTATTCTTGCATGTAATAAAGTCTTTGCTGTATTTTAAAATACTTGGAATGTGAATAGTATCATACTAACTTTGTCACTATTAAGTATTAGCCTGTATGAAGGAGGCGTGTTTCTAAGTTGTGTATCACAGCTTAGGTATTTTATTATTTGACTTAAAGTTTAAAAGGAGATTGCTTAAAAACAGTAGATAGGATGTCACTAGTTCTCATATTGAATTAACCTAGGAGAAAACCATATGAGTGATGCAGGGCAAAGGACTCAAGTAAAGCAGATGCTATGAATTTTCCTGGGAGTGATCGGGAAAATGTGTGATGTGTGTTTGTCTATAAATTGGGCTGCAGAAGAATCACAACAATTTAAATTTGCAGTTGCCATAACTGTGGGAATAAACATACTACATGCTTACGTTATTAGTCAGAATGAACAGCTTATCTGGCAAGGTGTCAACTGCTCCACAGTTGTGTATCAAGTCACTTAAGATAGGAGTCTGTTTCTTGAGGGCAGCACATATACTCTCTTCATTTGTGGTGGATAAGAAAACATTCAATTAAAATTTCTTGACACAGTTAAACTGTAATATTGTGAAAGAAGTTGTGAATTTCATCTTAATTGTGATTCTCTTGGTGGCTTATGTTTGGGCCTGCGATGTATTATTCTGCAAAGAAAACTCTTTACAACAAAACAATGAAGTTACGTTTCATTTGAAGAATGATTATAGAAAGAAGGAGATGCCAGGCATGGGGAAGAGAAGGCTTGGGAAGGGGCATAATAACTATCTTCAAAAGTTGGAGGGCTGTTACATATAAGTGGGATTAGCAGGGTTCTGGGTAGCCTTGGAGAAAAGAAACATTAACAGCTGTTTGAAATTGTAAGGCATCAGATTTCAGTTGAACACCATCAAGGAGTTTCTCACAGTTATAGCTTCCCAAAGTTGGAATGGTCTGTCCTGGGAGGTGGTGAGTGCCTTCATATGTATATAGGGTGGTCAACTCTGATTTCACCTCTTCTGTGAAGACAAGGAATGGATGAGGCAGCTGAAGAGCAACTGGTCAGTGATGTTGGGGATGGGAAGTGGGTTCTGTGACCTCTGAGGGCCCTTCCCACCCTGTGTGTCCATCATGAGCACATCGTATCCAAATATCCTGCCCTGATCTCTGGAAAACTGAGGCAGTGAAAGCAACACTGTCTCTCTGACTAGGATTTCTGCCCAAATGCTTTTCACTATCTACCTGTCCTTAACAGATTTGCAAGATATGTGATAGGTGTTTTAAAGGTTGGTTTCCTTAAATATAAACTGTTTTGTTTTTTCTCAATAGCCTTTGTATTAGACACTCATACCTCTAAAGCAATGTACTATCAGAAATAAATCATTCTCAGCTTTAAAAGCCACACAATACAGAATAAGAGTATACAAATATTTTATTGTGTATCCGGGTCTATGCCAGCAGGTAATTATAAGACTGGGTTTAACTAAACCAGAAGGAGAAACATATATAAGAAGGTGAAGCCATAGGCAGGGCAGGAGGTTAGAAAACTGGGCCTCTAGTTCTGAGTGGAGCGTAAAGTGTTGAGAAGTCAGAGCCAAAGACAAGCACTTTTCTATAGAGACCGAAAAGCAA
This sequence comes from Budorcas taxicolor, assembly GCF_023091745.1. NCBI lineage: Eukaryota > Metazoa > Chordata > Mammalia > Artiodactyla > Bovidae > Budorcas > Budorcas taxicolor. The sequence continues at coordinate 144,998,472 of NC_068911.1, read as the reverse complement.
AAGGAAGTAAAAAGATGAAGGCACATATGCATGCTTCAGTTGGCTACAAATAAAGTCAACCTTTCTCAGTCCACTTGGGAAATATTTACTTCAAGGCCTTTGACATTTCCATCTCTTTTACTGCCTCTTTTGGATCCATACTGTAAGACCTATGCTAAATGAAATGTTTTTCTTTTTCTTTTTAGTTTTTATTGGAGTATAGTTGCTTTGCAATGTTGAGTTAGTTTCTACTGGAGAGCAAAGTGAATCAGCTGTAAGTATACTTATGTGTCTGCTTTTTTCTTTAGTTGTCATTCTTTTAACATTCCTTTGAGTTCTCCTCTGGTATGAAAACTGCATTCCTGTTATGGGCTTCCTTCTGCTTTAAAGTCTTTCTAACTACATCTCTCCTTGCTGTCTTGGTCTGTATCCATTTCAGTGCTTTCTCTACATCAAGCACTGTGACTGTGGTGGTATTTTTGTGCGTTAGTTCTAATGTTCGCTAAAATCTGCCATGGTAGGCAGTATTAACTCCATTTTAAAGATAAAGAAACTGAGACTCAGAATGACATAACTGGCCAAGATCAGAGTCACAACAGAGACAATATTCTAGCAATCTGCTTGATTATGATTATGATTATTGTTATTATTATAGGCTTACAGTTTTGGTTATCCATTTTTAAAGAGGCAGTGAATGAAGATAACCCACCCAACAAAAGTGATTTTTGTACCCACACTTCTGTCTGGCCTCTGTCCTCTTCCTTCATTACTATTTTGTCTCAGTTTCTGGATCCCTTTCTCTGTCTCCCCTCTGTATGAGTCATTCTGAGCTCTTACCTCTCTCCAGAGAGCCAGGCCATCCTGTTATTTCTGCTACTGCTTGCTGAGTATCTCTGTATGAATATACCAGTATCTCTGACTCAAGCAGTTCCAACATTTTACTTTTCTCCTTTCACAATTTAGTGTGCTTTTAAAATCTTATTTTTTGTAGATTTTTAGAGACACAATTAATTCTTCATTGATAAAAAGCCAAGTCTTAATTAATATTTAATACTTATTAAAGGCCTAGGTGTCAGGAAATGTGCTAAAGCACTTCTCATAGAATACCTCAGCTAATCTTCACTACATGACCAGTACTATCCTGATTTTACAGTCAAGGAAACAGAAATTTGGAGAGATTTAATTTACCAAGTGGCAAACATCTGTGCAGGTGGCAAGTCAGCAATGCTTAAGGTCCTAACAATTTTTCATGGTCTAAGTTGCAATATTTTATATAAATAAACTAAAACCTCTAAGAAGGATATTGACAGTATAGATGCATTTGTTACCTATTTTAGGCCATTCATAGTTATTTCATTTGGTACCTGTGATAATTATTAATAAACAGGTTTATTTGTGAATATGCAAAACTTGGAAAACAGGATCAAGCATATTAATAATAATACTACTATTCTACTATCACATTGTAATTTCAGTACATTTATAATACTTCAAATAGAGTAACTAGTTTAGTTACTTTTTGAAATTAATAATGAAGTAAACTAAAGTATTGCAAAGAGTTGAAGTAGAGGTTAAATAGAGGAACTTAAGAATCAAATAGTTCAGGCTTGAATACTAACCATGTAAAGATGGGTTAATTTCTTAATCTCTTTAAGCTTCAAGTTTCTCATCTAAAAATGGGATCTGATATTAAGGTCACCCTCATAGTTGTGAGGATTAAATGAAATAATACATGTAAAACAGTGTCTATCACATAGATGCTCAGTTACATTTTGTATACTGTTGTATGTGCTTCCCTGGTGGCTCATACCATAAAGAATCTGCCTGCAGTATGGGAGACCCAGGTTCGATCCCTGGGTTAGGAAGATCCCCTGGAGAAGGAAATGGCTACCAACTGCAGGTGTTCTTGTCTGGAGAATCCCATGGACAGAGGAGCCTGGTGAGCTACCATCCATGGAGTTGCTAAGAATTGGACATGACTGAGTGACTAACACACACATGTGCTATAGTATTAGTAGTAGTATGGTAACTAAAGCAGTTAAAAGCAAAAAAAGAAATATGCAGTTAAAGATACAAAATGTTAAATGTGAAAAGACCATGGATTTCTGCTTTCTCATAATTTTAGCATCAGTTCTGTGTCCTGTGTTTATAAACAAATGATGCAATACTGGTTTGCAGAATCATTGTATATATGGATAGGCTTAGGTACTGTGAGTAGACTGTGTGGGAAAGAATTTGGCTCCCTGTGAGAGGCGGTTCTCTCAAATCATTTTTCCTTCATATTCGTTTTTTTATGGTTTGGGGATTAAAAAAAAAGACCTTAGAGAGACAGTTTTGTTCCAAAGATTTATGTTTACCTGGCAAACTCAAATCCTCTGTCCTTTCATCCTTATTGTTTTTTAAAGCGCCTTCAAGAGAAAATGGTTTTTAATCAAATTCATGAGATAACTTTTTATGTTACATTTTATAGGCATTTAAACTTTTCAGGATAGGGCACAACTAATATAATGTATGACTGAATGTAGTTTTGGAAAAATTTCTGCACGCTGGAGGAGAATCTTCAAGATCTATCTACAAACATGGAACAGAATTTTCTATATAGAAGACAGTCTATACATTGTTGGCATTAAGTTCCTTCCCTGTATCATGGTTTTATACACTTATTTTGATAACCAAAGAATCAAATAAAGGCTATGCATATCATCATAAAGTTTTTAATTCACAGACCTTTGCCAGTTGTGCTCTCTTAATTAAAATTGTGTGCATGCTCAGTCACTCAGTCGTGTCTGACTTCTTATGACAGCATGGACTGTAGCCTGCCAGGCTCCTTGGTCCATAGGACTATCCAGGCAAGAATACTGGAGTGGACTGTCTTTGCTTCTCTGGGGGATCTTCCCAACCCAGGGATCAAACCCACCTCTCTTGGGTCTCTCGCGTTGGCAGGTGGGTTCTTTACTACTGAGTCACCTGGGAAGCCCCCTGATTAACACTGAAACACCTCAAAACCTTTAGGCTTAGAAGCAGTTTTACTAATGGGAAGGTTGATCTTTGCTCTTCTCAAGCTGACTGCTTGTTTTCTGGCAACAATCTCAACCTCCCTACACACCAGTGAGCTTGTTGTTGTTGTTAAGTTGCTAACTCGTGTCTGAACCTGTGACCCCATGGATGCAGCATGCAGGTGAGTTAGAGGAAGAGAATAGTTACTTCTCTTATTTACCAATCAGGAGACTTTCAAAGATGCTGTGAATTGCAGCATAAGCAATAAAACATGTATTTTTATTTAGGCTACTGTCTTAGCCTGGGAGATAGAAATTTGGCTCACAAGCTCCATTACATGTCATTATGTTATTCAGCTGACAGAATAATTGGTCAGTGGTAATGTGTGATTAAATTTCTGTCAGACTTTTTGGGACACACTATGAGTTTTACTCTTGTAGTTAAGACCTTTTAATATAGCAGTTGGGAATTCCCTTGGTGGCTCAGATGGTAAAGAATCTGCCTTCAATGTAGGAGACCTGGGTTCAGTCCCTGGGTTGGAAAGATCCCCTGGAGAAGGAAATGCTAACCCAGTCCAGTGGGAGTTCTTGGCTGGGTAAATCACATGGACAGAGGAACCTGGTGGGCTACAGTCCATGGGATCTCAGAGTCAGATACTACTGAGCAACTGACACTTTTCAGTGTAGCAGTTAAATAACTAAAAATTCAGATGTGAGGATCGTAACACGAAATAATTGTCACATGCCAGTAGCTTCTTAAATTTTATGTTTTTTAGATGCAAGTGTTGAATTTGGGATTGAGATTTCGTTTAGCTACAGTGGTGATTTTTATTTAAATGCAACCTGAAATTGGCATTTTAAACTATAATCCAAGTTATTACCACAGATTTTCCTCTATTGATTTTGTTGTTATTTATCATTAATATGACATTCTCTGTAACTTATGGTTGATCACAAGTTTAGAGAAAAACAGTGTTATCTGCATGTTTAAATCAAAGACATTTTTGAAGGATATTTATCCAATTAAGATGTCCTGATATATTTCAAATGGTATTCAGAGATACCATGAGCAGATCAAACCTCATGAATATATTCTGTAAATGACAATAGTTGTTACTATGGTAACCTTTAACCAGGTATTTGGCAGTTTAATTTGGATTAGTCCTATTCAGTGGTGAGGTAATGAAAATGAGAGTAATTAACATTCAAGGTTTGAGTTTAAAGAAAGACAATATGCTAGTTTATGAGAGAAGCAGGGATATTGAACTGGTAAATGAGAATGCTAGAAATGAAATGACCACCACATAACATTTAGCCAGTCTCTCCTCCCTTTATCTCACTCCATGCTTGCTGGCTTTTGTTTTAGATCCTGTTGCCCTCCATCCCTGAGTGGTTCTAATTGCACCCATGAATCAGGAACCAACTCATTCTACTCTTCCAAAACAGTCTTCATCTTTCACTGCCAGTCAATATCCTACTTAAAATCCAGGCTAGAGTGCCTGTCCCATTTCAGAAATGGCAGTCAGTTTCTATCAGTATTGCCATTAATTTTGCCCTTCTTATTTAAAGTGTATCTTTATAAGGTTTAAATACTATAACATTTGTTAGGGTTCCACATGTTTATAAATTAACCCCTGTCTCAGTCCCTACCACCAAATATGGAAGCAGTTTTTCCTCTTTACCACTTGTACATTAGGAGGGATTTAATGTACACATGATTCTAATTGTGTCATTATTTCTCCAGTGCTCATTTAATGTATAGTATTTAGCACTTTGGATTTTTAAATTTTATTTTGTTTTATTTCAAACCATTTTGTTCCTTTATTTAGTTTTTACAAATATGCTAAAGTGGGTTGTCTGTGGACATATCTGCCTGAAATGAATATAGCTTAAAAGCAGAAAATTATTGATTTTTAAAATGAATTATTTTCCTCTTAGCAAGGCCAGTTTCCAATAGCCATTTTATTTACCCTTTATCATTTCATGCAGTAGCTTTAATATCACCAAAGCTACTGTCACCATCAATATATTCCTGAAAAAGAACATGATGGTTTGCAGTTTTTCCAAAAAGAGAACTGGGAAGTTGTTTGCATTGTTTGATTAAATTTTGGTATGCCTATATTCATAAAGTTTCTTGTACCTCATCATGAGTCCTGTTTCTCTTGTTTCCAATAGTAATAAAATGCTAAAATATTCCAATTGAGTAGCATTTACTGTACTTAAAAAAAATTCAGGGATAAATGATCTATACTACATTGTATTGCTAGGAAGAAAGCAAGCTTCTCTGAATTTATTTGCACTTTGGAAAATAGGAAGGAGAGCTGGCAAAAAGGAGTTAATTTAGGAAAACAGGTGTTATAGGTTTTTCATTCTTCTCCATTACAAATCTTGACTAGGAACATCAGTGCACATGATTTTGGGAACACACAAGAAGATCAGGAGTTGTAGCCCCAAATAACTCTTTTCAGAAGAGGTTATAAACAGCTGTCCCTTTCGACTGTGATCCCTATTTGGAATAGTCTCAGGACTTGTGAAGGAAAGCTTCTCTGGGATTAATGCCTGACATGCAACTATTTGTGTCCTAAGACCTCGCTTTCACCCTCACCACCTCCCCAATCACTGTTTCTCCAGCAGAAGTTAGATGTGGAATTAGAGGCTAGGCAAGCAGATGTTACCTCAGCACAGTAGTTAACTCCTTTTTGCCAGCTCTCCTTCCTATTCCTGTATTTCAACTAGGAAAGAGTTCAGGTAACAGCTTGAGCTCTCTGTTTACTCAGCTGTTTGTATAAGTGAATAGCTAAAGTTGTCCTTCACAACAAGGGTCAAAATTATACCTACTAGAGCCCTGTAGTGCCCCAAATGGTCTATTTTTACACAAATATTTTGATTCTTAGTGGTTCCATGCATGACTGCAATTCTCTTAACGCATTGTGGTATGCTCTGTAGTTTTTACAGGCATGCAAATGTTGAAGTATATTTATTAGCCCTGATGCTATTAAATGTTCAGTTATTTCCCAAGACTTTTAGGTGGGTCTTGGGAAATTCTGAGATGAAATTATGTAATGTGTAGTTGAGAAATAGCATTCATTCTTGAGCATAATTTGCACTGAGGGCATTATGGAGGAAAAATTAATTGCTGTCATATCAATCAGACAGTGATTAGAATTATGTTTTCTAAGAGTATTTTTCTAGACATAGACTCAAACTGCAAACTGAGAGGTACTTATCTAGAAAATAAAATTCCTTATCAATCAATTTATTACTGCATTAGATTGGTTTATGGTCAAAGTCAGTCTGATATCATATTATGCATAATACAGTTATGTATTGAATGTATATAATGTATATATCTCATAACTGAGAACAGTGAAACCATGTAGAGAGTCCCAATTTGTGATACACTTTGAAGTTTTCTAAGTTTTGTCCTTATTGGAATAATATATTTTTGCAGGTTGAAAATCCAAACAGCTTCACGCTATAAGATTATGTTATGTTTCCTTTCATATGGTGTGCGTTTTAATTCTTATAATAACAAGGTTGCTCAGTTTGCCAGCAGGAGGCCCCTCAAAGCAAGATGATGTCTTTCGGTTGACAGGTTTCTGTATAAATAAATAACACTCTGTGCATTCCTCTCAAATACCCAAGTAAGTGAGATAATGCAATATAAATTTTTTTTTTCATTTAAAAAATAGCTGTGTTATGTCAGTGACCTGTAATAAATAGCACTGCAAGGAGAAACGACAGCCTCATTCACCTTGCATCCATGCAGAAATAACTGAGCTCTATTTCCATGGCTGGAGAGAGAAGAAGAAAGAAGCAAATGGAAGAAAAGAACTGGCCTTGGATTGTAGTCACTCACATGCTAACAAGGGGAGCTTTACACTGTCTCTTTTTACTGTGTTGAATTTACCACTCAACACGATGCAAGTAAGTGCTTTGTACTCTAAACATTCAGATAGTCATTGATAATAATGGTGTAGTGCATATGTCATAAAGAGTGTATTGCCATTTTCCCAAATTCTACACATTTTTTCTGTTTACTTTTCATCAGTTAGCAAAATACTATATTGAAAACATCTTATTAATTGAACATAATAGTGCAGTGAGAATAAATATTGTTTTTTTGGTAAGGAAGACAATGTGTTTAATTTGTTCTAATTTAAGACATGAGATATAATTTTCTTCACATTGTCCTCCATTCTTCCTTAAAAAAAAGTCATGAATTGTAAATGTTGAAATATTTAATAAAGAAAAAATTTAAGTCGTGTACTCTAGAACAAACTAAAACTAAGACCTTTAAATTAATTCTCAATGAAAAATTTAAATGATTTGGGCACTTTGAATTTTCAGCTGTGATTCCCAGTTATTCTAAGACTTTCAGCATATGTTATATAAATAATACAGAAAAGATTGTAGTGATTGTGGGCCTGAAATGAAAGCCTCTGCTCAGACTTATGTCACATTGAAATTTATGGACATCGTACAAAAATACTTCAATGGGATTGGGTCCATTGTACTTATGCATTCTGCCTCACCATTCATTTATCCAACACCTAACAGACATTGCGCAGCAGTGACAGCAGACAGCCTGATGTACAAAGACCAAGGATATTTGGTCCTGGTTCCACTATTAGTTTATTTTAATCAATATGAAAAGTCAGAGCTATAGGATCTAATATATTTACCATCCACAAAAACACATCAGTAACAGCAACACTTCAGATACTCAGAATCTCTGGATGGCTTTAAACAAACAAGTAAATTCAGCACACTCTATTGAGGTTGTAGATTACATATGAAATGTATTTAATGCTTACTCCATTTTTAATATTATGAGTATTGGAATTTTTGCTGGAGGAAGGATTCTTAAATGATATTTTTCTCAGGGACTTTATTTTACAGAAAATAAATTTAGGGCTCAGAGAAGTTATTTGCCTTAATCACACACATGTCAAAAGCACTTATTTTCTTTTTCTTTGTATAGGCTAAAATTTTTGATACTTCAGAAGTTACAGTTATTTCTTTTTATCATTTGATATTTTCTACTATATAAACCAGTGAATGTTTACAAAGTATATCTTGAAGTACAATTTTATAGGCTCTTAAAAATACTTCCACAGTTTTTGTTTCCTATACTGGAGACTGTTAATCTTTCAATATTCATGAAATATTTATAGTAATACATATTAAGGTGACTAAATGTTGTTGTTTGCTTCCTATTTTTTTTTGTGTGTATCACATTACTTCTAAATGCAGCAATGAATTTATTTTTTACACATATTACTAGATTTGATATAAGTATGTACTATTTCACGGGTATGTATGAAAACTAATACATCTGAGTAATGAGGAAAATTATGTAAACAAGGATAGTATTTAAACAATAAATATTGTTGTGATTAGTCTCTCAGTCATGTCCAACTCTCTGCGACCCCATGGGTTGTAGCCCACCAGGCTCCTCTGTCCGTGGGGATTCTCCAGGGAAGAATACTGGAGTGGGTTGCCATGACCTCCTCCAGAGGATCTTCCCTACCCAGGGATCAAACCCAGATCTCCTGCATTGTAGGCAGATTCTTTACCATCTGTGCCCTTAAACAATAAAGTGAACATTTAACAAATATGTATCTTTGGTTTTGAGCACCGTTCTAATTTTCTTTGTAGTAAGTGTAGTCAGTAGTAGTCTATTTAAAGAAGGAGGAGAGTACCATTGTCAGTAATTCATTTAGTGCAGCAAAGCAGGTTTTAACAGCTTTAGTTCACTAAATCTACAAGGTTGTTGTTAAGTTCAGTTCAGTTCAGTCACTCAGTCGTGTCTGACTCTTTGTGACCCCATGAATAGCAGCACGCCAGGCCTCCCTGTCCATCACCATCTCCCGGAGTTCACTCAAACTCACGTTCATTGAGTCGGTGATGCCATCCAGCCATCTCATCCTCTGTCATCCCCTTTTCCTCCTGCCCCCAATCCCTTCCAGCATCAGAGTCTTTTCCAATGAGTCAACTCTTCGCATGAGGTGGCCAAAGTATTGGAGTTTCAGCTTTAGCATCAGTCCTTCCAAAGAACACCCAGGACTGATCTCCTTTAGAATGGACTGGTTGGATCTCCTTGCAGTCCAAGGGACTCTCAGGAGTCTTCTCCAACACCACAGTTCAAAAGCATCAATTCTTTGGCGCTCAGCTTTCTTCACAGTCCAACTCTCGCATCCATACATGACCACTGGAAAAACCATAGCCTTGACTAGACGGACCTTTGTTGGCAAAGTAATGTCTCTGCTTTTGAATATGCTGTCTAGGTTGGTCATAACTTTCCTTCCAAGGAGTAAGCATCTTTTAATTTCATGGCCGCAGTCACCATCTACAGTGATTTTGGAGCCCCCCAAAAATAAAGTCTGACACTGTTTCCACTGTTTCCCCATCTATTTCCCATGAAGTGATGGGACCGGATGCCATGATCTTCGTTTTCTGAATGTTGAGCTTTAAGCCAACTTTTTCACTCTCCTCTTTCACTTTCATCAAGAGGCTTTTTAGCTCCTCTTCACTTTCTGCCATAAGGATGGTGTCATCTGCATATCTGAGGTGATTGATATTTCTCCTGGCAATCTTGATTCCAGCTTGTGTTTCTTCCAGTCCAGCATTTCTCATGATGTACTCTGCATATAAGTTAAATAAGCAGGGTGACAAAATACAGCCTTGACGTACTCCTTTTCCTATTTGGAACCAGTCTGTTGTTCCATATCCAGTTCTAATTGTTGTTTCCTGACCTGCATATAGGTTTCTCAAGAGGCAGGTCAGGAGTTCTGGTATTCCCATCTCTTTCAGAATTTTCCACAGTTTATTGTGATCCACACAGTCAAAGGCTTTGGCATAGTCAATAAAGCAGAAATAGATGAGCTATGAGATCTCTGTGCCTTAGGATCCACATTTTTTAAATGGGGGAAAAAATACTTCTTCCCAAGAGTGTTTTGATTATATAGGAAAATGTGTATAAAGCCTTAGCTTGACCTTTGACTCGTGGTAAGTACTTAAGAAATGTTACTGTATTTTTTATACCAAAATCCTTCTATATGATACTTTTTAATGCTCTTTTATGTAAAAAGCTTTGTCTTTTGTATTCCATTTCAAAGTACTGAATCTACAAAACAAGTTTATTTAATATTATTCATTATATATGTATTGAGTGGTTAGTTGTGTCCCCAGCATTGTATCATGAACATGTCAAAGAATCTAGTAAAGAAATCAGATGCAAAAATAACTACTTTCAGTATTTTATGATAATTTATAAGCAAAAGGTACTCTAGAATCAAAAAAAGACACATTTAACCCATTGTGGAAGTTGGAAAGATTTTTTGAGGGGAGATGTTTTCTGAAATGAGTCATGAAGATGAATTAGAATGAGTGAAATGAACAATGATGAGGAGGATCTTCCTCATAGAGGCAACTAATAATAGATTCAAAGTAGCTGGAAATTACCATGGAAAGTACAGTGGACAATTCATTTTGTGTAATTAAAGCATGAACTGAACATGTCAGGGGTGGGCAAAGGCTGAGTTGGAAAATGTATAGACAGTTCACAAGGAACCTTTTATATTCACCTGGGGACTTGCTTGCTTGTTCTGTTTCACCCTTATACACCTGACAATAGAGACCTCTTTAAAAATACATTATATGTGTATGATTATCTATAGTCTATATATACATATATATCTCTCAGAAAGAAAGCTGATGCTCTAAGTAATTACATCAAGTTGAATGTTCATAATATATAAAGTATGGATTTAAGTCAGATTTTGCATGACTCCAAAGACATGGGGGTAAGAATGATTGCTGGGTATTTCAAGTAAAATTTGGTTGAGTTGTCTGCCATCCCTGGAGGAAAATCATAATTAGTATAAACCAGTTAGCATCATTTTGTTTCTTATCTGACTGTTTCATTTATGAAAATGGGATTGAATTCTGGTCACTGAAAGGGGAAGTCTTGACAGTCTTTAAGAAAAAGATTCTCTACTGATGAAAAGAGGTACACAGGGGAAACATTCCCCCCTTTTTTTTTTTGGTTAGATGTCACCACGTGATGCCTGGAATTATGGCAGTTCATTCTGTGGTTCCAGGTGCAGTCATCAATACGCCCAAAGGCAAAGTGAAAGAAAACGCCTAGCTTCTCAATGACAATGTCAAGCCCCTGAACCCATCCTGGAATACCTCTGTCTTGTGGACCCCATATATGCAAGAAATTAAATCCCTTATTTTTTAAGCCATTTAGAGCCAAACTATTTTAACTGATACAAATCGTAAATGTTCAAATGCAATATCCTGACTGACTTGTTCAGCTGTGTAAGTGGCAGATTCTTTCAAATGTCTTCCTCCTCACTTTTAAATCGTCTCTTCTGTGGCTGTTAGGAAAAAATAGGTAAGTCTAAAGGAAACATTAGAGATCTGTTACTGTTAGAGAATCCATGTCTGAAGGAGTCACTAGAATGGACACTCAATACTAAAATGTAGGTTGCTTTGAGTTACAAGGAACACAGATATAAACTCCAAATCTCTGTTGAACAGATAACAGCACAATTTTATTATGTTTTATATCTGTCCTAAATTTTATAATAGTTACAAGAGAAATAATAAAACTATCTGGCTTTTTTTCTGGATATCTTTGTGTGTTAGTCGCTCAGTCATATCTGACTCTTTGTGACCCCATAGAATGTAGCCTGCCAGGGTCTTCTGTCCATGGGATTCTCCCGGCAAGAATATTGGAGTGGGTGAAAGTGTACGTCATGCAGTCGTGTCTGACTCTTTGCAATCCCTTGAAGCCGTTTCCTTCTCCAGGGGATCCTCCAGACCCAAGAATTGAACCTGGGGTCTCCTGCATTGCAGGCAGATTCTTTACCATCTAAGCCACCAGGGAAGCCAGTGTCCATTATTCCTTGAACGCTATACTTGAATTTTAGGTTATTGGATTCTTATGAAACTCTGTGTTTTGGCTAGAGGTGGTTTACTTCCCACACAGTCTTGCCTTCGGAAAGCCTCACAGAGAATGTTTATAAGCTTTCATCAAAAAGACATTCTATTTGTAGAAAGCTAAAATGGTTTGAGAAGAGACAAAAAAGGAAATTAAAACAAAAGTGGCATCTTTGGCTTTATTCATCTATATTAAGTCAAGCTTTTTAATATATTGGCAGGTAGAAATACATAATTTAGAGAAATATTGCCTTTTTTTCTTCTAAAAATATCTCTTTATTGAGCCCTGCCCTGCTACAAGAAACTGGACTGATTATTGACACATAAGTTATTGCATTACACTTTTGGAGTAATATTTTTCTTCTTAGTATTTTGTTATTATGATTTCATTGGCTATAAATCAAATAATTATGAAAGTAATAAAGTCACTTGATACTTGGTAATTTCACATGTACTTGGAAATGATTTTTCTTCAATTCTCTACTTAATGAACATTTTAATGACTGTTTTTAGTGACTATTGACTTCTAGATATTATTTTTTTGTATAAACATTTTACTGGTGGAATATGAAATGAGGTTGTATGCCATGTTAACAAATGTCTCACTTAAAATTTGAATGAATGCACATGATTTTAGACTTTTCAATCAGAGAAATCTAGCATTCAAAATATGGATTACCCTGCTATTCTACCTTCTGGTAATTATGTGATCTTCTACTAGTTAAGGCATTTCATAACCTGGTAACTCATTTCATTCCTACCATGCCATAATGTTGCATTACAGTTTGTTTCTTCTGTAACTTTTAAATGTCATAATAAATAATATCACTGATTATGATGAACTCTTTAACCAAATTCTATTTACAACTTAAGATCGTTGAGACGTGAAGTGACAAGGTCATTAAGATCTTAATCTGTAAAATGCTTGACCTACCTTTAAAGACTTTTTCCTTTCTTCTGTACATTGCCAAATCAGTTTATTGCTTCTGTAGTTTATATAAACATGTCAACTTCTGTATACTTCAGTTTTATTAATCTTACACAGTAGTCATTAAAATAGCCCACATTTATTATGGAATTAATATCAGATGGTCAGTTCAGTTCAGTCGCTCAGTCGTGTCCGACTCTGTGACCCCATGAACTGCAGCATTCCAGGCCTCCCTGTCCATCACCAACTCCCGGAATTTACCCAAACCCTGACTTCCCTGGTGGCTCAGACGGTAAAGCGTCTGTCTACAATGCGGGAGACCTGGGTTCGATCCCTGGGTTGGGAAGATCCCCTGGAGAAGGAAATGGCAATCCACTCCAGGACTATTGCCTGGAAAATCCCATGGGCAGAGGAGCCTGGTAGGCTACAGTCCATGGGGTTGCAAAGAGTCGGACACGACTGAACCACTTCACTTCACTTCACTTCGCTTCATGTCCATTGAGTTGGTGATGCCATTCAACCATCTCATCCTCTGTTTTCCCCTTCTCCTCCTGCCCTCAGTCTTTCCCAGCAACAGGGTCTTTTCAAATGAGTCAGCTCTTCACATCAGGTGGCCAAAGTATTGGAGTTTCAGCTTCAAATCAGTCCTTCCAATGAACACCCAGGACCAAACTCTTTTAGGATGGACTGGTTGGATCTCCTTGCAGTCCAAGGGACTCTCAAGAGTCTTCTCCAACACCACAGTTCAAAAGCATCAATTCTTCGGTGCTCAGCTTTCTTAATAGTCCAATTCTCACATCCATACATGACTACTGGAAAAACTATAGCCTTTACTAGATGGACCTTTGTAGTTATAAAATTGTCTAACCTACAGCTAAATGATTATACCTTTGTGTCACGTGTAGTGGTTGTTATATAAGTAACTGTGTATGTAAATAAATATACCGAGAGTAAAGTGAACTGATAGTTGCATGTTTTTTCAGACTTAACATATTTCTAACTATAGAAATGTTGAAAGTTTAATGTTACTTTTTAAATAAATTATTGAAATATAATTGATTTACAATGTTGTGTTTCAGGTGTACAGAAAAGTGAGATATACATATATCCACTCTTTTTTATACTCTTTTCACATACAGGCCATTAAAGAATATTGTTATCTATTTTATATATAGAACTATGTATATGTCAGTCCCAATCTCCCCATTTATCCCTTCTTCTCTCTTACCTCCTGATAACTGTAAATTTGTTTTTCACATCTGTAACTCTATTTCTGTTTTGTAGATACTTCATTTGTACCACCTTTCTAAATTCCACATGTCATAATGTTACATTTTAAATGTTTTTATAACTACAGGCTACATGCTGACATTTCGTCGCAAATTTTGGGGATGTTGCATTGTTAACTAGTTAATCAAGCATTTTCTGCTGCTGCTGCTGTCACTTCAGTCATGTCCGACTCTGTGCGGCCCCATAGATGGCAGCCCACCAGCCTCCTCTGTCCACAGAATTCTCTAGGCAAGAATACTGGAGTGGGTTGCCATTTCCTTCTCCAGTGCATGCATGCATGCTAAGTTGCTTCAGTCATTTCCGACTCTGTGTGACCCCATAGACAGCAGCCCACCAGCCTCCTCTGTCCACAGAATTCTCTAGGCAAGAATATTGGAGTGGGTTGCCATTTCCTTCTCCAGTACATGAAAGTGAAAAGTGAAAGTGAAATCGCTCAGTCGTGTCTGACTCTTAGCGACCCCATGGACCGCAGCCCACCAGGCTCCTCTGTCCATGGGATTTTCTGGGCAAGAATACTGGAGTGGGGTGCCATTGCTTTCTCTGTGAGAGAAGTCTAAAGATCTCAAATTTATTAAGGTACTTAATTAGGAACAGATAATCCCGAATGAAAATAGAAGTCATATGTATATATCTACAACTTTAGCTTACCTAATAATAAGTTTGTAGTACCAGTAACAACAATTTTTCGCTTTTTTTGGAACATATAGTATGTGCCAGGCTCTGTGATAGATGCTATACATAAAATATTTCATAAGAATCTTAATATTCTGCATAGTAGGAGTTTTAATCCACATGCCACCAGTGAATAAATGAGGATGTTTAGAGGACAGTAATTAACCTAAGCTTACACAGTCAGTAGTGGAGGCAGTGTTTAAAATCACATTTGTCTGACTTCAAAGCTATGTATAGTTCTTCCCATTGTACTAATCCATATTAGGATTATGAAACATAAAGTAAATTATAAGTAATTCTAATAGTGTTGATTCATGATTATGGATCACAGAACATTATGCTATTAGTTTATAAAACAAAGAAACATGTTAAGATTATTAGTTTCTTATGATACCAGATGGGCTTCTCAAGTGGCAGTAGTGGTAAAGAACCTGCCTGCCAATGCAGGAGACATAAGAAATGTAGGTTCGATCCTTGGGTTGGGAAGATCCCTTGGAGGAGGGCATGCAGCCCACTCCAGTCCTCTTGCCTGGAGACTCCCATGGACAGAGGAGCCTGGTGGGCTATAGTCCACCAAAGAGGAAGACATGACTGAAGCGACTTAGCAGACATCCTTGATACAAGACTGAAGAAGATATTTCAATGTCGACCAATAATAACATCAATAGAATTTGATTCCGTTACTATTAGTTAAGACATTAGTATTATTTATGTAAGAAAGAAAGCTTATGAAAAGCACATGACAAATTATACAACAGTCACAATAAAAGAGTAATTGTAACAACATAGTATAAATTGCTATAGTAAACTTCCCATTATCACTTATTTCTAAGTGCTTTCACTCTGAGGTTTTTAAAATTTTGCCATTATTTGCTTTGGACTCATTATAC
Source organism: Budorcas taxicolor (assembly GCF_023091745.1). NCBI lineage: Eukaryota > Metazoa > Chordata > Mammalia > Artiodactyla > Bovidae > Budorcas > Budorcas taxicolor. Next base: position 144,982,765 of record NC_068911.1, on the reverse strand, counting down.
TTGGATAATAGGGTTTTAAGATAATTACTTATTTATCATCATTTCCAAAGAGGTTAGCAAAATACTATGAACAGAGTTTTGTGTAAGCTGTTTCCAGCTTATCCTTATAGAGAAATATTCTGAAAACAGAAACTTCAGGAAGAAGGAACTTGAATTTCAGCATATATGAAAAAGGAATACCAAGAAATGATGCAAGGCCTAAGGATATTAGAAAATAAATAATTGTCACATTAATTAAAAGAGAAAGTTTTCTCAGAGGTTTTGGTAGACGTGAAAGTGAAGAGGCCGATGATTATTGGAATGGCAAATGACAAAGAAGAAAATACTTCGAGATGTAATGAAAGCAATACTGAAAAAAGTTCAGAATTATATTCATTTTTTTAATTCTTAACAAAGTGCTTGAGGGAAGACTGCATGATTTCCATTGTAAATTTTAAGAGCCATTTTAGAAAGACTGCCCAAAGAAAATGTTCAAGAATGCTAAAATTTGGGAGATTGGGATTGACATATATACACTACTATGTATAAAATAACTAATGGTAACCTACTATATACTATAGGAAACTCTACTCAGTGCTCGGTTGTGACCTAACTGAGAAGAAAATCTGAATAAGAGGGGATATATATGTGTGTGTGTGTGTATATATATGGCTGATTCACTTTGGTGTACAGCAGAAATTAACAGCATTGTAATGCAACTATACACCAATAAAAATTAATTTGAGAAAGAGAAGAATGTTGATATTAAGGCCATTATCCACATGGCAACCCACTCCAGTACTCTTGCCTGGAAAATCCCATGGACGGAGAAGCCTGGTGGGTTGCAGTCCATGGGATCGCTAAGAGTCAGACACGACGGAGTGACTTCACTTTCACTTTTCACTTTCATGCACTGGAGAAGGAAATGGCAACCCACTCCAGTATTCTTGCCTGGAGAATCCCAGGAACAGAGGAGTCTAGTGGGCTGCCGTCTATGGGGTCGCACAGAGTCGGACACGACTGAAGTGACTTAGCAGCTTAGCAGCAGCCATGTATATATATTCAGAAAATGTATACATAGATACTCCTAAACTCCACATATTATTTAAAACACTAAGTTTGTGGTGGCCTTGAGTTCTCTGGGAGCATTCTAGCTGTCTATAATGACACTATGATTGTTTGATTAAGTATATAAAGAACCTTATGCCTTTTATATAAACAGTAGCCTTTTCCCCACCTTTATTGAGATATAGTTGGCATGTAACATTCTGTAAGTTTAAGGTATTCAACATGATGATTTGATGCACATTTATATTGTGAAATTAGCTCCATTTTAGAGAGCTTTGTATTTGACAAAGAAATAAGAAATTAAAACAAAATTTTTTTTTCTGAAGAATCATTGATCCATAAAATGTGACTGCAAAATTATGACACAGTCCATAAGCCCATAAGTAAATTATGTTTAATAGTTTGTCCTTATATATTAACTGGTCAGTTTGATGACATTAAAATTAACCAAATTTGATTTTTATTTAATAATATATGTTTGGTCTGGGATTTGATTTTACTCTGCTTACATGCTAATAAGTAGCCTGCTACTCTGTCATACATGGTGTCAAAAGAAATGAGACTCTTGTCAGAAACAAAAGACTTCATTACTTGTGTCACATTATTATTCTATCTTCTCTATAGGCTTTTTCAGTATACCTTTTTGTATTATTTTAAATGCTTACTCAACTTAAGGATATCAGTTCAGTTCAGTCGGTCAGTCATGTCCGACTCTTTGTGACCTCATGAACCGCAGCACACCAGGCCTCCCTGTCCATCACCAACTCCCAGAGTCCACCCAAACCCATGTCCATTGAGTTGGTGATGTCATCCAACCATCTCATCCTCTATCGTCCCCTTCTCTTCCTGCCCTCAATCTTTCCCAGCATCATGGTCTTTTCAAATGAGTCAGCTCTTCGCATCAGGTGGCCAAAGTATTGGAGTTTTAGCTTCAACATCAGTCCAGCCAATGAACAACCAGGACTGATCTTTAGGATGAACTAGTTTTACCTCCTTGCAGTCCAAGGGACTTTCAAAAGTCTTCTCCAACACCACAGTTCAAAAGCATCAGTCCTTTGGTGCTCAGCTTTCTTTATAGTCCCACTCTCACATGCATACATGACTCTGGAAAAACCATAGCCTTGACAACAGAATGGGAAAGACTAGAGATCTCTTCAAGAAAATTAGAGATACCAAGGGAACATTTTATGCAAAGATGGGCTCGATAAAGGACAGAAATGGTATGGACCTAACAGAAGCAGAAGATATTAAGAAGAGGTGGCAAGAATACACAGAAGAACTGTACAAAAAAGATCTTCACGACCCAGATAATCATGATGATGTGATCACTCATCTGGAGCCAGACATCCTGGAATGTGAAGTCAAGTGGGCCTTAGAGAGCATCACTACAAACAAAGCTAGTGGAGGTGATGGAATTCCAGTTGAGCAGTTTCAAATCCTGAAAGATGATGCTGTGAAAGTGCTGTACTCAATATGCCAGGAAATTTGGAAAACTCAGCAGTGGCCAAAGGACTGGAAAAGGTCAGTTTTCATTCCAGTTCCAAAGAAAGGCGACGCCAAAGAATGCTCAAACTACCGCACAATTGCACTCATCTCACATGCTAGTAAAGTAATGCTCAAAATTCTCCAAGCCAGGCTTCAGCAATACGTGAACCGTGAACTCCCTGATGTTCAAGCTGGTTTTAGAAAAGGCAGACGAACCAGAGATCAAATTGCCAACATCCGCTGGATCATCAAAAAAGCAAGAGAGTTCCATAAAAACATCTATTTCTGCTTTATTGATTATGCCAAAGCCTTTGACTGTGTGGATCACAATAAACTGTGGAAAATTCTGAAAGATATGGGAATACCAGACCATCTAACCTGCCTCTTGAGAAATCTGTATGCAGGTCAGGAAGCAACAGTTAGAACTGGACACGGAACAACAGACTGGTGCCAAATAGGAAAAGGTGTACATCAAGGCTGTATATTGTCACCCTGCTTATTTAACTTATATGCAGAGTACATTATGAGAAATGCTGGACTGGAAGAAACACAAGCTGGAATCAAGATGGCCGGGAGAAATATCGATCACCTCAGATATGCAGATGACACCACCCTTATGGCAGAAAGTGAAGAGGAGCTAAAAAGCCTCTTGATGAAAGTGAAAGAGGAGAGTGAAAAAGTTGGCTTACAGCTCAACATTCAGAAAATGAAGATCATGGCATCCGGTCCCATCACCTCATGGGAAATAGACGGGGAAACAGGGGAAACAGTGTCAGACTTTATTTTTCTGGGCTCCAAAATCACCGCAGATGTTGACTGCAGCCATGAAATTAAAAGACGCTTACTCCTTGGAAGAAAAGTTATGACTAACCTAGATAGCATATTCAAAAGCAGGGACATTACTTTGCTGACTAAGGTCCGTCTAGTCAAGGCTATGGTTTTTCCTGTGATCATGTTGGATGTGAGAGTTGGACTGGGAAGAAGGCTGAGCGCCGAAGAATTGATGCATTTGAACTGTGGTGTTGGAGAAGACTCTTGAGAGTCCCTTGGACTGCAAGGAGATCCAACCAGTCCATTCTGAAGGAGATCAACCCTGGGATTTCTTTGGAAGGACTAATGCTAAAGCTGAAACTCCAGTACTTTGGTCACCTTATGCGAAGAGTTGACTCATTGGAAAAGACTCTGATGCTGGGAGGGATTGGGGGCAGGAGGAGAAAGGGATGACCGAGGATGAGATGGCTGGATGGCATCACGGACTCTATGGACATGAGTCTGAGTGAACTCCGGAAGATGGTGATGGACAGGGAGGCCTGGCGTGCTGCGATTCATGGGGTCGCAAAGAGTTGGACACGACTGAGCAACTGAACTGAACTGAACTGACTACACGGACCTCTGATTTAGGTGACCCCCAAAATAAAGTCAGCACCTCTGATTTAGGTGACCCCCAAAATAAAGTCAGCCACTATTGCCACTGTTTCTCCATCTATTTGCCATGACGTGATGGGACCAGATGCCATGGTCTTCGTTTTCTGAATGTTTGCTTTAAGCCAACTTTTTCACTCTCCTCTTTCACTTTCATCAAGAGGCTCTTTAGTTCTTCTTCACTTTCTGCCATAAGGGTGGTGTCATCTGCATATCTGAGGTTACTCCTGGCCATCTTGATTCCAGTGTGTGCTTCTTCCAGCCCAGTGTTTCTCATGATATATTCTGCATATAAGTTAAATAAGCAGGGTGACAATATACAGTGTTGACATACTCCTTTTCCTATTTGGCACCAGTCTGTTGTTCCGTGTCCAGTTCTAACTGTTGCTTCCTGACCTGCATACAGATTTCTCAAGAGGCAGGTTAGGTGGTCTGGTATTCCCATATCTTTCAGAATTTTCCACAGTTTATTGTGATCCACACAGTCAAAGGCTTAGTGAATAAAGCAGAAATAGATGTTTTTCTGGAACTCTCTTGCTTTTTCGATGATCTAGAGGATGTTGGCAATTTGATCTCTGGTTCCTGTGCCTTTTCTAAATCCAGCTTGAACATCAGGAAGTTCGTGATTCATGTATTGCTGAAGCCTGGCTTGTAGAATTTTGAGCATTACTTTACTAGCGTGTGAGATGAGTGCAGTTGTGTGGTAGTTGAGCGTTCTTTGGCATTGCCTTTCTTTGGGATTGGAATGAAAACTGACCTTTTCCAGTCCTATGGCCACTGCTGAATATCTTCAGGTAATTCAGTGCATATTATCTGTAAATTTATTTTAAGAGATACTAACCTACAGGGCTGAAATTGTCTCTATTAGTTATTCCTTTAAGGTAAGAAGTTAATCCTAGAAGAAGTGCCTAGTTAAATATGGCTTTGAGTTTTGAAAGTAGTGATGGAAATCTAAAAATAAGACTCAGAGCTGCCTATCACTTACATGTACCGTCTTCCAAACTCTGGAATTTGGGACATTGCAGTAGTAGTGTCTAATCAGTCAGGTAGGGGCCGAAAAGTAGTTAAGACTTGAAAAAGGAGTGTAAAAATGGGTTAGGAGAATATCTCCATATGGTCCAATGCCAACTGTGTCCAGTATACATATACATATATAGAGATATAATGGCCAATTCTGAAACTAATGTTTATTAGATGGGGCATTTCAAGGAATCAGCATACACATAGATACCCAACAGTTAGTTTTGTTTTCCGTAAGCTCTAAATTTTTCTCTCAATCTTTCCCCTTACACTTGCTTCATGCATCAGTATTCTTTTCTCTTCATGCCTGAGATTCCCCAGGATGTAACTTTGGCCACAATTGGCAAAAATCAAAACCTTCAAGAATTCAAAAATACCCGCGTTAATCATCACAAAGCAAGCTACTTTTTGGCTGTTTCTCTAAAGGTCACATAATGCTTTGTGTTTTCTTCAACATGACATGGCATGACAGAACAAAGTAGTTATCTTTTGTACTTGTCAGCATTGTTATAGCAACTTCAAATGATGAAATGCTTCTGAGTACGCTGTTGCTTTTTTCCTTTGGGGGCTTACACTGATTTCTTTAATGTATTATCTGCATCAAATAAATGATTCATTTATTATCCCTGACACCTGAATTTGCTAAAGAAAAAAGTATTGAGACATCATTTCAAAACTGCATTTCGATGCTACTTACCTTTGAAGTCATAAAAAAGCAGTTCATTTGGACTTTGTCTTTCAGTTACCATTTTTGCTTAACATCTGTGTTTTGCAGTAGGAGAAGAAGTCATACTGTCACTGGAGGTTATCAGGACACAGTTTAGACTGTCAGGGAAATAAATGTTAATATTCAATTGAATGGTTTTTATGAAAAACTTGCGTCAAAATTGTATTTTTATCCCATAACTGTAAGATGACATACCTTGCATTAGTTAGCGTAATACCAGCTGATAGAACACAAAACCCTTATGTAATAGCAGCTTAATTCAATAGGTTTTATTTCCCATTGCTTAACAATTCAGTCAAGATGCTTCTGGTTATACTTCTGCATAGGGTCTTGCCATCGTCTTATGTTTCTCCATTTAGCCTGGTGGATTTCTGCAGCCAAATAGGGGAAAATAGAATGGAAGGTTGCATGTGGGAAGTTTCTATGAGCCAAAACTGAAGGTGGCATACACTATTTTTGTCCATATTCTCTTGGCTAGGATTTAGTTCATTGACATACCCAACTCCAAAGGAAATATGTTCATGCTGTGTGCTTGGAAGTGGCTTTGGTAAACAGTCAGTGGTCTCTGCTCTAGGAAACCTAATTAGGGAGATTCCCTGTTATGGTGGAGAGAGATGTAAATTCGAGGTCGGTCAGCCTTAAGATAAATTGTAGCTCAGTCAGTTATAAGTTATGTAACCCAGGGAAAATTACTAGTCTTCCATTTTCCAGAATACACAGAATCATAGAACAGGAAACTAACACCTACTGCACAGGACTGTTAAAAGATTAAATGATGTCATGTGTGTAAAGTGCCTAGCACAATGCGAGGAATATTAGAAACACTTGGAAATGATAGTCTTAATTTTTATTGTTAATTTATACAATTTATTCTCTGATGATCTATAATAAATCTGATTTCATCGAACATTAGCTTGGTTCAATACCAAAGTGATTCTTAAGGAGGACTTAATCTATGTATAAGCCATAGCAGTTCAGAAAATTGTGCTTTTTAAGCAACTGTCCAAAGCAAATGGATACCTAAATATTTATTCAGTAGGCCTAATTTTTGGGGCAGAGAGGACACAAACTTAACATGTACTTTGGTTTTCTTTTCAGGCAGTAGCTGCTGATTTTGAAGTTTGCTTCTTGGTTGAATTTATTAAGGAAAGAAATTATAAACCTTTAGGGCAGTTAGAGGGGAAGCCCTTGGTGGCTCAGCTTGTAAGGAATCTGCTTACAATGCAGGAGTGTGAGTGTGACAGTTGCTCAGTAGTGTCCAACTCTTTGTAACCCCAAGGACTATAGATCCCATGGAAGTCTCCAGGCCAGAATACCGGAGTTGATAGCCATTCCCTTCTCTAGGGGATCTTCCTAACCCAGGGATAGAACCCAGCTCTCCCACATTGCAGGTGGGTTGCAATGCACGAGACCCAGGTTCAATCCCTGGGTTGGGAAGATCCCCTGGAGAAGGGAATGGCAAGCCACCCCAGAATTATTGCCTGGAGAAGTCCATGGACAGAGGAGCCTAGCAAAGAGTCAGACACAGCTGAATGACTAAGCACACACATACACAGGATGGTTAGAAGAGTAAAATTATCCATGGTCTTAGTCCATTTGGGCTGCTATAACAGAATATCATAGGCTGAATGGCTTAAACAACAGATGTTTATTTCTCTTAGTCTAGAGGCTGGAGAGTCCAGGAGCAAGGTGCCAGCAGATTTTGTGTCTGCTGAGAGCCCACTTACTTGTTCATAGATGGCCATCTTCCCATTGTGTCTTCACATGGCAGAAGGAGTGGGGGTAGGATGCTCTCTGGAGTGTCTTTCATAAATGCATTAATCCTACATGAGGATTTCACCCTCATGACAAAATCCTCACTTCTCTGAGGACCTATCATAACACTGGGGGTTAGATTTCTATCTACACAACACAAACATATAGTCTATACGTAAGTGTGTATATATGAGTGTATCTGTATCTACATTCGTATCTATCTGTATATCTGTCCGTCTATCTGTCTAAAAGATATCATTTGTCTAATGTCTATCCTATGGTAATGTATCTCATAATTTTAATATTTTTATATCTTGGTTATTCAAATCACTTAAAATCAAAATCTAATATAATTATTGTTATACATTCATAAAGAATAAAATGTGCTACATATTTTAATGTTATGGGACTTACAGTGTAAATAATCCATGAGAATCCACTTTTACAAAGAGTACAGCTTTCCTTTAACAGAAATAACATGATTAATGTGTTACTTTTTCTTATACATAAAAGAATCTAGAGGAGAAAAAGTCATATTAAAACTAAACATGAAAGTATAAAATTATGCTTTCAAAAACAGAATCAAATTCATATTTCTGTTCAACTTTCAGAGACCCAGATTCTTGACCACATATAATTTTAGGTCATTCAGTTATAGTTTGGTATTTTAAAGACTTTATTCTTTATCTTGATTCTTAAAATGATTTCTTAAGTTTCTCTAAGCCTTGAAATGTAATGACATCTTGTCATCACTAAGTCTTCTGTGAAGAACAAACAGGACTGAACTTAATCCTTTCATTGCACTGGGCAATGAATAACAGGGTTTGAGGAGAGTGATTTTGTCATCTGTAGACCAGAGCAAATATTTCAAGACAAATATGGTTTCCAGTGTAAAGTCTTATTCTTGTTACTTGCATACTAAATCCCAAGTCCCCAGTATATCTTATTTTCTGTGATTGTCAAAGAAGTATGTGATTGTGAATTTTTCTTCACTTTCATTGCAGTTCTGTTTTTTCCCTGAATTTGTTAGTTAGCTATCAAACTAGTTTGACTTATGCTGTATCTTAAGTAATTTCTGCCTAATCAGTTGATGAGTATTTATTTAGTTTGGGTATGACCTTGTCTACAGCATCATCAGTCCACATTCAAATTCAGTTATACATTTTGCACATCTTAACTTCATGCCAGCAAATAGACAAATCACACATCCCAAGGATGTCAAGCTAAGTCAACATAGAGGATTTAGCGGGAAGGGTTTTTTAGTGCTAGAATTGACTTTGACTGGTAAAGGAGAATCTATGCATGCTTCTTTTGTCTACTTTGCATTATTAAATGTGTGACTGTGCATCTCTGTCTTCTGTAGTTGAAGATACTGCAGCTGGTATTATGTGCTGTGTAAAAGTGTGTCTACAAAGACGGTATTGTACCAAATGGTCCTCACAGAGCACAGAATAAAGTTACCTTCTTCATAATGTCTGGCGATGTTATGTTCAAGGTCTGTTTATATTTATGAATTTCCTCCCCCTTTTCTCATTCAAATAGAATTAGCCTTTCAGGAAGGACAAAATTAGAGTAATTCTTCAATATATATCAGGTATATTGCCAGGATTTTTTAGCCTCCTGGTCAGTTTCTAAGATTCAAAGTTGCTTTCTTAAAGTTACTACTTTTCTTCTTTTACTTCCACTTCCCCTGAAAGCAAATCCATAGCATTACATGAAGAATGAATGAACTCTCCTAGCTCTATAGATGGATTGAATATGTTTTTGTAATTTTTTTCTGACTTCCTGGTTCAGGGTTTGCTATTCATTGGCAAGCAAATACTTTGTATAGCAAAGGCAGACATTACAACCCTCCTAGATGCGTCTGTGTTGCATGACAAAAGTTATTGCCCCCTCCCTCATCCACCAATGAATATATTTTCTTATTGTTCCCTAGAAAGAAACTGGGGAGTCAACAAAATGAAAACAAATATTTAATTAAATTCTAGAACCACTTTCATAATACCTCTGTAGTAGTCATTTATATGTTAATATTTTACAGTGACTAATTTAATAGACAGATGATAGTTCATATTACAGTATGAGAGTGGGGCATTTCCTTGGGCCAATGATTATCTACCCAGTTTTCAATTAGAGAAGACTGCCAATTATCTGGAGTGGTTTTTATTTTAATTACTGGGTGATTAGGATAGCCAGGTAACCAGCCCAGAGGAAGGAGAACTGAACTGTGTGTATGAATCCTTATTTTGCAAACCCATAAAATAAATAAAAAGCTATGCAAAGAAACTTTCAATGAAATGGTAGATAATTTATCTGAGGCTGTCTGTATTCTTTTACCCATTTGATCACTAAAAAGTGAGTTTAAAATGCTAAACTAGCTGTCTGTGAACTAGACATTGCTTTTCTCTAAGGAAAAATAAATTCAGAGGAAAGGTATTATTTGTTAGCAATCAGTGTTCAATGTTTTATGTTTAACATGTTTTGATATGGTATTTATCTCTTTCAGAGAAGTCACTTTTAGAGTGATCTTTGCCCCCTGAAGTATGCCTGAGACTTGAGACAGAAAGATAGCATGAACAAAATACCTGATTTTCTGGTCTTGTCTATAACTTAAGATTTTTCACTCAAGTTCTTTTTCTAAATCTCCAGCTATCCTCTGAATATCTCTAGTTAAGTGTTCCCCATTCATGTTAACTTCAACAAATATTCAAACCAATACTAAACAGGGTTTGTTCTCAGGCTTCTGTGTTTTTGTGTCTGCCAAAGAAACCACTACTTTAACATTCCTTCAGACGAGCATGGTTATAGTAATTGATTCTATGCTATCATCTTCCTTTTTTGTCTGTCATTCTTTGAAAAGTTTCTTAGGCCAGTATCTTTATCTCTTTTTGGACCATCATTCCTATCCAGACTTTCATAGGCACACAGCTAAAGAACCACAGTAGCCTATACTGAGAAAATATTCTCATTTCTCTAAATAATCCTTTGAATAGCAAACATTGGGTTTTTATACAATTACTTTACTTAAAAATATTTCATTGACTATTTAATCAAGTAAGGAATATATATAGTTTTCTGCTTCAGTTTCAAAGCCTTCAGTAATTTGTTACTACATAACTGATGGAAAAGGAAGGACCAGTTTGCTGCTGCTGCTGCTAAGTCATGTCTGACTCTGTGCGACCCCAGAGACAGCAGCCCACCAGGCTCCCCTGTCCCTGGGTTTCTCCAGGCAAGAACACTGGAGTGGGTTGCCATTTCTTTCTCCAATGCGTGAAAGTGAAGTCTCTCAGTTGTGTCCGACCTTCAGCGACCCCATGGACTGCAGCCTACCAGGCTCCTCTGTCCATGGGATTTTCCAGGCAGAAGTACTGAAGTGGGGTACCATTGCCTTCTCCAAAGGACCAGTTTGGTGATACCAAATTACTGAAAGGGACTGATTTAAGTTAATGAATGGATTAAAATTTGAGTTGGAGTCCAAGAATTCTCCATTTAGATGTACTCTTATTTTATTTTTTTTAAATATATTTAAAATAAAAGACAGTATTCAAACAGATGTTCCTAATATATTTAATTTTAAAAAGAAAAGAAAGTATTAATTGTGATCTAAAAAAAGTGAAAATGCTGAGTATAGAATTTAAGCAAATTAGGAAAACCATCTTAGTAGGTGGTTTAAGCCATATTATTTTTTCAAATTGAATATAAAGTCAGCATGGAGATGCTGATCACTTGAGATAGGTAAATTGTGTAAGGACTGAGAAAATGAAACCTATATATTAAAATATAAAATACTTCTTTACCTGCATTCAAAAAAACATATATATATTATCAAGGTTATATGAGAACAAAATTTTATCTAGTAGTCTCCTGTTATAGTATATGCATTGGAAAGACTTGAAAAAATAATTATTGTGGGCTATGAAAAATTAGAATTTCTCAGTCGTGTCTGACTCTTTGCAATCCCATGGACTATCGCCTACCAGTCTCCTCTGTCCATGGGGATTCTCCAGGTAAGAATACTGGCGTGTGTTGGCATGCCCTCCTCCAGGGGATCTTCCCAACCTGGGTCTCCCGCATTGCAGGCAGATTCTTTACCCTTTGAGCCACAAGGGAAGCCCACTGTGAACTATAGTTCATAAAAATTTGGGGTTGACAGGTACCTCTGTTGTATATATGCAAGTGAACATTTATCAGGGAATCGTTTTCTGATACTTCTACCAATTAGCAAAGAAAATATTTTCAAGTAGTGGCATGGTCCCTTCAAAATCCAAGAATAACTGTTCAGTTGATTGAGTTTGTGTGTCTATGTATACATACATGCTTACATGCAAAGTATAATATACATGGTGTACCTATTTTTTGATCAGGTGCACTGGTGACTAAGTATATTGATTCTTTTCCATTTTCAGAATTGGCCTCCATTTCTGGTTCTGTTCAAAAATTTTCCACCCATCCTAAAATGCTTAAAGTGAAATAACATGTTCATCAGTTTTGTGTATGTGTATTTAATACTTCTCATATCCCTATCATAGGCATTAGAATCTCACGTTCCAAGACATGTTTCTGTATTCATAGAAACATTAACCTTTTTTTTTCCACTATATTCACTTTTTAAAGTGTAATTTTAAGTCATATAATTGTCAAAACATAACTTAAATCTCTAGGTGTTATTTTTATGAGGGGAATCAGCAAAATAAGAAAACAAAGTCCTGTGTAAGTTAATAAACAAAATAAATAGTAATACATATTACATGGTTACATTTGCAAGTCATATGCTTAACAGGTAAAAGCACAATCCTAACTTTCCAATTATGCACGTATGTGACACTCATCTATCTAATTTAAGGGATCTTGATTTTGTAGGCAAGATAATGTATTCAAGAGCTGGTCTTTCCTGAAGGCTATAATTATGTGCCAGGGTTAATTTTAGGGATCAGTGGGCTTCTCTCAAGTGCTGTCAGGTGAAGCACATGATCAGGCAGGTAGCTTTCTATCATAAGCATTGACTAACTTAAAAGTTTAACTATATCCAGTATGAAAACAGTACATTTGTTAAGAACATCTAGTAGACCAGATAGTTTGAGACAGATACTATGTGCCTTTAATTAGCTCCTAGTAGGGCTGAAAAATGCCTATATTATAGGCTAATAAAGTAGTAGGTTTACAATGTAAGATAATTTCTTTTGTTTAGGGCTTCCCTGGTGGCTCAGATGGTAAAGAATCTGCAATGCAGGAGACAATGGTTCGATTCCATGGACGGGGCGGCCTGGTGGGCTACAGTCCATGGGGTCACAAAGAGTTGAACACGATTGAGCCAACTAACACAATTAAGGCAGTTTCTTTTTTCCCCTTGAGGAACAATGGGTGCTAAAACTTACCAAGTTTAAACTACTCTGACACAACTAAGTAGTTACCACTCATGGAACCTCTTTCCAACCCCTGGTTAATGCTACACAGAGGAAAGGCACATGGATGAGGAGATGGGGATTTTCTTAACAGTTTTCACGTAAAAACAACACTGTTCATTTTCTATTTCAGTATGGTTTTAATGTGGAAAAAGTAGGCCTGACCAACATAATAATGTAAATAAGCATCAGAGTAAGTAACTGAAGAAATTAGGTTAATCATTTACCATGGTTGAGATTATATCTAAAGTACAGTCTGAAATACATTATTTCCCACAGTCCTTTCCATTTTTAATTATTTTTAAAAATTAATCTATAGTTAATTGTAATTAATTTTTAATTTCATTAATTTCAACATTGAGCCTCCACTAAAACAAGAACAAAACTAAGATTTGCAAGGAGAAAAAATAGTAATACTTTTATTAATCACTGCTTGGATTTTGTTACAGTTTGGGTCAATTTTGAATATTTTAAATATATATTCTGCTTGAATAATATTAAGAGAAAAACACATATTGTTATAACTTAATAACGAGCACATTTACACCCTGGGCTCTCCTAAAATGTCTTTACCACATAAAATAAAGCATAAAATAAATATAAAAGAAAAACTAAAAGGACTGTTCGACTATTGAAATTCTATGTTAACTTAATAATTTTTAAAGCCAAATTTTTTCTAACTTTGCTGAAAATAATCTCCCCGAAAGAGCAAAATTTGATTACACTTTATCCAGGTGGTGCTAGTTTCCGCCTACCAGTGCAGGAAACGTGAGAGAAGTGGGTTTGTTCTCTGAATGGGGAAGATCCCTCGGAGGAGGGCATGGCAACCCACTCCAGTATTCTTGCCTGGAGAATCCCATGGACAGAGGAGCCTGTTAGGTTACAGTCCATGCAGTCTCAGAGAGTTGGACATGACTGAATGACTAACACTTACTTACTTACTTATCACCCTCTAGTTGCAAGAAATCTGGTTGGTCATTTGACAAGTTTAGAAGAAGTATAGCTTTTGACATAAGCTGCAAACGGGTAGAGATGCAACCCATGCATCCAAGTGTCACAGGAAGTTGTAAGGGCTCTAAGTTGTGAGAGAGGAGACAGAAAGAAGACTTCATCCCTTTTGTTTTACAGAGGCAACATGACTCAAGCTAGTTATGTTACTTCTCGGGATTTCTTTTTTCCTCTTCTGTGAAAGAGGCATTAATTAAGTGATGTCTATGTTCTGTCCAGATCAAAACTTTTAAAGCTCTCATTCTTAATATTCTCTCCACATGTGTATAAAATGGAAAAAAATCATATTTTTATAGTCTATTAAAGCTGCAAATAGAACTGCATTTTAGCCAATTTTTTCTATTACATATTAAAATTTTGAAAAAGCAAAGTAGGTAAATCATATTGAAAAATATGATTGTGTATACATGCTTAGTCATTCAGTCGTGTCTAACTCTTCGAAACCTCATGGACTGTAGCCCGCCTGACTTCTCTGTCCAGGAGATTTTCCAAGCAAGAATACTGGAAAGTGAAAGTGAAGTCGCTCAGTCCTGTCCGACTCTTTGCGACCCCATGGACTGTAGCCTACCAGGCTTCTCCATCCATGGGATTCTCCAGGCAAGAATACTGGAGTGGGTTACCATTTCCTTCTCCAGGGGATCTTCCCTACCCGGGGATCAGGGTTGCCATTTCCTACTCCAACAATATAATCATTTTATCATAATTATTTCACTGTTGAGTACCATCCTTTATTAAAAATTAGCTTTATTAAACTATACCTTTTTTTCTAGTCTCATGACTAGAAGATTTGTCTTAATAATTTTTTAACTTTATTGAGGAATAATTGACAAATATAAAAAATATATAATTGTATATATTTAAAGTATACAGTGTGGTTATTTGATATACATATACATTGTATAATGATTACAGAAATCAAGTTAATTAGTACATCCATACCCCACATAGCTAATGTAGAAGGCATGTGTGTGTGGTGACAGTGCTTAAGTTCTATTCTCAGTAAATTTCAAGCATACAGTACTGACTGTGGTCACTATGATGAACGTTAGAGCCTTAGAACTTGCCTTTATGACACCTGAAAGTTTGGACCCTTTGACTAATAACACCCTATTTCCCCAACTACCAAACCCTTGTCAACTACCATTCTTTTTTTTTCCATTCTGATTCCGTATATAAGTGATATAATACAATATTTCTCTTTCTTTATCTGGCTAATTTCAGTTAGCATAATGCCTTCCACATTTCCTATGCTATTGTGAATGGCAAGATTTTCTTCTTTTTTTTATGGGTGAATAATTTTCCATTGGGTGTATATCTGTGTGTGTGTGTGTGTGTGTGTGTGTGTGTGTGTGTGTAAATTTCCCCCATCTGTTCACCCATTGAACAACATTTAGATTGTTTTCATATCTTGGCTGCTGTAAAAGATGCTGTAGTGGGCCTCGGCTTGCACAAGTCTCTTTGAGATACTGATTTCAGTTCCCTTGGATATACATTCAGGGGTGGTCTTACTGGATAATATGTTAGTTCAGTTTTAAATTTTTTTGAGGAACTGCCTTACTGTTTTCTTTAATGGCTGTAACATTTTATATTTTCACCTCAACAATTTATAAAGCTTCCCTTTTTTCACAGCGTCACCTGCATTTGTCATCTCTTGTCTTTTTGATGACAGCCATCCTAACAGGTGGGAAGTGAGATTTCATTGTGTTTTGATTTGCATTTCCCTGTTGATTAGTGATGTTGAGCACTTTTTCATATACCTGTTGGCATTTTTATGTCTTCTTTGGAAGCATGTCTATTTGGTTCCTTTGCCCATTTTCAATTGAATTATTCACTTTTCTGCTTTTGAGTTGTATGAATTATTTATATATTTTAGATATTAAGCCCTTAGTAGATTTATGGTTGTGAATATTTTCTCATATTCTGTGGATTGTCTTTTCAATTTATCCATTGTTTCCTTTACTGTATAGAATTTATGTAGTTTAAGGAATCTCACTTCCAATACCAATTTTTTGGACTTTTCCCCTATGTTTTTTATATTTATTTTCCCTATGTGTTTTCTATTTAAGTTCTTAATCTCTTAATCCATTTTGAGTTAATTTTTGTGAGTTGTGTAACACATAGTTTCAGTTTTATTCCTTTGCACGTGGATGTCCAGTTTTCCGAGCAGCATTTACTGAAGAGACTGTCCTTTTCCCATTGTGTGTACTTGGCACCCTTGTCAAAAAGTAATTGACCACATATATAGGAGTTTGGGTTCCCTGGTGGCTCAGATGGTAAAGCATCTGCCTGCAATGCGGGAGACCTGGGTTCGATCCCTGGGTCGGGAAGATCCCCTGGAGAAAGAAATGCCAACCCACTCGAGTACTCTTGCCTGGAAAATTCCATGGATGGAGGAGCCTGGTAGGCTACAGTCCATGGGGTCACAAAGAGTCGAACATGACTGAGCGACTTCACTTTCACTTACAGGAGTTTATATCTGGGGCCTCTGTTCTGTTCCACTGGTCTATATGCCTGTTTTTATGTCAGTACCATACTTCCATGATCACTATAGCTTTGTAATATGGTTTGAAGTTAGGTAGTGTGATACCTTCAGCTTTGTTCTTATTTCTCAAGACTGCTTTTGCTATATGGGGTATTTTTTGGTTTCATACAAAATTTGGGATAATTTACAAAATTTGTGAAAAATGCAGTTAGATATTTGATTGGGATTACATTGAATCTGTAGATCACTTTAGGTAGTATGGACATTTTCACAGTATTAATTCTTCCAGTCCAAGAACATGACATATCTTTCCATTTGTTCGTGTTTTCTTCAATCTCTCATCAGTGCTTTATATTTTTCAGGGTACAGATCTTAAACCTTCTTGGTTAAATTTATTCCTAAGAATTATTTTATATGCTACTGCAAAAGGGATTGCTTTCTTAATTTCTCTTTCAGATAGTTTGTTACTAGTGTATAGAAACATACATTGTTTTTGTATATTGATTTTATATCTTACAACTTTATTTTTTATTAGTTCTAACAGTTGTTTTGAAATCATTAGGGTTTTCTAGATATGATATATCATTTGTAAATCATGAAAATTTTCTTCCTTCTTCCCAATTTGGATACCTTTGATCACTTTTTTAGCCTGATTACTCTCTCTGGCTGAGGCTTCCAGTACATTGTTGAGTGACAGTTGTCAGAGTAGGCACCCTTGTCTTGTTCCCAATTTCAAAGGAAAAGTTTTCAGCCTCTCACCACTGAATGTGATATTAGCTTTGCACCTGCCATATATTCCATTTATTGTATTGAAGTATTTTCCTTTAAAGCCAGGTTTAGATGTTTTTTAACTATGAAAAATGCTGTGATTTGTAAAATGCTTTTTCTGCATCTATTGAGCTATTCCAGTGATTTTTTCTTTAATTCTATTAATGTGGCATATCAAATTTTTTGATTGCGTATGTCGAATGATCCTTCCATCCCAGGGGTAAATCTCACTTGATCATGATGGATGACTCTTTTAATGTAGTGTTGAGTTCAGTTTGCTCATATTTGGTTGATAATATTTTAAATCAATATTCATCAGAGATATTGGGCTGCAATTTTCTTATGGTGTCCCCTGGCTTTGTTATCAGCGTGATGTTGTCCTCCTAAACTGAGTTTCTGTTCAGTTTTTTGAAAGAGTTTGAGAAGTATCAGTATTCATTCTTTCAATATTTGATGGCATTCACCAGTAAAAACATCAGGTTCTGAACCTTTCTGTGGTAGATTTTTGATTCCTGATTCAATCTCCTTACTCATTATTATTCTGTTCAGATTGTCTATTTCTTCATGATCCAGTCATTATTTTTTAGGGGGGTGGCGTAGGTGCATGCCAGAAGCTTTGCCCCCACATGCAAGCTCTGCTGCCTTCCTTCCCTGATGCACCTGATGCCCTGCATGGGCTGCTGTCCCCTCTGCATCTGCTCTGTGCCCAGTCTGGGTGACCCACGAGGTGTGTAGCTGGAGGAGCTCAAGAAACCACAGCTGCAAACCTCCCACCACAAGGGTGGTCCAGCAGTGCTGCCAATTCAGGCTCTTGAGGCTGATGGAGATGCCTGGGGTGCCTGTGCCTTTGGACTCCAGCACTTCTGCCTTGCTTTGCCTTTGTCCAGTCCTTTGTAGAAGGTGAATAAAGGCTGTGCGTTTCTAGGAATGTATTCATTTCTGTAGGTTATCCAGTTTGTTGGCATATAATTGTTCACAGTAGAGCTGGGCTTAGAGCCTTAGTAGGACTTCCCCACCATGACAGGTCAGAGTCCTGATCGTGTGGAGTCCAGAGCAGTGTCAGCTCTGGTCCCCTTCTACATGTGGTGAGGTGCTGTGGTGTTCACATCCCAGATAGGAAGACACAAAAGGGCCTGGGGCTTCTGAGGGCCAGTCCCACTCCGGCAACAGCTCCAGTCACAGAGAGTAGGTGCTGTGGCAACTTTAGGCAGGTCTGTCAGTGTAATCAGCATTGGTGAAGTCTGTGGAAGACCCCTGGAGCAAAGGCTGCAAAAGTCCACTATTGTAAATCTTGGGTTCTCCTGCTCTCCTTGCCCCATGGAGTGAAATTGCCTCTGAGGCTATCCTTTCTGGCTCCGAACTTCTCTGTACTGGACGGATGGGGCGACATAGATAATAGGCTTCCTGTGTTTTTCTGTGATCCCATCCTTGCCTTTTGAGCCTTATAGGGTTTTTTGATGTTGTTTTGTTGTAGTCCAGAGCTTTCCCTGAGTTATTTTGTCTAGTTGTGATTATTTATTTATTACTTTGGCGATTTTTCTTTGGAAGATGAGTATTGGGATTTCCTTGCTCTCTATCTCCATTCATGGATCACATCCTTGTCATAGTGAAGGGATTTGTGTAACTCAATGAAGCTATGAGCCATGCCATGCAGGGCCACTCAAGACGGACAAGTCATAATAAAGTGACCTGACAAAATGTGGTCCACAGGAGGAGGAAATGGGAACCCAATCCAATATTCTTCGACTGCAGGGAAATCAGACCAGTCAATCCTAAAGGAAATCAACTCTGAATATTCATTGGAAGGACTGTTGCTGAAGCTGAAGCTCCAGTACTTTGGCCACATGTTGCCAAATGCTGACTCATTGGTAAAGATACTGATGCTGGGAATGATTGAAGGAGAAGGAGATGGCAAAGGATGGGATGGTTAGATAGCATCACCAACTTAATGTTCACGAATTTCAGCAAACTCCAGGAAACAGTGGAGGACAGAGGAGACTCGTGCTGCCGTCCATGAGGTCTCAAAGAATCAGACATGACTTAGCAACTGAGCAACAAGCTCTCCATCTTGCTGACATCACCTCTTAATTCTTACTTTTCATGTATGTTTCAGAAATCTGAAATTGGGTTTTTGCAAGGCTATTTTGAGTTGAAAGTTGTTTTTGGAAGCTTAAAAATAAAAATCTTTCTATCATGTCATATCTGCATTAACTACATTATAAAGTTAATTAAGCAATAGCTGGGCATTTCATAGGGATTAATGATTAACGAGGAGTGGATGAGTGGATGGCCCAAGGTACATCCAAGGACCATTAATATCCACTGGCTATTAATTTCCAGAAAATGCCCAGTATCAAAGTCATTATTGCTATTGTGAACTGAAAATGGAAAAGAAATATAGGCATATGGATTTTTTTTAAGGGTGATGCAATTTTAATTAATATGTACAAGGCATTCATGGAGAACTTAATTTTTGTACATTATCCAATCACATTGCTGTTCTCATCTCTCGTGGTTCCATTTGGGTTATAATTAAGCAGTAACAATTGTAGACCTGGGTATTTCCTGAGGATTAATGAATGGCTGGGTGGAGTTAATTGCCTAAAGTATAGCTTCAGGCCATTAACCTCAGTTGGTCACTAATATCTAGGAATTTATTTTAACTGGGGTCATTTTCATTTCTGTGTAAGAAGAAAAATATATTCAGTTATTTTAATATACTGTTGCATTTTTGTTTTCTTGAGATGTATCCAATAATATTAAGGATCTGTGGAGTCTTTCTGTGTGTCCATTTCAAAGTTACCTCTTTTTGAATATTAAGAGTGGGTGGAGAACTACATACTTAGAATAGCCTTTTTTCATGAACTTGTTGATTCTTTTCCTTATTGAGATAATCTGTTTCTTACCCTGGTTAAACCTGGAGAAAGATTGCCTTTGTTATCAATCTGTCATCTGTGAATAATATTTTTATCTAATACATATCTATTGGGCATTGTTTTTTGTAATGTATATATTCTTAATACAATTTTTCCTTGTGTTTCTCTTGATGTTCTAACAATAAAACCAATTCCTTTGGTTTATTGTTGTGTTACTAATTTCTGCTTTACTTGAAAAGTAAAAAATTAAGTGGGCTTATTTAGACTGAAGAGGATAATTCACAAAATGCTAAGATTACCACCTAAAATCCCATTTTGTACTGACGGTAATAAAAGAAACTAAAGGTCACAGAGTTACAGGTTTCCCTTGGTATCTCAGTCAGTAAAGAATCTGCCTCTGAAACAGGAGATGCAGGTTTGGTTGCTGATTTTGGAAGATCTCCTGGAGAAAGAAATGGCAGCCCCCTCCAAAATTCTTGCCTGGAAAATCTCATGGATAGAGGAGCCTGGTAGGCTACAGTTCATGAGTAAGAGTCAGACATGACTTAGCAACTAAACCACCACCATTACCGTGTTACAGAAAATTAATTTAATGAGTATCAGTACAAAATTTGGTGGTATTATGATAGAATTATATTGATTAGATTTCAGTAAATTCTAACACTAGTCCTTGACTGACTTCAAATAACATAAATTAAAAAAATGCTAGTATTAAAATTGTTATAAATTTTGAACTATGTGTCTGGAAGGTACTTGCTAATACCCTAAATATAATTGATATAGAGGCTATTTATTGAAGTGATATAACTTAATATATATGTGAATTTATTAGGATTCATACAGTGTTAGCAAAGTTTGTGTGTTAGTCGCTCAGTTCAGTTCAGTTCAGTCGCTCAGTCATGTTCGACTCTTTGCGACCCCATGAAGCACAGCACACCAGGCCTCCCTGTCCATCACCAACTCGCAGAGTTCACTCAGATTCACGTCCATTGAGTTGTGTCCAACTCTTTGCAACCCCATGGGATGTAGCCCACCAGACTCCTCTTCCATGGGATTTTCCAGGCAAGAATACTGGAGTGGGTTGCCATTTCCTTCTCGAGGAGATCTTCCTGACCCAGAGATTGAACCCTGGTCTTCTGCATTGTAGGAAGACTCTTTACCATCTGAGCTGTACCATGTCATAATAATTATTATTTTTGGAAGTCTTGGGTATATTTTTAATAAAAATATTTGAAAAATGGACATTATCTTCAAATAATGTAGTACTTTTATGTTTGTCTATTTCTCTGCATTAATTGTTAATAATAAGTAAACTCTGAGTATGTATCATAAGATGCTTTCTTGGGGAAAGGCACTATGGAAAATAGAGTGTGTGTGTGTACATTAGATGGACTCATATAAACAGCCTCCCATAAAAAAAGTAGTCATTTTGTGGATAAACTGTGGTTCCTTTGTTGTTGACTTATTTCTTTTCTTAACTTATTTATTTATTTATTTTTGGTTGCACCAAATCTTCATTGCTCTGTGGGCTTTCTCTAGTGGTGGTGAGCAGGGGCTGCTGTTCGTTATGGTGCACTGGTTTCTCATTATGATGGCTTATCTTATTGAGGAGCACGGGATCTAGGCACACAGGATTCAGTAGTTACATCAGGTGAGTTCAGAAGTTGCGGGTCCGGGGCACTAGGGCATGGGCTCAGTAGTGGCGGGCAGGCTTTAGTTGCTCCATAGCATGTGAGATCTTCCCAGACCAGGGATCAAACCCTTGTCTCCTGCATTGGTAAGCAGATTCTTTACCATGGTACCACCAGGGAAACCCTGTTGTTGACTTATTTAAATAATTACTTTTGTTTATTTTCACAAGTGTATGTAGACCTAAATTTAAAAAAAACATGAATCAAATAATCGGAATATGTTAACAACATATATCTGTTAAAAAGGGCTTTCAGTTCAGTTTAGTTGCTCAGTCGTGTCCAACTCTTTGTGACCCCATGAATCGCAGCACGCCAGGCCTCCCTGTCCATCACCAACTCCCGGTGGTAAATAATTTGCCTCAGTGGTAAAGGCACGGGACACTTAGGTTCGATCCCTGGGACAGGAAGATTCCCTGGAGAAGGAAATGGCAACCTAGTCCAGTATTCTTGCCTGGGAAAGCCCATGAACAGAGGAGCCTGGCAGGCTATAGTCCATGTGGTTGCAGTCAGACATGACTGATTGAGCACATCTGTTAAAAAAATATTTAATATTGAAATTAAAATAGAAAACATTCTAGCAGACTTAACATTAAAAATATTCAATAATTGTAATTGGACTAGGTTTTTTGTGTTATCTGTTATAACAAACGGTTACTCTATGAAATAAAACTAACCTTATCTGCCTTATATTATAATAATAGTATTTTTCCTAATATTCTGTGTTGTACAATCTATAAAGTGTTTTCTGTATTCCTTCATGCTAAGAAACAATTATTCTGTTTTAGTAAATGGCTGATGAAAACCAAGAAAATTAAATGACTTAGCAAAGAGTCGGACATGACTGAGCGACTGAACTGAGCTGAACTGAACTGAAAGTTCTTAAAGTAATAAGCAGTAAGCCTGAAACATAGGATTTCTTTCTCTAGATCTGATACCTTACCTTATATCTGAGCTTCACAGATGGAGCAATATAATATTGGGTTGGCCAAGAAGTTCATTTGAGTTTTCCCATGATAGCTTACAGAAAAACCAGAATGAACCTGTTGTCTAACCCAATATGTCTGATCATATGGTCATTTTAAATGTATGTTAGTTACTTTAGGATACTTTTTTCATTTTATTTACAGTTTAGCATTTTTTTCACTGTAAAGCATAGCAATACTATTTTCAGTTACATTTAAATCATATGAACTTATAAAATCAATTCCAATATTTAAAATTAGGCAGTGAATTTTCTTTCTTTCCTCCCGAGCAATTGCTATTATGGTATGTGGATTTATATTTCTTACAGAGTTTTAAACTGTTATTTTAAATTTCAACTTAATTTAGTGACCACACTACAATTCAATTCAGTTTAGTTCAGTTCAGTTCAGTCACTCAGTCATGTCTGACTCTTTGCGACCCCATGAATCGCAGCACGCCAGGCCTCCCTGTTCATCACCATCTCCTGGAGTTCACTCAGACTCACGTCCATCGAGTCCGTGATGCCATCCAGCCATCTCATCCTCGGTTGTCCCCTTCTCCCCTTCACTACAATTAGTGTTATAATAATCTTTAGAAATTCAAATAGATGTATCTTTTGATTGTCATCAAACACTGCTATAGTTCAGTCTGTTTCTTTATAAATCCATTGTTTAAAATCCAAAACAGTGCTCTTGTTTAGCTAGCCACATTTCAGTGAAGATACATATAATCTTGTATAGGTGCATTGCTTTCAACCTCCTAACCAAATTATTCTTTTCCCTTATTTTATTTTTTGCAGAGCTTCATGTTTGTTTTAATAAGCTTTACATTATTTTTGCTTCTTGGTACTGAATCTCCAATAGGTCTATTTGGTCTCTGCTTCTAAGAACACGCCAAAAAATTGTTACTTTTTTTGAGAGTGGCACTTCAAGAATTTGTTTGAAAATGTCTTTGTATGCAACATTTATGTGCAACAAAGACTGTTTGTTCTTATGACAGTGGGAGTATTCAGGAATGCTGTGAAATGAAGACCAGGGTCAGGAAATTTATACAATCCAGATTTAATGTGTTCTTTGGAATGTCAATAGTTTTGAATGTTCATATTGCTAGGGTAACAAAAGAAATAAAACGTTGCATCTAAGTTTGTAAATTAGAAGGTATCATAGAAACTGAAGGATGAGTTTTCCAAAAATGATAGATCCTAAATACTAGGAATCAAAATAGTTTTCTAAACTATAATTTCAAAAGAAAATTCTAGATGGTTAATCAACGAAAGGCAGTAATCTGCTTTTCCATATATTTAAAATTTCTGTAAGAAATTTTAAAATTCCAATGAAATTATGTATTATCTTCTAAGGTAATCCTGTTCCAGACCTAATGTTTTCCAAGTTCACCCCTTTTAAAGCCGTAAGTTCCATCTTGAACCTCTGTGAAATAAATTGCTGTTTTTTTGATGTCAAAGAGAAAAATACAGATTAAACAACATGTTACTATAACTGTAGGAAGGAGAACCTATTACTTTTAAAATGATGTGGATCTTGAGTTATAAAGGCCTGACCTTAAATGTTAATAAAATATAATGAATCTAGGAATAAAAATTCTTACTACTCCTTTTTTTAAAAAAAGATACATAATAGATTTTCTGTTCATATAGAACAGGTTCTAGATACATTTGGAAATAAACTGATTTACAAACCTTACATGTTTTAGGAGTAAAACAGTACAGAGATTTACAACTTTTCTTCTGCTCATGGTCAGTCAATCCTTCTGATTTAGTTATAGAGCCAACCTGTTTATGATTAGCTAACTTCAGAAAGATAATGTTTAAAAATATATACAGCGGATAAGAACTATATAGATTTATTACTATATGTAATAATGTTTTTTCCTTTATTCTGAAAGAGTACTAGCTATACTGGTATTTGAGGTTTAGATATTAATTAGGTTTTTGTTTAACTGTACAATAAGAGCTGATTTTTATTGTCTCTCATGACCTGGCAAGATACATACTTTGATTTCTGATATTGGTAAGTTTTCCCTGTGAGATAAAATTGATGAGCCAAAGAAG
Source organism: Budorcas taxicolor (assembly GCF_023091745.1). Taxonomy (NCBI): domain Eukaryota; kingdom Metazoa; phylum Chordata; class Mammalia; order Artiodactyla; family Bovidae; genus Budorcas; species Budorcas taxicolor. The sequence continues at coordinate 144,958,051 of NC_068911.1, read as the reverse complement.
GGATACACGTCTTCTGTCTCACATCTGACTTAGTAGACTTGAGAAAATGTATTCCATTTTCTGTTAATCTTACTTTATGGCTGAGAATTCAGGCGAGGGAAATATATGGGAGAACTAGAAGAGGTTTGAGTCTTGGTCATTGGGGTTGTTTTGGTGAGTATCCAGCTGATTTAGTCATGTACTGAGCCTCAGTTCAACCTCATTCCTTGTATGAGAGCAGGAAAACAATTGAAAAGTGAGCTCCCACAGAAAGGCAAGTCATGTTGGGTTGTTAATATGCTGTATATCACTAGCTGCATCTACTCTCAGAAAAACACCTTTAATCATGACTCTCAGATATACTTTTGGGATAGAAGGGGGAAAGATCACTGCTGCCTGTTCTATTTATTCTGCCCATTATATCTAATAATGATTCCTTTAAACTTGCTAATGCCTTTTTTCTTTAGCTTTAGAGAACTTAATTTGATTGAACCATATGGGGTGTGAGTTGACATTCATCAGTTGACTAGCATATAAACTCAGTTTTTCTTTGGGGATCATCTGAAGAAAGATGGATGCTAATATCTGGCCATCCATTATGGTTTATTTCCAAAGTGGGGATTTATTTCCTTTCTGTCCTTGACCTCTGTATGACCAGTAAGATACTACTGATACAAATGGAAGGTTCAATAGAGATTTTCAAGATATTTGTAATCATTTCAAGAGTTCAGAATGAGGTAATCAGTGTTCACAAGTTACTGTCCAGTGGCCACTGTGACCATGGGGGAATTATAAGCAGAGTATCTCTGTGGTAGGAATTTATCTGGGGTGTACCTTCTGTGGTTCTTGTTAGAGCTTGGTTCTCCAATAAATTCTTGTTTGTCCAAGTTAACTAAAGTCAACTTTAGTTGACAAAATTCTGTCCTTTTAAACCAAATTCTGATTGTGAGTTTGATAGGATGCTTTGAAATATAGTGTCTATAACTTATTTCTGTAAACCATAAACTGTTCCTGAGCATGAATAAAGAGGTGGCCAGGCCAGATTTGTGATTTAGAAAATCACCTGGACAACAATGGGGATGATGGACTGTAGGTGTCAAAGCTGGAGAGATGAGTATAATTAAAAGGCTATTGTTATTTTTCAAGTGGGAGAGACTAAAGACCTGAACTCACAAATGACACTGTGAAATAGGAATTCACAACCTTTAGGGATTATTTCAGTAGTAAGGAGTGAGAAGGTAGAAAGACACATTTGAGGTGTCCTATTTGGATGGCTTTTAACATAGAGGCCAAAAAAAAACCCAACAAAAAAGAGAGATCCCAGGGAGGAGGCTGAGTAAAAAGTGAAAACAAGTAGAAGGAAAAGCAAGGCAGAGTGGTATCTTACAAGCCAAGAGAGGAGAGAGTTTCATGAAAAACAGAAAATTTCAAAGTGTCAAATGACAGAGATGTCGAAGAGAATTACAATTAGAAATTCACCACAGGATTTGGCAGGTTGGAGGTTATCAGTGAACTGAGAGCAGTGCAGGTGAAATGGTAGGGTTGGAGCCACATTACAGAAGATTGAGGTGGAGGTAAGCAACTCGACAAGGGCAGGTTTTGTGTTGTTACTTTTCTGATGCGCTTGACCAAGAGAATAGAAAGGGAGCAGTGCGATTAATAAAGTCATCACTTAGAAATGCACTTAGAAAACCCAAGGAAGGGTTACTTACTTTTTAGGAAGTTAGAAAGTAAGTTGGAACAAAGTCATGCTTTGAAACAAATTATTTTTTGTATCATGCATATAGTTTCCTCATTAATGAAACTGGAGTTACAGTAACTACATCACATGGGATCTTGGCGATAGAGATATTGTGGGCTAAGCTCCGGGCTTGATGTTTTGGATTGTACCTTTTGATGCCAGTCTCCTCTGCTGTCATGGTAATTGACCTGTGTTGTTTCTCTAGTTCCTTTTCTAAACTCCAATCTCTTTGATGCCGTGTAGTATGGATTATATTCAAGGTTGCATTCCCAGCTTTTGGAATGTTTCTCCTACATACAGATTCTCAATATACCATTGTTTGATTTTATTTTGTTTTTATTTTGAGAATGTCACCATCTTGTTAAAGTCTTTATTGAATTTGTTACCATATTGTTTCTGTTTCATGCTTTGGCTTTTTGGCCACAAGACCTGTGGGATCTTAGCTCCCCAACCAGGGATCAAACTTACACTCCCTGCATTGGAAGATGAAGTCTTAACTATTGGACCAGCAGGGACGTCTCTACCATTGTTGAATAAAGCAAATAAATGCCTAAGCCAGTGGAAATGTAGTAAATATTAATTTCTTCTTCTCTAAAGTGTTTTGGCACCTTTCACACTGACTCCATTTAAAACCTTAGTTTTTATTACCTCACTTCTGCATTTAAAATTTTCTTTCTGTAGGGAAAAAAAGTTTGCTAAAGTTAACTATAGATTCTGATAAGGATTTTAAAGTCTTTTTCCTTGAGATAAAACATCAAAGTTATTTTTCGTTTGTTATAACTTTAAGGCAAACAAGAGTAGAAGAAGATATGTGTTGTATAGAAATATGACAATATATAATTAGGACATGCTTTATATGATTGAATTATAGCCTTAAACAGAATGTTTAGCGCTGTGATACTTTTGCTTTCCTCTCCTCAAAGCAAATCAAGTATTTCTGTCACAACACTTTATCACTGTAGAATCAAAAAATTATAAGACATATCAAGAGATCATCTAATTTAGTAATTGCCTCCAGTCTCATACTGTTTTTAAAAAATGAGATTTTGTAAATATGAATAATAGTGAAAACTTTAAAAGTAAAAAATTGTAAGAAGCCAAAGTGGGGGTTGTCTCCTCATTCTAGTGCTGTTTTACTATTATTTTTAATGCATTTATTTTTAATAGAGGGATAATTGGTTTAAAATATTGTGTTGGTTTCTTCCATACATCAACATGAATCAGCCATAGGTATACATATATCCCCGCCCTCTTGAACCTCCCTCCCACCGCCCACCCCATCCTACCTCTCTAGATTGCTGCTTTAAATTCTAATGGTTTTTAAAGTTATTTTTAATATAGTATAACTTAAAAGCTAGTTGTAAGTCCATTATGTTACATCTTTATTTCCAACTGTAAAACCAAAATGAATCAATACAAAATAATAAAACCAATAAAATTTTAGATTAACATTACCTTAAAGCAGCAGTATAATTTTTCTGAAACCAGATCAGTGCTCACAGTGTGACTGTGATCCAAACTCTCATAGGCACAGAGTGTTGGCAGTTCATGGTATTTGTCTTTCAGTCTTCCCAAGGAAGACTCAGTTCTCCTCCTGCCTTCTCCATCCAGAATGCTACACGTATTTCATAATGCTCACCTTCGTCATTGCACTTTCACTTGGTGTTAATTCATCCGTGTCTTAAACCCCCCAGTTTTCTTTTCTCATTAGTCCAGTATAGTAAATCAAGTTCTACATGGTGGCAATGGGGACTGCAAATTCAGTCCCTGAATTGTGAGACAAGATGTGTCATTCAGGTTTTGACTCTTCAAAGTTGTCATTATGATGTTCTTATTTATCATTCAGATTATCTTGAAAACGAAGGCAAACACCAGAAATGAATATGAAAACCCATTGAGCCTCTTGTTGGAGGAATCTTGGTTTTATAATATACTGGGTAACCTGTGTAATATCCATAGTGATCATAAGGCTATTTTAGTTTTAATAAAAATCTTAAAATTTATCTTCATTTTTACTGAATGGCTATCCACACCAGTATTCTTGCCTGGAGAGTTCCATGGACAGAGGAGTCTGGTGGGTTACTGTCCAAGGAGTCACAAAGAGTTGGATTCAACTGAGCGACTAACATTTGGGCTTCCCTGGTGGCTCAGACAGAAAAGAATCTGCCTGCCAATGCAGGAGACCTGGGTTATCCCTGGGTTGGGAAGACCCCTAAAGAAGGGAAAGAGAGGAGCCTGATGGGCTACGACTGACTGATTACCACTTAGTTACTGTAATGTTCTTAAGAACTTATTTTCACTTTTGCTCCTCCTTTATTAGCATTTTTCCTATTCTGCTTTCCACCATTCCATTATGTTTCCACACTACTAAACTGCATTTTTAAGTGGCAGTGTTGGTTGAGTAGTATGATAACTGGCCTGTTATTGCACCGTGTGTGATTTTAAAAGAAAACCCATTTTATATTTTTGTAACATTTATTTATTTTTAAATAACACCATGATATTCCTGACATATTCATATTGGAGTTCTTGAAGTCCCTGTGTTGTCTTTACTTACTCCTCTCCCATCCAGTTCTTATATTCTTTTTCTGAATATTTCATTTTTATAATTCATTCAATAGGTATTCAGTTGTTTCTTGTGTGCTAAGCACAAAGGAGGCATTAGTTTTGATATAAATCTATGCCTTCCTAGAGTTTACACATCTGGTTAGGAATGCAGACAAGTAAAACAAACAGTTTTAGGTATATTTTACTTATCCTACCAAGGTATGGTGCTGCAGAACAGACAGAGACTCACTTTAGCTCTGCAAGTAACTGGAGATGGAAGCTCTCAGACAAGGAGGGGTAGAATTGGAACAGATAGAATTGAAGAAAGAGCTATCAAAATAGAAGAGTTTTTAGAACTTCAATGCCTGACACTACCAAAATGTCCTCTACCTCCTGTTTCTGCTACTTTCTGGCTCATCTTCCTTCTCTCAGGCTTTTCCATTAATGAAATACCAACTTTATCGCATCCCTGTTTGCTCCAGGAGAAAAATATTAGAGAATGACTTTCAATGGCTGCACTTAGGTGACATGTTCATCTTTGGGATAGTCACTGTGACCAGAGAGAGGGCACACCTGTGATTACTTGGTCCAGCTTAGTTACATTTTGGAAGTTGTGGATGGGGAAAGCTAGAGGCTACCATACCATTCTGGGCAGCAGAGGCAGCAGGTGAAAGAAACAGAAACTGGAAAGAGTTAAAGTGGAGTTTTAGAGACAGGATAAGGTTTAGTATGACCAAAGTGCATAAAGTGTATATAATAGAATGTGTGAATAAGAAATAGACAGAGATGATGGGAATGGTAAAGCAGCTTAAATCTTGAAGAGCTGTTGAAGCAATACCAGCACAATTTTCTTTTGTCCTCTAGGTGGAGACACTGAAGGTTTTTTAACTCAAATAATTTTTATTATATGTGCTATACTATTAAAATGATCTTCCCTGAAAATTCAGGAAAGAACAGATGAGAAGCTGAAAAAAATTAAAAATAGCAACAAAAAATAAATTCCCCTCATTAAACACTTTGTAACTTCAAAACATCACTGCTTTTTGACAATCACATATTTATCTTACAATGAATAGTATATCTTTTATAGACTATTATTTGTATGGATATGTAACTCATACAAAGATGAGAGAAAATGCTAGAAACTAGGATCATGCAAGAGGAAATTGTACCTAACTTTTTTTTTTTTGTACCAAACATTCACAAGCAAATCAAGCTTTTGAGTTTAAGACATGCTAACATTTCAAGACGGTTCAACTCTTGTAGCCTTATTTGAGTGAAACAAATATATTACAGAAGATTCCAAGTGACAAGCCACTACTGAGATTTAGGACACTGAGTTTTGTGTTTCAGTTTTTTTAAACTGAAATATAGCACACATACAGAAAAATACACAAATAGTTAGTGTGTGGATTGACACATTACTACTCTAGAAGCAACTAAAATGTTTAAGAAGCAAGATGGCAAGATTAGATTCTGTGCTTTTGAAATTAATAGCCGAAATAGAAAGAGACTAGAGAGTTTTTCAGGATTCCAGGGAGAGGCGGAGGTCTGCCTAAACTAGAGTCTAAATTAGGAGAGTTGTTGTTGTTCAGTCACTAAATTGTGTCTGTGACTCTAGGTACTGTCGCACGCCAGGCATCCTGTCCTTCACTCTCTTCCTGAGTTTGCTCAAAGTCATGTCCATTGAGTTGGTGATGCCATCCAACCATCACATCCTTTGCTGCCCCCATCTCCTTTTGCCTTCGGTCTTTCCCAACATAAGGATATTTTCCAGTGATTTGGCTCTTCACATCAGGTGACCAAAGTTTTGGAGCTTCAGCTTCAAATTAGAACAGTATCTTTGAGGAGAGGAAGCATGTATTCTCTGTGTGTGCATGTGTGCATGCTAAGTAGCGTAACTCGTATCCAACTCTTTGTGACTCTGTGGACTGTAGCCTGCAGACCCATCTCTCCATGGGATTCTCCAGGCAAGAATACTGGAGTGGGTTGCCATTTTCTTCTCCAGGGAATCTTCCTGGATCAGGGATTGAATCCATGTCTCTTATGTCTCCTTCATTGGCAGGCAGATTCTTTACCACTACCTGGGAAGCCCACATTTAGTCCCTGAACTATAGATAATTTTCTATGGAGAAATGTGAAAATTGGCTATTTGACCTGAAAGCATTTTGGTTAATAGCTTGCTTTTCTAGATGCAAGTACATAAATTTATGATATCGTGTCTTTAGCACTCCTAACTTTTTAAAAAACAGGGTAAGAAACAAGTCCTAGCATTAGGAAAACACACTCAGAAGAATCTTTCTCAAGATAAAACAGAATTTCTAATATGAAAAATTTGTGAGGTTAATCTGATAGATGTAGATTTACCTCTAAAATATAATCAAGAGTCTTTACAAATCCTGAATGTTCATTTCTTAATTACCTTTTAAATTTTCTTCCTGTAAAAATTATGAGCACTGAGAACATCATGTCAGTCATCTGTTCCAGTTAATTTCACAGGAAGATGGGGATAGAAACTCAGCAGATGGTACAACCTTTGCTCTGAGAATAGTGTGGGTTAAGTAGTCACTCTGCGGGTTCCTGTCTTTTTGTTTTAAACTCACAGAGAGCAATGGGATGATTAGTCCCTGGCCACGCACCCTGTCCTGCTTCTCTCATTGTAAGGCAGAATGGTATAATGGCATGAATATTAGACGAGGGAATAGTAGTAAATGTTCATTTCAGTACCTGTCTGATTCTAACTATCTGATCTTAATCAAGTCTTTAAGTTCTCAAAAAACATCAAGGAAGTTGAGTTAAAAGCTTTACTTCCCTCTAGCTACAGATATATTGCTGAACCTCTAAGGTTTATTTGCCTTGTGTGATTCCCCAAAACATTATAAATCTTTTGCATTTTTTCATCTTTAATAAAATATATCTCAGGATGTTGGTAAGAATTCAAAGAGATTAAGGATTTGGAAGTAATCTAATTCTTAAATGCTACCCAAATTAATGGAAGTTATCATTGACTGTTATGCTACATTCCACCTTACTCTAAAGCCTTCCTCATATTCTCTCACTCGCTGAAGAAATATTCCTTTTCCTAAGAAGATCCAGCTATGGATTTATTTCTGCGGACCTTAACACATTCAGTAAGAAGGCTTGGTGGGATTTTCAGTTTGCTTGTTTTTGGTTTTTATGTTTAAACTTTGCTCAGACAACATACAACCATTTCCAAGCAAAACACGCCGTATTCACCAGCATGTTTATGAATTGAAATCCTGCAGTAGTCAGTGTCAACAGAGTTTCAAATGAACTCTGAATGTTCAGAGAACTGTGCCTAAACTTAAAGAGAGTAAATCTCCAGATGGTTTATTGAGAAGTATGATGTGCACTATTTCCTTATTAAGTTTGCATTTTGGGTACACAAGGCTTAATTGATGTTTACCATGCCCAGACTTGTGTAGAGAAGACTTACAAGCCAATAACTAAATATCTAAATGTAATTTGCCAGTGCTTAGCGCTTTTACGCATATCTGGGTCTGGAAAATGTTTGATGAAAATGTTATTTTTCTAGCTTTCCTTACATACTTCATAGCTCTGCAGCAGTGTACAGTGATTGTGTGTGCGTGCCTCATGTTTGGAAAACATTGTTGTGAATACTTTCTTTCATGGCATACTGCTGGAGTAATTTTCCAAAAGAGATGGGGAGAAAATGGGTATTGAGTTTCTTCTATATATCACATATTATCTGTTTTGATCTTGCTACAGCTTTGCACAGTATATTGCCATTTTAGAACTGAAAACATTGGGGCTCAAAAGGATAAGTTTCCCATTGATCACATGCTTGATGTTGGAGGAACTAGAATTTGATTCAAAGGCCAGTGCAGCCTGTTAGAGTTTCTCTTTTGTCCTTTTTAGGACAAGATTTTTCTATCTAGAACCTCTATACTGGGATTAAATGGTGTTCTTCTTCCCTTGTGTTTTCTGTGTTACAGTTCATAATTTGTATGGTATAAAATTTGCATGTAATAGTTTTCTTTATCAAATAATGAACAATTTATAACTTTGGATAATGCTTTATGTTAATTATCAAATGTGCTTTCAGAAATAATTTATACATTTGTTTGTATACATACAAGTGCTTGTGTGATATCTATAATTTGAGATATAAGTATCTTACACTTATAACATATAAGTTATCTTATATGTAATTTATAGGTCTAATTTATATGTAATATAATATAAATATAGAAGTTATGATATAGCACACATAACTTACATATATGCATGTATACACTTAATCTAAAGTTAGATAAGGTTTCAGAATAGATATTTAAAGTGATTTCACATCAGGATATTAAGTTTTGCTCAAAATATACTTCTCTTAAAACCTCATAAATCGAGAAGGCAGTTTACACTTCAGTTCAGTTCAGTTCAGTTCAGTCGCTCAGTCGTGTCCAACTCTTTGCGACCTCATGAATCGCAGCACGCCAGGCCTCCCTGTCCATCACCAACTCCCAGAGTTCACTCAGACTCACGTCCATTGAGTCAGTGATGCCATCCAGCCATCTCATCCTCTGTCGTCCCCTTCTCCTCCTGCCCCCAATCCATCCCAGCATCAGAGTCTTTTCCAATGAGTCAACTCTTCACGTGAGGTGGCCAAAGTATTACACTAACTTAGGTAAATTCAAAAGCTACTTCAGGAACCTTGGCTACACGTGTATATATATATATATTTTGAGTAAATAGTACATTGTTATTAGTTGCTAACTGCGTAATCATAAGATTAGTAGTGTGAAGTCATTTCTTTTTAAAGCTCCCAAATAAACTTAAATGTATAATCAAATTCAGCAGTAAAACTAGCAACAACATAATTTTAAGATACTCAAGGCATATGCCATGACTGTACAGTTCGTCGTTGATGCCAGCAGCACATATGGCTTGCTTGCCTGCTTCTCTGTGGTGCTGTCTGCCTGTTGTTGGCACGAGCAATAGCACCTCACAGTGCAATTTACAGACATGGTATTTCCATACATACTCCATGACAAACACATATTATACCACAAGGCACTGTCTTTAAATGGTTGAGATAAGAATAGAGTAGTTATTTCAAGTTTCGTAGAGAATATTATCCAGTTATCTTTAAAGATTTCTCATTTCTCTATAAACAAAATTGAAACTCTCTGCTTTGTCTGAGAAAGCCATGCATGAAATAATGCCATCTTATCTTTCTTTTTGCTTGCTGTTCTTCCCTACACTCATGCCACACTGGCCACATTTTGCTACCTCCAGTCTGCTATAATTTTGACATATTATGCCTTCTCAGTAAAATGCACTTGATAGTATGCCTATATTAATAAAGTCTAGTTTTACAAGCATTAGGAAGCTTTGCTTTACATAGGTATTCAATAACATGTTACATTTGATTGAATAGATGAAACACATTGTTTTTCCTAATTCATTAGAAGGTATTTTAAATGTGTCATTTTCCTTTGATGTCCATTTGCCTAAAGGCAGAGTTGAAAATAAGGTCTTAGCCTTATTTGGAATAATGGAACACCAGAAAATTTTTTTTAAAAGTAAGCATTTACCAGTTCTTTTATTTAATTGAGAAGGCCTCAAATGCATAAATACCTTTATACGTTTTCTTTGCTTCTAAACATGGCAGGAAAAAAACACTATTGTAAATGCAGGAAATGTCTTTTTGTAACACATGAAGTTTCTGTGGAGATTTGCTGTGTCAGACTGTGACCTACTAGACAGAAATCATCGTAAAAGTCCTCTGTTAAAGTCACATTCACTTTCATCAAAATCTCTGTGTGTTCTACTGCCAGTCTTTTACCATTTCTAGAGCTTATGGTGTCCACCAAACATATCCTGGAGAGATTTTAAAGTATATGTTCTGTCATCACCGTATCACTTTTATGAAAGCTTCCATTTGGAGTGACCAGGCAGAGGCAGAATTGTAGTGGTTTTAAATGGAGGTTTCTTTTCTAGTTCAGACTCTACCTTAGACTCAACCCTATACTTCCTAATATTGTAGACCTTAGACAGGTTTCCTTGGGGTTTCTCAGGTGGCCCAGTGGCAAAAAAACCACCTGTCAACGCAGGAGACACAGGAGATGTGGGTTTGATCCCTGGGTCCTTCCCTGGAGGAGGAAATGGCAACCCACTCCAGAATTCTTACCTGGAAAATCCCACGGACAGAGGAGCCTGGAGGGCTACAGTCCATGGGGTCACAAAGAGTCGAACATGACTGAGCATGCATGACTTTCTCAGGCAAGTTTCCTTGTCACTGAAATAGAAGTATTAATAGAACCTTCAACATAAGGGAAACTTAAGTATTAAATAAGTTAAAGACTGTTAAATAAAGTACTTGGTCAGTAAATACTTGATGTCATATACTTTTGTTTTCATAAAAAGTTGCTTTTCTTAAATTGCAACCTCAGAATTCCTCCTGGGGAGAAAAGGAGCTATTTTTCAGAATATGGTTTAATTGGCATGTGTAATGGAATGGAGGGTGGGGTATGATTCTCTGGTCATTGTCTAGATGAAGCCATGGTAAGGGAAAGAAATAGCTCTGAGAGATTTACAAGGATCTGGGAGCTTTGTGGAGAGAATCGGGAGTAAAATAGAATCTAGCAACATGGCAGAAAGGTGGGT